>NW_013550582.1:1693250-1695277 GCF_000709125.1 Exophiala aquamarina CBS 119918
CGATTTACTTCTTTTAGATTATACGGAACTACGTTAGAATACTATATCTATTTATTCCTAGAGGGAGCTTTCTTCTTTCTATCGGCTATATTAGTCGACGCTATTAGAATAATAATTTAAAGCGTTTAGAGAGTAGAATAGCTTTAATCGTAATTTAGAAGATAACTTAAAGAGATAAAAAATAAGAGAGAGATCGTACGAGTAGGGAGGAGGCTAAGTAAGTAATATAAAGAAGGAAGAGAGAAGTCGGCGGTAGAAGCTCGTATTTATAGATTAAGTCGCTCCTTCTTTTTTATCTCCCGTATATACTTCTACCTATATAACTATATAGTCTATATACCTTTAATTTACTTACTATTACCTACTCCTACTATATTTATTCCTTATAATAAATCCCTCTTTATATAACGTTACTAGTTCCTCTTATTAGGCCGTCTTCTTATCGAGTTTAGACTCTATCTCGCCTATTATTCTCTTAAAATATTAAATAACGCTAGGAATTACTATTTACTTACTCCTAGCTTTCTTCTCTACTTAAGAGAGAGGTAAGAAGCTCGATTAAACTATAGAAAGTATTCTTATAGTTATCGATATAGAAGGCTAAAGTATATAGATTTACGTTTCTATATTTAAATATTCTACCCTAGTTACCTAGACCTTAACCTTTAAGAGTCTAGCCCCTTTCTATCTCCGCTATATTCTTATATATCCTAATATATAAAAGTATATAATACCTTAATATATTCTATAAGTCCTAATTAAATTCGTTTCGAGCGAGCCTTTCCGGTTTATAGTTATTTAGAAACCTAACTAAGTAGTTTAGTATATATTTTACGTTCTTAATTTACCCTATACTATAATAGATAATTAAATATTTACTCTCGATACTAGTCTTTCCTCTTTACTCTATAATCTTCTATAATAATACTACTAGACTTTCTAGTTACTTTAGGCTATACTATTATTAAATCTATATAGTCGAACTCCTTCCTATATCTTTTTCTTCGACGGTTCGTCTTCTACTATAAGATTTCTTCTTAGGTTAGCTAAGTTAATTAACGACCCCTATTCTACTTATTAAACCTCCTTTCTATATTCGTTCTTAAACTCTATACTCCGAACGCTAATATAGAAAATTAAAACTAAACGAATAGATTCGGCGACTTAGCCGATACGCTTATTCTTCTTCGCTCTCTTCTAAGCTATATATATATCTAGATCTAGTATAAGAACGTAGGATCTTAACTCTTAGAAAACGTAAGATCCCTAACTACTTCTCTTCTTCGTCGCCTTTCGTTTCCTCCTCCTTAACTTCGTTACTTATATAGCTAGTTTCTTACTCTAGTTATATAGTTATAGATCTCGGTCTAGTCTACTTACCGTCTATTTTAAGAAATAGATCTATTCCGTCCCGTATATAAAACCTCTTTACTCGATTAGCTAGGTACCTTACTCTTATCTATAACTCGTCGAGTTCTAAGAGAGTATACGACCTATATTCTCTATTAATCGCTATTACTCTATACGGTCCGAGCTAGCGAAACTATAGCTTAGCCTCTTTTAACTTATTTATTACTAAAAATATATTATAGACTAGTACTAAGTAACTAACTTTAATCTCTTCTTCTCTTATCTATTTCCTCTTATTAAAACTCTCCTTTCCCTATTCTCTTATCCTCTTAAGACGAAGTTTAACTTCTTCTAGATCTTCTTTTCTTATTTATAACGCTCTTATACGAAAAGTAATTAACTCTTTACGGTCTTTTACTACTTCCTAGTTTAAAACGCTCTAAGTTATAATATCTAGCTTAATTAAAAGTATTAGTTTATTAAGAAACTCTACTTTATAGGAAGTAAGTTTAGTACTACTCCTTATCGTTATACGATCTACCTAAAGTACCGCGTATAAGTAAAATATCTAGTTAGATCTATTCTATTTTAATATCTTAGAAAGAGCCCTAACAATCGATTTATAGCCTACTTCTACTATTCTATTAGCTTACGAATAATATACTAAAACTATAACT
>NW_013550582.1:1700110-1701496 GCF_000709125.1 Exophiala aquamarina CBS 119918
CTACTTCTACTTCGCTCCTTTCTTAAGAAGACGATATAATACCCTAATATAGTATATAAATCCTTCTATCTAAATCCGATAGTAGATATAAATTCCGAGAAACCCCTTTACCTCTTTTATATTCTTATACGACGGCTAATTAACTATCTTTATAATCTTTAATTCTTTCGGGTATTTTTCGTACTTATTATAGATATACTTAACTACTTTTATACTCGTCCTATAGAGTTATAGTTTTTCTTCTAATACTATAGCTCTCGATCTCTTAATATTATAGAGAAGTTCGTCTAATTATTAAATATATTTAAGAATATACTTTCTAATTCCGGACGTAACTTCTTCTCCTCTATAGTTAGTCTTTAGACCTAGAGTACTAATATTATTAATAAAAGCCCTTACCTTTCCTTAGATTCTCTATACTTCTATAATTTTATCTATAATCCTTATAAACTAAGCTATAGAGTTTATAGCGCCTTAGGGAAGGGTAGTTTAACGTAAAAGATTAATCGACGTCTAGAATATCGTTATATTCCTATAATATTCGACTAGTTCTACCTAATCGTATTCTAAATACTAATTAATTAATAAAATAATATAGTATTTAGTAAAGTCTTCCGAGTACTCGTCTAACGAAGGCGGTAAATTCGTATTTCGTATCGTTACTCGATTAATATTTATCGCTACGTTTATTAACCGATACTTACCGCTTTCTTTCTTCTTTACTAGGAAATATAGGTTTCTATACGACCTATAATAGTCTTCTAAAACTCCTTTCTTCTTTCGATCTATTACTAATTCGATTACTACCTACTCTAAAGCCTTTAGGATATAAAAACTCTTTATTTACTATACTTTATAAGGTATTATTCTAATCTCCTAAGGCGACGCTACTTCTTTCTTAATATATCCGATCTCTAAAAAGGTCTACGTAAAAGCTCCTTCTCGATTATATAATATCTATAGAACTACTTTCCGCTCTTATACGATTAGACTATTACCGATTATAAGCTTCTATACTTTCTCTAGAGTAAGTCTCGATTCCTCGGCTATAGGAGAAAACCTTAGATTTAACTATTAGGAAAAGGGGTACTCCTTATTATTATAGAGCCCCTTTTTTATTTCTTCCTTAATAGCCTTATCTCTCTAACGAATATCTCCTTTTAGCTTAGTACTACTCTTTCCCGCTAAGTTAACCGGCCTTACCTTATTAGCCTTCTTCTTATAGAGTGTATTTACCTATCTAGAAAGGGGTATACTATCTAATATCCGCCTCCTTAACCTATTCCGGAGGTTTTCCTAACGAATTATAATGGGTTAAACCTATAAGTATCTTGGTAAGAACTAGCGACGTCTAGATTCGACCGTATAGTTATATAGCCGAACGAT
>NW_013550582.1:1701906-1706016 GCF_000709125.1 Exophiala aquamarina CBS 119918
CTAAATTTCGCCTATAGTTAACGTAAGCGCGAGCTAAGCTCGTTATCGATAAGTCTAGAGAGCTAGAGACGGTACGATTCTAGTATTTCTATAGTAGGTTAAGAGGGTACGCTCTCTTATAAATTAGTCCTTAGGTAGACTCCGTATAGGAAACTCTAGATATAACGACGGAAGGCCTTATAGGTTAATTAGTTACGGTATACGATAATATTAGTGCCGCTAAGAGAGCTTCTAGAAAACTTTCTTAACTAAAATAGGAAGGAAAGCCTTTCGGTACTTTCCTAGCTAAATTCGATCGTATACTATTAGAAGCGGGAGGTCTAAGTTAAGCTAATTCCGTTAAAAAGACGTTCCTATTAAACTACTTATCGTACGAGTTACGTAATACCCTAGTCGCTACTTCTATCCTAGTAATATATAAAGAGTATTATACGCTCCTATATACGATTAGTATAAACCTAGAAAATCTTAAACGATAAAGGATAGGAGATAGACGTACCCCTAATACCGTATACGACTATTCTAATCGTACGAACGATAGAATAGATTAGGTATCTACTACCGTATAGGCTACTCTAATAGCGGTATAATCGTAACGAGCGTTATAGATATTACGGGCGGTCCTCGACTAGAGAAGAGAAATAGAATACTATCTACGATACGGTAAAAAGGGCTATTTTATTAAAAAATATAACCTCCTTCGCCCCTTACGACCTAAGGCGGAAAGAAGAATAGCGATAGTAGAGCGAGAAGACGACGAGGAGTCGTTAAAAAGAGTAGCTTCTATTAAAAATCGTCGATAGAAGCGTATAAAGAGAATAGAGAAGAAATAGAAGGCTTTTTAGCCTACGATAGACGACTAATCTTTTATAGTTTCGTTACTTTTAGATAAATAATACTATATATTAACTCTAATTAACTTCGGTTATTTATTATACGATCTTATAAACTCTCGTTTTACTTCTTAATAGTCTTTCGAACGTATTCCTATTACTTCTCGCCCTATCTCCGGCTTTAGTACTTCTATACGATCTAAAATTACGAAAGTCGCTAAGGTAGAAGTCGACGTAGATAGATATAAAGAAGAAGCCTTCTTCTACGTTATACCTAGCCTCTCGTACGATATTATTCTCGAGCTTCCTTAAATAAAGAAGAATAACGTATAATTTACCGCGAAGTAAGATACCCTTATATTAAGACTCTAGGACTTACGAATCTAGAATACTTTATAGGAAGCTCGTACGACTCTAGATTACTAGATAGTCTTAGCTACCGCCTTCTCCTTATTAGTCTATTAGCGTATAAAAAGAAAAGGGGTTTAAGTATTCTTAGTAATAATAGTCGATATCGAGAAAGTCCTCGCGGTAAAAACGTTAACGGACTCTCGTACTAAGCTACCGAAATACTTCTATATATTCCTAGATATTTTTAATCGTACGGATATAGAAAAACTACCTTCTTTACGAGGAAAAGAAATCGACTACGCTATTAAACTAGAAATAGAAAACGGTATACGACTAGAAGTACCCTAGGGACCTCTCTATAATATATCTCGAGACGAACTATTAGTTCTCCGCCGTATATTAATAGAATATCTCGATAAAGGCTTTATCCGTATAAGTAACTCTTCTACGATAGCGCCTATCCTCTTTATACGAAAACTAGGAGGAGGCCTTCGCTTTTACGTTAACTATCGCGGATTAAATAAGATTACGAAAAAGGACCGATATCTACTCCCCTTAATCTACGAAACCCTACGTAATATCGAACGAGCTAAATAGTATATAAAGCTAGATATTATTACGGCGTTCTATAAAATCCGAATCGCTAAAGGAGACGAATAAATAACGATATTTCGTACGAGATATAGACTTTTTAAATAGTTAGTAACTTCCTTTAGACTTACGAATACGCCTAGTACGTTTTAAAAATATATTAATTAGGCCCTTCGTAGCTACCTTAATATATTTTACTCCGCGTACGTAGATAATATCCTAATCTACTCTTCTAGATTCCGAAAAGAGTATTAAGAGTACGTCCGAAAGGTCCTCGTACGACTAAGAGAAGCGGAACTATAAGTAGATATTAATAAATACGAATTTAAGGTTAAGTCGGTTAAATACCTCGGCTTTATCGTTAAAGCTAAGTAAGGCGTACGAATAGACCCGGCTAAGGTCTTCGCGATTTAAGAATAGTAACCCTCGACGTTCGTAAAGGGTATATAGAGCTTTCTTAGATTTACTAACTTCTATCGTCGATTTATAAAAGACTTCTCTACGATTACCCTCCTAATTACGAAACTTATACGGAAGGATACGATATTTAAATAGAACGATAAAGCCGAGAAATCTTTTATACGACTTAAGAGGATTTTTACTATCGTATTCGTACTAGCGATATTTAACTACGAGTACGAAACGATCCTAGAGGTAGACGTATTTAAGTAGTATATAGGGGGAACCCTATTCTAAGTAGGCGAGGACGGTATTATACGACTCTACGCCTTTTTCTCGAAGAAGAACTTACTAGTCGAGTATAACTATAAAATCTACGATAAGGAAATACTCGCGATTATACGATACTTAGAAGAATAGAACGCTAAGCTCTAAAGCGTTAAGAAATTCGAGATTCGCTCTAATTATAAGAATCTCGAGTACTTTATAATCGTACGAAAACTTACGAAACGATAAATAAAATAGTCTCTTATCCTTTCGCGATATAACTTTAGGATTTTCTACCTCGAAGGAAAGGATAACGTACGGGCTAATACTCTATCTCGTCGGGAATAGGATATTCTATAAGGGAAAGAGGATAATCGCCTCTAATATCGTATAATAACGTTACTAAAACCTAAGTTCTTTTCGGTACCGAGTAGTACGATTATCGCCGCGCCTATACGTATAACTAAAGGAGACGAAGAGGCCGAAGAGTCTCTAACGTCCCTAAGTACGTAGAATATCGTCGTATAAGAAGATACTACGTACGAGGAGACGAAGAGCGCTATCCTCTATAACGTTTAGAAGTTCCCGATAATACTAGGAATTAAAGTCTTAATCTCTAAGTATACGGTAGACGAAAGTAGATACCTACTCTTTCGAGGAAGACGTTAGGTATTTAATTTAGAACTCCTTCGTACGAGACTAATATAAGAGATATACGATTCTATAATAGGGGGTTACCCTAGACGAGAAGCTATCGTAGTTTTAATATCTCGATAATTCTTTTAGCTAAATATACTATAGGATATTCGGCGGTTCGTACGTAATTACGATATATATAGACGTATAAAAGCGTAGAGGAAGAAACGATAAGGGTTCTTAAAACTCCTTTCCGTACCGAGTTATATATAGAGAGAAATCTCTATTAATTTTATTACTAACTTACCTCTAAGCGAAGGGTATACGAACCTCGCTATAATTACTAATCGTCTAGGGAAGGAAGTAATACTAGAACTAATACGTATAATTACTTTTAAGGATATAACTAGTCTCTTCGTTCGTACGTTTTATCGGAATTACGGTTTACTATCTACGATCGTCTCGAATAGGGGTATATAGTTCGTTAGTATCCTATAAAAGAGGGTTTATTAGCTATTAAGAATCGTACGACGGCTCTCGACGGCTTACTACCCGAAGATAGACGGATCGATAGAGAGAATAAACTAAACTATAAAAATATACGTACGGATATTCGTGAATACCGCGTAGGACGACTAGGTACGATAAATATTAGCGGCCGAACTCTCTATTAATAATCGTAATATTTAGTCTACTAGTATTAGTCCTTTCTTCCTATTCTACGAATATTATATAGAGCCTATATAAATAACGAAAAACCTAGACGATAGGAGGTTAAGCGATAGCCCTATATAGCGAGTAGACGAGATCGTACGATAGTTATAGAAGGCTAGGGAATAGGTATAAACCTTAATAGCCGTAGTATAATAAGAATAAGAGAAGATTATTAATCGTACGAAATAATAAGTATCTAAATTTCGAGTTAAGAATAAAGTCTAGCTAAACCTTAAGAATATACGTATAACGCGTTAAAGTAAGAAGCTAGACTAGAAGAATACGAAGTATACTATAATCGAAGTAGTAGGCTCGTATA
>NW_013550582.1:1706366-1708167 GCF_000709125.1 Exophiala aquamarina CBS 119918
GAATACTCTAGTAGTCGCTTCGCCGAGAACTTCGGTAAACTACTACTCGGCTATCTAGACCTTCTTTATAAGGCTTAAAACGAAAATTATTAATATTAGTATTACATATTCTTTTAATAAGGCTCTCTTCCTTATCTATTTCGTTAGATAAGTAATAGTCTTCGATCCTACTTTCTTCTTCTTTATTCTATTTTTTATCTTCTTTTATTTTATTAAATTCTAAAGCTATAATATTTAGGCTAACTCTTATATCGTCCTCTCTTCTTAAAAGCCTACTTATTCTTTCTTAACTACTATTTTTAGAGCCTTCTAGCTTCTTAATTTTAAGCTATATAGTTATATAGTCGAAACGTAAACTTATTAAATTCGTTAACTCCTTTCCTAATCTAAGTAATATTTTAGGCTATATAGTTATATAGTCTAAATATACTTTAGTACCTCGTAATCCCGCGAACTAAGGTATATTACTATTAAGTCCGCGGTTTAGTTTAACTCCTTACCGCGAGCTATCTAAACTATTCTACTAATATAGTCTTCTCTATAAATTACGGTAATAGCTACTCTTATCTTTTATACTTTACCTATTCTTTAATCGAATATCTTAACGAAATAATTATCGTCTCTATCCCTTTCTAGTTATAGCCTTACTCCTATTTAGTAAGGCCCCCTAAGAATAATCGTATAGTATAGATTCGAGGTTTTTACTACGAATATATAAACCGTAACTACTATATTTATTACCTTAACTTCTAGGTCGCGAATAACGCTAATAAACTTATCTTAGGTTTTATTAAATCTAATTCTAGTAATAGCCGATTTAATACCGTCTATTAGAAGATCTAACGCTTCTACTAAAGACTATATAATTAAGTTAATCTTAGCTCTACTATCTATAAGTACGTCCTAAATTCTAATTCGAGTTTCTACCGAAATAATAGAATAGACTATATAGAAAATCGTTTTCTAGTATTTAATTATCTATACTAGATTATCTATTCTAATAGAATTAATTAAAGCTTTACTTATAATAATCTATTTAGTACCTTCGTTATACTTCTATTCTTTCTTCGAAAGTAGTAGACTTCGTACTTCCTTCGATCCTACTAAAAGATACTATACTATAATTCCTTAGACCTCTTATTTTATAAGTAACTTAACTAGGCTCTCTACCCCTTTTATCTTATTTAATACCTTCTTAAGCTTATCTTTTATAAGAGAAAGTATTTTACTATAAAGAAATACCTTCGGCTTCGTTACTACTTCTATTTTCTCTTTACTCTTATCGGATCGTAGTATTCGAGGTTTAATATCGTTTATTATAGTATTCTCTATACTATTAGGAGTTTTAGGGATCTTATTCTCTTCGATTATCGAAACTCCTTTCTTTTATTCTTTCCTTTCTTCTATACGCTAGGCTATTCTCTCCTTATCCGAGGATAATTCTAAATCGTACTCTATTTTCTTTTTAATATACTCTTCTTTACGAGTTCCTAAATCTTTTATTTATCTAGCTCGAATACTTCTAGTAACTACTTAATCCTTCCTCTTTAGGATTCTCGCTAGATAGCTACTTCGTTCGTAATTTCCTCTTCCTCGATCCCTTATTCCTCGTATAGAGTCTCTAGCTACTATTCTATTTACGGCTCTCGTAGCGGCTACTCTAATAAAATACTCTATAAACTCTTTATCTATTTCTTCTTTAAGACCTTCTATATTAATATTAACTATAATAGTATTTACTCGTATATTTTTCTTTAATTCCTCGTTCTATAAGAAGATATCTCTTAAGTATTCTCTTCCT
>NW_013550582.1:1708517-1717143 GCF_000709125.1 Exophiala aquamarina CBS 119918
TAAGCCTTCTACTATTAAGTTTCCTTCTTAAGGTCGTCTAATTAGGTTAAGAGAGCGTTAAGTTAAGTAGTAAGCGATATAACTAGCTTTAATTTAAATTCCTTAACTAGTTTATCTTTATAGTTATTCTAAAGAGGTCTATCGCGGTACTTTCTTAGAATAGAGTCCGTACGCTAGAAGGTTATTAAGTTTTCTTCTCTCGTAGGGCTCGTAGACTCTAATTTCTTTATAGGCTATTTATAGATCGTTTTCTTCTCGAACTAGGTAGGCGGTTTCTATTTAATACTTTCTATAAGATCTTTAACTTCCTCTTACTCTAGAACCTTTTTTAGAGCCTCTAGGCCTTTCTACGATTTCTAAATCTCTATAGTATACTTATAGATTTCCTTAAATTATAGTAATTTCGCGTCTTTAATATTAATCTTCTTACTAATTATAATCTTCTTTTATATCTAGTCTAGTAGTCCTTAGAGGAATATTATTCTAGCTTAGTACTAAGTAAACTAATTCTCTATAATTAACGTATTTACTGATAGCCTAAACTAGTAGTAATATCCTTTAATATTATATTTATTATCTCTCTCGCGCTTAGAGAGTCCCTAAAGAAATATAAGCGTCTTTATTTTCTACTTATTATCGCTATCTTCCTATTCTTTATATATAAATTCTTTTAACTTCTCCTAGTCCTTATTATTATACTCTTCTATCGATCTTAAGTATATTAAGATTCTTAAATCGTAGTAGCGAAGGACTCGATTAACTCGGCTTTCTATAGATACTCTATAATCGTTATAAAAATTATTAAAAGAACGAAGAAACTCTATAACGTTACGACTATTAAAGAAAGGAACTCCTATAGATAGTATACTAGTCTATAGTATTAGTACTACGAAACCGCTTATACTTAGTAACTTTCCTTCTAAACTTAACGAAGTTTTAACGGCTATTATCGATAATAAAGTTATTAATTCTACTATATTAAACGTCTACGCGGGCGAAGATTTTCTTACTTTACTCTATCTTCTTAAAGGACTTATTAGTCTCGGTAGCTTTAATCTAGTAGATATTCCTCGTCTCTAGATTCTCTACTTTTTACTAAGTCTTACCTTACTTAAGTTACTAGATATCGTCTTTCTAATAGCTATTTTATTAACTCTTTTCTCGATTTCGTACTTAAAAATAAAATAACTAATCTACTACTTAGTTATTTTTCTTATCTATTATAATACTAAAAGAATTATTAGGATACTTATTAGTTTCTAAAGATTCGTCTCGTTAGACTATATAGTTATATAGTCGAAACGAATTTTAGTTAAGTATCTACGATTATTCTTAGCTTTTCGGATACCTTACGCTCGAATTATACCCGCCCTCGGATTTACTTCTACGCGTTCTAAATAAGTATTTTAATTTAACTAAGCGAATAAGGTACTCGAGAGTTTCTAGTAAAGTCGTTCCTAAACTTTCCCGCTCGGTTTTAAGTTAGGAAAAAGCTTTCTTAATAAAATACTCCTCCGATAGTTTCGAAAGTATCGTATACCTATTCTTTCGTCGTTCTTAGAGTTAAACTAATATTCCGTTCTTTCGTAGTTTTTAACCTCCTAGGATAGTTTTCTCCTAGGTCTAACCGCTAGTAGTCGTCTTTCCTATAGTTCTAAGGTCCTTTATAAGATAATATACTTATAATACTCGTTCGTTCTCTTAAGAAGTACTATTTATATTAAGATTAAATCGGTATATATTCTCGCCTATTCTATAGGTCGGATAAGGGGGTAGGGCTACGTTGCTAGGGGTTCTTTTTAAGACTTTTCGTAATAGACGTATATAAAGCCGTAATGGCTTTATTCGTAAAGGTTACTACTACTAAAATTTAGGCTGTATAGTTGTATAGCCGAACTCGTAGAAGGAAAAACGCTCTTAATTCTATAAACTATACTCTTATAACTACTATCTAGTACTCTACGTAAGCTCGCGTATATTAGGTTGCTCGTCCTTCGTTGCTTATCTCTTCGATCGTCTACTTTCTTCCTCTCTTACTTATTCTTTTATACTAAGGCCCCTTCTCTCTTCTCTTATAACTAAGCGCCTCGAGCCCTAATATAGTACGTCTTTAAGAAGATTAGAATATTATCGAGGTAGATAATAACGAACGTATCTAGATATTCTCTTAGAGCGTTATTTATAAATTTCTAGAACGTTAATAGTATATTAGTAAGTCTAAAAGGTATAACTAGAAATTCGTAGATCTTCTATTTTATTCGGAATATCGTCTTCTATTCTTCTCTAATAGCTATTCTAATTAGATAATAGGCGTCTCTAGTATCTAACGCGGTAAATTATACGACGCCTAAGAGGCGATCCTATAGCTTATTCTATCGGAAAATAGAATAATAGTTCTTAATAGTTTTATTATTAAGCGGTTTATAGTTAATATATAGTCGTAGTAATCTATTCTTCTTTATTACGAAGAGTATACTATAGAATATAGATCTATATTTTCCTACCTTTAGTTAACTTCTTCTAATTAAGCCCTTTACTTCTAGTTTCTCGATATAGTCTTTTAGGAAGTCTTCTTCTTTCTTAAAGAATAATTTTAACTATTCTTTATAATTAAGTATCTTTTTTTCTTTTATAGATATTTAATAATTCTAAGACTAGTATTCTAGAAGCGCTACCTTACCTTCCTTTTCTATAAATAGTTCTTTATATTTTATATATTCCGAAAGTAGTTCTTCGATATTAGTCTAAGCTAATATTCTACTTCTCGGTCGTACCTATATCGCCTTTATAAAGGAAATCTTTAAAGATAATTAGTCTTTCGTTTTCGTTCTATAACTATAATTTAGAAATTTAAATTTTTTTATCTTCTAATTTATTTAGAAATTATATTTTTCTAGCTACTCTATTTCTAGTATAGTATTATACTTTATCGCTATTATATCTAGGATTATTCTTTCCTAATAAGTTCCTATTAGTAGTTCGACTTATTATAGTTCTTTTCTTATCTATTCGTCCTCGAACTCTATTAGCGATTCGTCTACTATTATAAGTCGGTATAGTTCTATCTTTACCTTTATATAGTCTTTTAATCTTTACGCTACGTAGTATAAGATATAATTTTCGTTTACTTCGAAGTCTACTATAAGTCGTATAGGTAGATTCTATAGAACGATCGTAAGAACTATATATTCCGCTTTTCCTCCGTCTAACTTATATAGAGTCTAAGGCTATTACTATAGATAACCTAGCCTTAATAGATTATTCCTTCGTCGTTTTTTAAATATATATATAGTCTTAACTCTACTATATAAGTACGTTCGTCGTACTCGTTTATCGATTAATACGCTATTTTACTAATCGAAATCTAGAGTCGATTAGGACTTATATTCTATAGGTATTAATATAGCTTAAAATACTATTAATAGCTTCTTTCCGCGTAGCTAAAATAATCGAATAGGTACGCCGAGTCTACTCGTCTATCGATAAAAGGTATATCTTCTTTTTTATCCTCCTATATTATATATAAGTTCCGTATAGTCGGAGCTTCTATTTCCTAGATTTTCTTTATATCTTCCTAGTCGAGGTTTATCGTAATTCGTTCGTAGATTAACCCTTATATATAAGCGTATACTATTAACGCTTAATTATATCTATAATTCTAGTAGAATAATATATTAATTTCGTTCTATTATTCTTATAGTTTTATTCTAGGATCGTAATAAATATAGAGATATCTTTCGGTCTCGCTATTATATTCTATATATTCGTTATATCTCTAGTACTTTATTATAATCTTAATCTAGTTTCTTATAACCTTAGCTATATAGTACTTTTCTTCTTCTTTCGACGATATTTTAGAGTCCTCGTCTATTTTTTTAGTATTTACTTCTTTCTATTCCTCTTCTTTATTATCTAAAAATACTAATCGTACTTATACCCCTCCGATTATTTATACTAGTAGGTTACATCGTACTACTCTATGCTCTACTATATCGTATAAATAGTAAGAAGCTACTACTAGATATTCTAAGTCGTAGTATTCGCTTAGGCTAACTAGCCTTCGAGTTAACTATCTTAGTCTACTAGGGTAGAATATTAATTTTTTAATACCGTCTTTAATACTTACCTAGTAGTAGTTAGTAATAAATACTATAAGATAATATTTCGATACTATTACTTCGTTCTTTTCTTCTATTAATACTACGTCGTTAAGGTAGGTATATACTATTTTCTATAGTCTCGTCTTCTTATATTTATTTAACTACTATCGTAATTCTTCCGATTAGTTATCGTTTTCTCCTTCTCTAAATAGAAAAGGAAATATATAGCCTACGTAGTCGTACGTATAGCTATTCTCTTTATCTTCGTATTTATTCTAGGTATATTTATAGATTATTATATAGATTCTTTCTTTCTTCGATTATTCTAGGGAATTATACTATATCCCGGAGTTTTTCGTTAGTCCTACTACCTAGTAGTAGGTTCGAATAATTACTAAGTCGAGCTTATTTAGTAAGATCTTATTCGCGAGTCCTTTTTCTATTATAGATATATTATAATAAGGCGGTAGTAGCGTTATCGTCCTAAAACTAAATAGTTTCTACCTAAGCTAAACTAGCTATTCTTTCGTATAGGTTACTCCTTTACCGAGTCCTTTAAAGGTTATAAAGTAAGCTTCTCCGCTATATATATCGTATATATATTTAGTTCGTAGGGCGTATTTCTAGTCGTCGTATTTCTAGATTTATATATACTTTTATTCTTTCCTAGGAGCTACGCCTAGGTTATATCGATATAGAGTATCTCCTTCCCTTCTATTCTAGAAGTATATATAGAATTCTATAGAGTTCTTATATTATCGTAATATTTTATCTATTAGTATCTATTCGTCTTTTTTCCGCTAAAGTCTTAATTAGTAGAATTCTCTATCTTCTATATACGCGTAGGTATACCTATATATCTAGTATTCTCGGCTTCGATATTTATAGATTAACGTCGTTCTAAACGTCTTCTACGTTATTTTTCTATCGAATATAATAACTCTATCGACTCTTTTCTAGAACTTTATTCTAATTATCGTATAATTATCTATATTCGTAAGTACTAATTCGTAATTAACTATTATTATAGCTAGGGTTTCCTAGACCCTCTATTTCTATCTTCGAGGTTTTATACTTTCTCTATCTTTATATAGAAACTACTATTTTTTAGTCTTTAAAGTTAAATAGAATTAGTTATCGTCTTCGTAGTAAAAATACTATAATTCTCGAGTATATCTTACGATATTTCTTCTCGTATTATATATTACTTCGCTCTACTATTTTCCCTTTAGAAGTTCGTCGAACTTTTCTTTCTTCTAAGTTTTATACTTAGGTTCTTTAAGTTTCTTAGTCTAATATCTTAACTAGAACTCTTCTTCTAATTACTTAGTATTTAACTTACTTAATTCTCGAGAGTTATTCGATTCCTAGTAGTCCTTCTATACTAGTTTACTCTTACCCTTAGTAGATCTTTAGATTTCTTTAATAGTATCGACCTTTTTCGCTATTAAGCCGTCTATACTATCGCTTTATATATTTATTATATATAGTCCTCGAGCGCTCTTTTTTTCTAGATAATCGCGTATATAGTATTCGAGCTTACTATATTCGTAGTATAGATTTTCCTTTCTTTATCTTTCTTTTTCTCGATCTCGACCTTCTATAACCTTTTATTCTATATTTCGGCCTCTACCTAGGTCTATTCGTCGAGTATTATAACGTTCTATAGCGTCTAGGTCTATAGAGTCTTCGTAGTCTCGTAGGCGTTTCGTATTAACTCGAGGAGAATATTAATACCCTCGATACCCTCGTCTTCCTAAGCTTTTTCCTTAATTATCTTCTATACGTAGTTTATATAGTTAATTATTAAGCTTAATAGCTTTATCTACTATATCTTTATATATTTCTAGGCGCTCTATTATTTCCTTCTTAACCTCCTTCTTTAATCTATTATAGAATATATCCTTAAAGATATTATTATTCGTATATTCTAGTTCCTTCGCTAGTTTCTTAAACTCCGAATAATAATTAGCTATAGATCCTATTTATTTAAGAATATAGATAGTACGAGAGACTACTATAGCCTTATTAATCGTACTATAGATCTATTTAATTATTATTTTAAACTACGTAAAGTTTCTAAAGTATACTCTAGTTTTATCGTCGAGGCTAGAGGACTCGAGGTAGTCGTCCTATACTAGTTTAAACTAATAGAACGCCGCTCCTTTAAGGTATATTACTACGAATATAACCTTATCTTCTATCCTAGTATACTTAGTTAGATTAAGCTTAAAGGTCGTCTTAAGCTATATAAGGAAGTATCTTAGCTTCTCTCTATTTCTATAGAACGATTCTACCTTAATACTATTCCGAGATATATTAGTAAGTCCTAGTACGTTAACTATATCTACGTCGAAGTCTTCGTCGGAACTACTATCTTAAACGATATTAGTCTTTAAAGAATTATTTAAGGCTACGAGTAGACGTACGCTAGGTAGTAGAGATCTAATTCGAAATAATTCTACGTTAGATATCTAATACTAATTAAGTAGTAGTTAAAGTATTATAATCCGAGCTATAAGTAGTTCTAACTAAGGTAGAGTTCCTTAATAGAGTAGGTACTAGAGTATTAACTAAGATAATAAAGGGAATACTCGTTCGTCGGACTATATCCTAAAATATAAGTATAGAATTACTAACGAAGTTAACTACGAACTTATCTATCTAGGTAAAGGAGCGTATATATATAATACTAGCCTAGACTATAGACTTACCTAGACTATATTCGTAGTCTATAGTTCTTTATAGTCTATTCCCTAGTTACGTAATATAGCCTCGTTCTCTATCGGCTAACTTCCTCGTTTCCCTCGAGTGCGGGCGGCTTATCCTTAGCGACCCTTCTAGTGACCTAGTTCGTAACACCGGTATCCTAAGTAACTATTAGTATTACGTAATATCGTCCGGCTGTATAACTATACGGTCGAATCTAGGTATCGCTAGTTTAGTCTTAGCGTCGCTCGCTAAGATATCCATTAATATTACGTGACATCATTCGGCTATATAACTATACGGTCGAATCTAGACGTCGCTAGTTCTTACTAAGACATCCTACGGGTTTAACCCGTAACAAGAGTCTACTATATCTTCGTAATCGTATAGTTTCTCGCGAGATATTCCTTCTAGTTATACCGGAAGTAGACTATCTCCTTAAGCGATTTCCGCTCCGTAAGCTATTCGCTTACTACTCGTACTAGAATAGCTAGCTTTACGCTAGAAGAACTTTCCTCGCTCTTAAGCTCCTTTATAGGCCGTACGATATTAAGCTCCTAGAGCCTCTACGCCGTCGCCTATACTTATACTCGCGTACGTATCGTACGCTCCTCGCGTAGTACTACCGTCCTTAACTTAAGTTAAAGGTAATTAAGTAGCGTCTAGGCCTTTTATTCCTTATTCGTAAGGATAGGAATCTTATCCTCGAGCTCCTTAATCGCCGAAACTAGCTCGCGTACCGAAAGCTAAGCTTACCGAAGCTCCTTTAGCTTTAGGGATACGAGTACTATACGATTCGTAGGATCTTATACTATATCGCGTAAGGCTCGTTCGAAGTCCGCCTACGTCGTAGGCTACTAAGAACCGAAACGACTCTACTATTATAGAGCCTCTTTATATAGGTATAAAGTAGTAATTACGACTCGCCGACTTTCCTTATACTCTTCTACCGCGCTAAAGTATACTTTATAACCTAAGAGGAAATCGCGTATTTCCCTTAAGTTTATATCTTTATACGATAGCGGCGGGAAGATACGCCTATATCTTATAGTAAGCTCTTAAGAGACGGAACGCTTACCTAGACTATTAAATATACTACTACTCGTAGGCGAACTTCCTACGAGTTCTCGCTCTATTTCTTTAATCTTCTATTATTACTTTCTTTCGAGGAGCGTCGTACGTAATCGAGCGTAACGCTCTCCTACTATTTCGACTTCCTCTTCTTTAATAGTAGTTCGGAACGCGGAGTTTAAGGTTAGCTATCGTCGTAGTAGTATTATACTTAGGAGTTACGCTTCGGCTACGATTCGCTCGAGGGGGTAGAAACGAGGGGAACGCTTCGAGAATTATTAGGGACGAGATAAACGAGATCTTCTAGAGTCTTTCTATAGGTTCTCTATCTAACTATATATATAAAAGTAATATCGACTCGAAGCGTAAGGAGCTATAAGCTCCGGATGCTTTCCGTATACGATATACCTACGAGTTACGTACTTCTTAGTAATTCTATTACGGGTAATTCGTAATACTAGCGTAACTTAATTTACTATAGGAGCCTAGGGAGTCTAGGGCTACTTAGCGCTTATTCTATATTCTATAAGAACTTATTACTACTATTATATTTCCTAATTAGGTAATTTTTATATATAGATATATTAGTAAATTTAGCGTATTTTTAATTTTTTTTAAAAATTTAAGGTTTAAGGTTTACGCTAAAGTCGGCTAACTCGCTAGTACTCTAATTAATTAACTAACTACGCTAATAACTTAATAATCTAAAATATCGAAGTTTTAGTAAAATTTACTATATATATTAT
>NW_013550582.1:1717395-2052561 GCF_000709125.1 Exophiala aquamarina CBS 119918
ACTAGTCGCACCGCTATCTAATAACTAAGTATTTAGTCTATTAGATATAGTCGATATCGACGTTAAGGCGATTTCTTCGTCTATAGTTAAATTAAGCGATAGTTAAGTGTTTTGAGTACTTTTATCGTCCCTTTTTGGCGCTTTTTCGGGGTGCTTTTTCTAGTAGTCTTATATAGAATACTACTTTCCATAGTAAAAAGAGTACTTTTTAGCCTTTTTAGTACTATTATTAGTATTTTTAGGGCCTTTATGGCTAATTAAAGCCGTTTCGCTAGGAATAGACCTATTTTTAAGTCTTCTAGACTCGTCTATTAACTAGTTAAATAGAGGAGTTAAATCGACTCGGTTTTTAGCGTCGGCGCGTATAGTTTACGATATAATCGCTACTATTAGATCGTATTCTAGCGTTAAATTATTAAGTATTAATACTACTAGCATTTTACTCGATAAAGGAAGCGATTTTACGTATAGGTCGTCGTGTAACCTTTTTACCTTATTTAAATAGGCTTCTATATCGCTAAAGTTAGCTAATTTTATCGTAAATAGCTCTCGATATAGCTAGAATTTATTAGAAAAGCCTTTAGGCTAGTATAGCTCTTTAAGCTTTTTCTATAGTTCTAGTACTATTTATAGGCCTTTTATCTATATTAAAGGGCCGTCTTCTAGAGATAGTCGTATTAAAGCGTATACCTTAATAGAGTTTTCGAGCTCTATATTAGCATCGCTAGTAGAACTAGTAGCTCTAGTAGATCGTATAGGTTCTTTAATAGTCGATCCTAGGCCTTTTTCGATTAAATAGGCTTCTATTCGAATAGCCTATATCTCGATATTAGAGGAGCCTTTTAGTCTAGCGAACTTAAAGGTATTTAATTCTATTTTCGTTTATAGAACTAGTTCTATAAGGTTCTCGTACTTATAGACAACGAAAGTCGATGTCGGTAATAGCTAGAGCGACCCGGGCTTATAACCTATCCGGGGGACAAGGTTTAGAATCTATTATAGAAGTAGCTAAAGACCGTAGAAAGAAGGAGTAGAATATATAGTCGCTTCCTATCTTATTAAATAACTTAAGATATATCTAAGTAAAGGAGTATAGGCCTGTTTTATATAGGCGTAGGCTCCGTTATAATATCTCGTAAGTACGAGAGTAATTGCCGAGTATTCGTAAATACGAGTTAACTCCTAGGATGCTTAGAAATCAAGTTGAGTGATTTCTAATCCTATAGAATAGAATGGCGTTTTATAGAATCTTCCGTAAGGCTTAAGTATAGCCTTACCTAATGGATGCCACGTGATCCTAGCTTATATAAGCCTAATCACGTGACTAGGCGTTAATAGGGTATCGCTTAGTCTTAATATATATTATATAATATATCTACTAGTACTAATACTAAGGCTACTATTTAGTATTATTAAGAATAGTCTATATAATTATAAAATAGAAAAGTTCTATAAATAGTAAAGTTAGTATATAAGCCTATAGTACTTAGGTACGAGCCTAGCGAGTCTATAGTAGTTAGGCTAAGCCTAGCGAGCCTATAGTAATTAAGGTTTACCCTATAAGCTTATAATAAGTATCTATTATAGCCTAGCGCTACGAGCCCACGGTAATCTAGGGCTTACTAGGCTGCCCGGTCTAAAACATAGATGCTCCCGATAGGCTAATTATATATATTAAAGAGAGTCCTCTATTACTAAGTAGAAAGAAGAGATAATCCCGATCGAATGCCTTACGAGCTAAAATAGTCCTACTCCACCGAGCTAATACTAGCTACCTATAAAACTTAATAAATATAGTACTGCGCTTAGCGTGGTATTATCGCCAGTAGTTCTAGAGATAATTTCTATCCTATAATCTAAATGTTGGCCACGTCACAAGGACACGCACCATCGTAGATTTATAGACCTCCACTCGCCCCTCCCTCTATCCGTACTCAATAAACTCCTCAGCATCATCAATGCCATAAACCTTGAATAGAATCTGGCGTGACTCGCTGCTCCAGCAAGCAGCCACAAGCCCGGTGGCACTCCTTCGCCCTTTTGCTCCTTCATCAATCCACGAATATTCCCATTCTCATCCAAACCCCAGAACGGTCCCAATTTTCCTGTTATCTCCTCTCCAAGTATCGACACCACATCCTTACGATAATCCGGCTCATAGCCCGTGGCCAGCACCACTAAATCGGCCTCGATCTTCGAGCCATCACTCAGCACTATCTCCCTCGAATTTGGCCTGAAACGTTCAATGGTGACGCCCGACCTGATCCGTATGTCCCCGTCGACGATGTGCTTCGTGGTGCCGACATCAATGTAATACCCGCCGAAGTGATTGAGCACCGTTTCGTTGGGCGTGCTTGTCCGATCTAATCTGAATCCTGCGCGTTCAACTTCGTCAAAATACTCGGGATGAGCGTGCATCCACTGCTCATAGCTTCGCCTCTGGATCTCGGTGCCGATCTTGATGGGCATGGCGTAAACAAGCCGATCGGGCAGCTCGATTGGTCTGTCATGCTGATATATGGCATGCTGGCCCGCCATATACCAAGGTAGTGGATACAAGGCTGTCTTGTCGCGCTGGAGCATGGTCACGGACGAGAGTGCGTGGTTGTGCATGTCCTGCGCGATGTCGTGGGCGGCGGTGCCGGATCCGACCACTAGTCCCCGCTGGCCGCGCCAGCGAGCGCTGTTCTTGAAACATACCGTGTGCATGAGCGTTCCGGTGAAAAGGTGCTCATTTGGGTACGGCGGCGGCCGGCGCGGGTTGGTGAGGCCTGCGCCGAGCGCGATGGCCAGGTGTAGCGAATGTAGGGTCAGGTGTTGGTTGTCACGGGTAAGCGTGACGGTCCAGCAGCCGTGGGATTTGTCGAAGCGAGCGGAAGTCACCTCCGCGGACGTCCAGATGTTGATGTTGTATTTCTTGACCCAGTCACTAAAGCCACGAGCGACGGTGGGGCCCGGCAGGAAGTCAGGGTCCGAGGGGTCCCATGTGTGACCGAAGGGGAGGTTATTGACTTCGCGCATGGTGTGTTGGCGGACGGAATCGTAGCGACTTATCCATCGGTAGCCTGGGATAGCGGATCTCTCGAGGACTATGTACGATATACCCAGGGCTTGGAGGCGGCCCGCTAGGGACAGTCCACATTGGCCTCCACCGACAATGATGACGGCGTAGTTAATGCTTTGACGTGGGAAGGTTTGTTTAGGTGCTTTGAGCGGTATGTCGGGGTGGCCGTAGCCTGAGTAGTTTTCGAGCACCGTCGACAGCATCCAGATCTTCCAGGAGTTGCTGTTGCTGACCTGGGGTGCCGGAACAAAGGCAAGCGTACCAGAACAATTGCCAACGAGGTTGTCATCGGATATGCGAAAAGTGAAGCCGATGCTTACCCATGATGTGCCTCGAGCTAGACGTGCCACTCTAGGAGTACTGGAAACTTGAAAATCGCGTGGTCGTCGCGTAGCAGTTAGCTGCTTCCACATATCCAATATCTGACATTGGCTGAAGTGCGTCCGGATGTGTGGTGTGAGAGTCATCATGTCGTACCAGAGCGCATCTTCCACAAGCCATTCTTCACTGAGGTTCTCGAAAGCCTGTCGAGCCAGCGAGGGGATATGCCGAAGGTCTACATTATGAGGAATCTGGTCAGGAGGGAGATTACCCGGGAGATTCTTGATAGGAACACCAGGTCTCCATGGATTGCTTAAGACCTTGTCCATTTCGGCAACGTCGCACGGTCTAATTGCGTGAGTGAGGAGGAACGAAAGTGCCGCTAGAGAGTGAGAAGAGACAAGAATTTATCACGATTTAGGAGTTGTACTGTGCAACTTTTGAGAGTATTAAGGCTCCCCATGCTGACGCTTGGGACTCCATATATTAGGCCGGCCATATCACCAGACAGGTAAGTATAGTATGTTAGGGATCTTCGTGAAATAGATGAACTAACTAGCTCATTAATATCGACTTGGTCGCTTAAACCCCTCTAAGCGTTAAGGCTACAGGGGGGTCTCCTGTGCGGGCTGCCCCCCCCCCCCTTGTTGCACTAGTTGCGCTGCCAAACCGCCTGTACAAACCTCGCTGTCGCTCTTAATGATATATACAATTCACCATTTAGTATGGCCACCTTGCGCGGCGATAACTGCCCTACAGCGCTCCGGCATTGTCTCTATATACTTTATAAAGTCTTCTGGCTGTGGTTTATCCTACTCTTCTTGTAAATATTACCGTACTTCGGCATCTATTCTAGGAAATCGTTTCCCAATACGATATTTCAGTAATCGCCAAACATTCTCAATAGGATTAAGATCTAGTGAATGCGCTGGCTAAACCATTCGATTAATCTAATGCCTTCTATAATAGGCCCTTATTTACTTGTATAAATAGATACGCTATCTTCCATTAAAATACTTCGTATAAAGCCGATATAGTATTAAATATTACGAAGATGTTGATAAAATTAAGGTAATACTCTTTCTATATAGACCTACGAATTAAGCTTTCCCTAGGCCTTATCTATAAGGATTAAAGGGCCTTTTTTAATACTAGATATTACGCTATATACCATTACTACTAAAAATCTAGAAAATTTTAGAACTAAGTATTCCGATTAATATTTCTCTTTAGTCGTACGCGTAATATAGATCTTACCGAATACTCCTATTGTAAAGGATGCGGTATTAGTCTAACTAACTCGCTTCTACATATTAAAATCCTAGGATTAATGGGCTTTCGCCTATTGTAGACGTTATTATATATAATTAGGAGTTAAAAATAGCTTTTCTTACGCCGTACGACGATAATATTACTCTTTTTCGAATGCTATTGTTAAAGAGCGTCGATAGGCTTAATATAAGAGTATAAGTAACTTAACGAAAACACTAAGATAATCGATTAATTACTATATAGTCCTTAGAACATCGACTATAAGAACTTAAGGAGTCTAAAAACCTCGCATACGATCCGTATAGCCCCTGAGGTCTTATATACCGTGCCCCTTAGTGTTTCAGGACTAGTCTTGGCATGGGATGGGTGCTTCTAGGGTCCACCGTAGTCCTATCCCGTGACATTTGTATAGATAATTACTAGGTAAGATAACCTCCTAGAGCCTATTTTCCATGATTCCAAAGTATTCCAGAGGCTGTAGCACTGACTCATTGATCGTCATCACGAGGTTGTCTGCCTATTCCGTCGATAGTCACTTTAGCGCCAATAAGTGCCCCTACTTATTGGCACCAATGATTCTAGCGCGTACTAACTCACATAACACGTGATGCGCTAACAAAGATGGATACTAAACTATGTGAGTGACTCCAGTGACTCCAGTGATAAAATTGCCATGGTATCAGCATTTGCGATGCTTGGGATTCAATGAGTGATTTGAAATCATGGAAAAGGGGCTCATAGAGATCAAATGCCTCATAAATTTGTATATAAACAAGAACAGAGTCCATAGATTTGAAAGAGACGGAGATATCATACATGCTCGGGTGCTTGCCAAAAACATCGTAGTCAAGTACGCCAACACTACTAATCCATGTGCCGCCACTGTTGTAAGTGCACTATCAAATATGCCTTCCGCAAAGCTGCTATGGGACTCCCAGGAGATTGTCATTGTTTATTTGACTGATGAAGAACGTGTATCGGAACGAATTCCTGCAAAGTCGATGGGCAAAGCCATCTCTGCACTCCACCGTGACGGCGTGGTGGTTTTGGAGAATGCGGTCGACGTGGAGCATATGGATAAACTCAATACTATCCCCTCTGCTGAAGCCGAGATACTGGCCAGCAAGTACATGTTGACAGTGTTGATAGCCGCCTGGAGGTGCCATGCCCTCTTCAGGACATCAATCCTTGGCTGACAATCAACGCTTTCTTTCCGTGCAGAACTCCCGACAACACATTTCAATGAAAGCTCGGTCACCGGGTGAACCAACCGGCAACATGGCCCAGGGTCCGCCTCTAGAGCCAGAGTCGATGCATATCGTCATCCTGCCCTTCCTCTTGGTCATCGTCCATGTCCTCGTCGGTATCATCTTCATACATGGTACGAGCACACGAAGTTCGAAATATCTTACCACTTTGCAAAAAGAGTACGACGCTTCACAACAACTACTATTGTGCATCTGTTTTGCTGTTAAACCTTCGTTCTCCAATCCCACTTCCAACCAAGACAAGCCCACCGACTGAGGATGAAGGTGAGGAGAGAAAGTCCCAGGATGGCGCACATGAAGGCAACCAGCACCTGCGGGGAGATAGCCTCGACGAGTTCTCCGCTGATGGGAACACCAATGAGTGTAGCCAAGGAAGCCACAAAGTAAAGAGTGCCATAGTACCGACCGAACTGGTCGGCCTCGCACAGCTGACCAATACAAGCAGGTGTCAGAGCCATCCAAGAACCAGTCCCGAACCCAAACAAGGCGGTGAACGCGTACAGAGCAGCAAGGCTGGTGTGGCCGAATGGAAGCCAGAGGACGAGCATGACGATCAGCGTGAAGATGATCATTATCAGCAGTGTGTTGAAGCGGCCGATCTTGTCCGAGATGTAGCCTGGGATGATTCGTCCGAAGCAGGATACGCCGTTCATCACGGAGATGATGTAGAACCCTGTGTCTGGTGGATAGTTCGATCCGAAGTTTGCATACGTTGGGAGGATTCCTAATGCGCCGAAAAGGACAATCTCGAAGCCGAACACGCTGATAGTAAGAAAGGTGAATTTCAGATCGCCGAACAAGCCGAGTGATAAGAGCCTTCTATTTCGTGCTTCGGGTGATGGAGGCAGTCGCGGCTTCATGAGAAGATTGGCGATGATCAGGCACGCGAGAAAGACGAAGCCGAGGATACGGATGGACCACGCATAACCATATTTTGGTAATGCGCTTCTCAGGATCAGAGGGATGGTGGTGCCACCTAGACTGGAGCCAACCATTGCGATGCCGTGAGCCATACCACGTCTTCTCTTGAACCAATGGCTTACCACAGCCAATCCTGTCGTGCACAGTGAGGCGCCTCCTAGTCCTCCTAAAAAGCCCAAGCAGAGAAGAAAATGCCAATACAATTTGCATTCCGCCAAGAGGAAAATCATCATGATGTAGCAGATACTTCCGCTCAACGCGATCCAACGCGGCCCGTAGCGATCAAAGAGTGGCCCAACCCAAATTCCAAGGCCAAGAGAGAGGTACACAAACACGGAAGGTATCCAGCCAACATCGCGAGCTGTGTAGTGAGAGAGCTGATTGGTTTGAAGGTATTCTTGAATGGTGCCAATCGAGACCATGAACCCGAACGAGGCGTACAGTCCGAGAAATGCTCCGAACAGTACGAGCCATGCTTGTAGACCACCTTCGGGGAACTCATCTTGTGGCGAACTGATTCCACTATCGTCGACGTCGACGACGACAGGGATTCCAGAGCGACGTTCGAAGCCTGGAGCGGTCTGTGACTCGAGGTCGTTTTGCTGGAGTGGAAGCTTTTGCTCTGGGCTTCCTTCGCGAGGATATTTTACCGACCCCACATCTTGCTGCGGCCGATCACTGGTATTGGTTGCAACGAGTTGGACTGCAGGTGACGAGACGACATCCATTGAAATCACAAAGATGGTCAATGGTGGTACTCGAACTTCCAAACCCCGTATAAGAAGAGCTCGTAGTTCTCATCGCAATATTTGTGAGTTGAATTAGTCATGTTGAAAGCTTTGGCACGCCCTAGAGCATCCCGCGCATCTTTACTAGTGAAAAACGCCTTTTTGTGGGAAGAGTCGCTCTTCTCCGTTTATTGATGCAGTAATGAGTCAGTGAAGGATTGTAGATCCTAACTCGGACTACTGTCGGAGGGGATTCGCAATTCCTGCATACGGCCAGTGTCAATCACACGCATTTGAAACATACGAATACACCTCCCAGACTTGTAGATGGTGTTATGATATCCATCTGGCAAGGTCGAGCGTCAGTCTGGTGCATGTTCTTTGCTCCCGAGAGCCGCCTGCCTCACATTTACCGTGTTGGAAATGTTAACTCCCCGGCGATTAAACCCGGCCAATGCATTTCGCTGCGAGTCTCTCCCAAAGATTATGGTCCCCGTCCAATCAGTAGGACTGGCCAGCCTCGTCATCTGGCTCGTTATTTGGTTGGTGCTGGGCGAACGTCCTGAGTGACTCTTGTTGCTTAGAAGGTTCTCAACGTTCTTGATTCCCTTGCAAGCTGGGTTCAGAACCTGTAATTCCGTTAGAAGCATCACCGGCTGCGATCGACCCGCCACATCGTCAACGCTTGAACGGCTTCCTCATCAAATTATCCCTACTCCGTATTAAGGAACGAATGAAAATCGGTTGGTTAAGCGATTTCGCGCTTGGGTTGAGCTGGTCTCGATCAGGAAATTTCATCTGGCTTGGCAGACAGCCGAATGGTGCCGGCGGCATGCCCGAGTATCTTGTCATCAACATCTGCTCTATTCAGGGGAGAACGACAGTTTCCTCATTGTCATCTCAGGCGTGTAATGTTTGTGCCGCAATCCTACATACTAGTACAGACACGCTCGCGAAGCTTGATGGTGACATCAGACGACAGGTTGTGCCAACGTGGCCTCGCGATCATTCCAACTTGTCTACCTAATGCAAAAATCATCCTTTCGAGAATTCAGGTTGTGAATCAATTCCACAGGTTGTCATCTGACTTCGCGCATGATGGCCCCACCTAAATGTAAGTTGCTCCTAGAATACAAGAAAATAAGCGTGCTATCAATGAGACCAAGCTTACTCAACACGCGCAATGCGCCTGGTCAATTAGATGCAGCAGGTATACACTTTGTTGACAGTAAGACTGGCCAAGATTCGAAACCAGACCGCCGTAAAGAGACGATGAGCCATGCGGCGAAGGCTCAATGGAAGCAACGAAAGAAAGGGCCCCTGCAGTCATGGATCAATCCTTGCCAAAGCATCAAACGTGCGAAGACAAATTCAGGATGGTCAGAAGAGAGTCGCTCGCCTCGGCCGTTGCCCAGACTGAAGATGGTTGGCGGATACTTCTGTGGAACCGAGTTACCGCCGGGGATCGAGCCTGGCGTAATTCAAGAGTTGGTCAACGGTAAGCAAGGGTGCTCAACATTTACTTGACCCGCCTTTGTTCTTCTCCCCAAGGGACTGACCCGGGATCACTATTGCAGTCATCGAGCTAGGAAAGTATGGCACATACCCCTACGAAGTCTGTCTCCACGTACACGCCGTAGAGCGAGGCTGGTTTCCTTACATGATTAGTGATATCTGCTGTATCCATTCAATGATGTTCGGGCTCCGCGCCTTTCTTGACAAGACACGAGACAGCAGGAAGAACAAAAGCCTAGCGGCTTTTCACCATTCTCAAACCTTGCAGCATCTGCAAGCTCGGATCAATGCCTTCGAGAAGGATCCGAATGCCTTCGTCTTTGACGATTCAACCATAATGGTTGTCATCAACTTGGCCATGACTGCCGAGTTCGAGGGTGACCTTACCACGGTACGAACCCATGTAGATGGCCTTCTCAAGATGGTCAGCCTCAAGGGCGGGCTCAGGTCTCTGAGTATGCACAATAATTTACAAGTCAAAGTCTGCAGGTAGGTTCTCGACGGTTGCTCTTGCAGGATGGCAAATCTTGACGATTTGTCACTGTGTAAAGTTGTCCGAACTGACCAGAGATATAGGGCAGACATAGCTCTTGGGTTACACCAGGGCACGTCTCCACGCCTCTTTCGGGACGACATCAACTGGGATTGTTTTATCGCAGGTCGCGGGCTGATTCGGTGTAGCCACAAGCCGCATGAGGCGCAGATAGGTGGCTTCATAGACGGACTCAACCAACAATTGAGTAACTGCTGGAAGGACATCCATGCATTTTGCTGTCTCAGCAACATGGCATATCAGACAGGTGGCAAGTTTTCTCCAGAGACTTACAATGAGATGATGATCTCCATCTTTTATCGACTTATGCATCTGTCTTTCACGGATGATGGGATGCAACGGCTCATTCGCATCGGCTTGCTGACCTATTGCTCGACTATCTTTTTGATTCGAATGTATCAGGCTAATCCCTTCAGTCGACTTCATGACCTTTTTAGCACCGAGCTCCGAGTGAATTTTCAGTCGACAAGTAGATGTTTGCCACAATCGGTCCTTTTTTGGTTGTTGATGATATACAACTTGGTGGCATATAAAGACTCTTGTCGGACGGAATGGCAAACTGTGTGGCTGGATGAAACCATAGCACTCGACAAAACGGCCACTTGGTCTGATGCTAGCACCTTGTTGAAGTCCGTCATGTGGGTTGATTTTGTTCACGATGCTGCAGGGATGAAAATCTTCGATGCAGCCGTTGAGCGTCTTGGTGGGTCGGGGTTGAATGATGAAAGTGCTACAACCTCCTGAGCACCGAAGTTATTGCGCGCTTGCAATAGTATAACGTTGGTCTGTAGCTCATCAGAACAGTTATCTTGTCCAATTTGTGGTTGGGAGACAAGAATGCGTTAAAGGATAATGTACCAGAAAGATGTGGCTGTTGCTCAACTGGAATAGCAACAACTTATCCCCGATATAATGAGCGTAAGAGCCGGACGGCACTCGATAAATCCGTTCACGGGCATATGGGCAGAAGCAGAATTCCCAAAACGCCGCAAGCTGCAGAGCAATTGAGCATTGACATACCTGCCTGGGGAGCCTTGCGAAAATGCCAAGAGCATTAAGACTTCCCTTTGGAGACTAGCTTGACGATAGTTGACGTGTAGGCTTCGTTAAACTACTGCTTGACTGGTTCGATACGCATCAGGATTCGAGGACTCTAAATCATAGTGGGCCCAGTCTGGAACAGGGAGAAACGCAAAGACATGGACGACTTCCTCATTGTGATCTTCAATGTCGTATAAAAAGGGGGCTCGTCCTGCCCAACAAGTAGAAATAAGAGTGAGATTACTAACATAGTCTTTTCTTCCTCCGGCCTTCTAATAAATAACTTTGAGCATTCTACGACTGAAGATGTTTTCGCAACGCAGCAAGAATGAAGACCAGACTATTGGGCGCCCATCTAAGGACATGGACCCTCTGCCTAAGAACATATTTTCTATATTCATCCAAAACCAATTCCGCACCACAATTGACCTTCCGACCAAGGAAAAATACCTTGAGGTCGAGGGTAGATGTGCAGTTGTAACGGGCTCAAACACAGGACTGGGGTTCGAAGCATCGAGGCAGCTCCTGTCTCTTGGATTGTCGCATCTTGTGATGGGAGTGAGGTCTCTCGCGAGAGGAAAAGAAGCGGCGGATAAGCTTCAAGCAGCGAATCCTTCTGCCAAGATCGATGTTTGGCAGCTCGATATGGAGTCATATAAATCTGCTCAAGCCTTTGCTCAAAAGTGCGACGAAGGACTTCCTCGCGTCGATATCGCCATCTTGAATGCCGGTGTCTTCTCAGCAAATTTCTCGAGTGTCGCAGAAACTGGGCACGAAAAGACCATGCAAGTCAATCACTTTGGCACGGCATTACTGACGCTTCTGCTGTTGCCTATTCTGAAGCGAAAGCCAGTTGGAAAAGAACCACCACGGCTTATAATCGTCAATTCACTCACCGCTCATATGTGCAAGGTACCCAACAGAGAAATACGACCATTCCTACCATCATTTGATGATACTACAGTGCTCCCTTTCGATATGGAAGAACGATATGGAGTCTCCAAAATGGTGAACCAATTGTTCATTGTGGAGCTAGCTGGAAGAGTCAAACCTCAAGACGTGATTATCAATATGGTTGATCCAGGCCTTACAAAGGGCACCGGGCTTGCTCGCGATGCGAATTGGCTGGTTCAAATCCTAATGAAGTTGTTCCTTGCCGTGGCGGCAAGGCCTTTGGACAGGGGAGCAGCGTCGTATCTCGATGCTGCCTTTGGACATGGTGAAGAATCTCATGGTTGTTTCCTCATGAGCCTTAAGGTTAGCCCGTAAGTTCGGTTCCCGTGATACTATTCATGCATGGAATGCCAGGAACACTCGCTAACCGACTCGCTTACTCATCTGCTTTGTAGACTCTGCGGCTGGTACTATGCCGATAACAAAGCATTAGTGAAGCCCATCTGGGAGGAGACACTTCGAGAACTGAGCTTCGTTGGGCCAGAGCAAATCATTGCTTCAATGCAATGAGGATGCAACGTTCCTTTGGGGCATTTGTATTTGCCAGGAGTGGGAGACCGCGGCTGAGTACCGTGAGGCGAGATGCAGTGCAAGCGTCGGAGCAGCTGGACATTTATTAAGCGCTTATCGCTAATCTAAATTGAAGGCTTGAAATTCACTTGGGCAAGACAGATGAGCTAGTCAATTGTTTATTTCCGAGAGACATGCTCAGAAGTGACAAGGACTGAACTGTACCGCCAGATGATTTGGTAGCTTTGTTGTTGGTGACGGAGTCAAGGAGATGCTGCTTTTCGTATTCGCTGGAATTTACTTTACCAGACACTAAAGCGGCGGGGGACTAATCGGTGCTAATGGATTTAGTATTAATCCGGGTTCTTGGCAGGCACCGGATGCGGCGAGGCACGACGCAATTAGTATTAGTTGGCGGGTCTTTTTTCCCAGTCGGCGTCTGTATCTTGCATCTGCGTTTTCGACATATCATCACAGGCCGCAAATTTCGCAGGCACCTTGTTCACGTCTGAGTCGCAGCAAACCTAGTCCCGCGTCCAACCATTTTAACTCATTCTCAAACGCATACGGATTTCCCATTCGTATAGCCAAACGCGTCTCGGTTTGAGCATACCAAACTCCCATACCATCATTTACAAGCCCTCCAGACCGATACAATCACAGAGTAAGATGGCTGATGAACACGAAGTCAAAGATGAGCACACAGAGCCTCAGGCAGAAGGCGGTGAAGAGGTGAGTGAAGTTTGCACTAGTCTGAAGAGATGCAGGTAGCCGAACGATGCGAAGAGGGCACGGCAGGCTTCCATGGCTTGCGGGGTGCAAATCAAACTGACAGAAGTACTTGTAGGAAGAGATCGCCGCAATGAAGAGACGCGTGGCCGAGATGGAGTCCGAAGCAGCCAAACTACGAGAGATGCAAAGCCACCTCGAATCACAGTCCGAAGCGGTGCCGCGAGAGGATCGAGAAGACGTGGATGCGCGTAGCATCTTTGTGGGAAATGTCGACTATGCGGCCACTCCGGAAGAGATTCAAGCACATTTTGCAAACGGACCAGGCTCGATCAACCGAGTGACTATCCTGCTGGACAAGTTTACTGGTCATCCAAAGGGGTGGGTCTGAACTTTCTGAAGCACAAGCACAAGAACCAGCTATTTCTGCACAAACAAGTCTACGCGTTTCAAGAGCTGGATACTGCTCAAGAATCATTTCAAAAGTCAAAATCATTTCATGCTACCTGGCAAGAGATGGGATCGCTAATGGTACTTTCGCGCAGGTATGCATATGTGGAATTCTCCGAGGCTGCATTGGTGGCACAAGCATTGGTTCTGAATGAGAGTCTCTTTCGCGGTCGCAATCTCAAGGTGAGCCCATGGTTAAAAGTCTGGTTACATCGATGGGAGTACTAATCGGACCCTGTTCAGGTCGTGCCTAAGCGGACGAACCTTCCCGGCATGACTAGAGGTGGCCGAGGAAGAGGAGGTCCGCCACGAGGCGGTCGTGGAGGATTTGGCGGCCGAGGAGGCTTTGGTGGCTACGGTGGTGGCTATGGCAGTCCTCGAGGCGGACCACGAGGAGCTTATCGAGGCCGTGGCCGCGGATATGCTCCTTACTAGGCCATAGGTCAACAGGTCAACAATGCGAAGCCGAGCATTGATGGTTGACATGGTACCGAATATCCGGGATGATATTGATTGACGGTACACTTGAGTTCCCATGGGATAAGGAATTGGGCTTAGCTGGTCTTGGTCTTCAGCCGGGCATGGAAATGGATACTACCCGCGCTTCTGCATTGTAAGGCATCAACGTCGATCAGGCCAAACTTGAGGGACAAAGGCGAGACTCTCGAGAGGGAGTGAGAGACTTGATACTGGCGTTTGGGCTACCTGATTGAACTGTGGTTGAGGCCTGTCTCCTTTCACCCTAATGGACGGGGATCTGATACAATTAAAAGTAACAAATAATCAAGTGACAGTGTGAAAGAAAGGTAGGGTCCAAGGATGAGATGCTCTGCCTCGACTGTGCCACCAGGCTTTATAATTGAGTTATCGGCGAGTAGGACCTGGGTAAGGAGGCATTAATACGCAGGAAATAGTGGTGCCCTGATTCGGCCACGTATGTAGGTAGAATGATGTAAGCGGGACTCGAGTCTCTTGTTACCCACTTGTCTTGGGGTGCTTGTGAGGCGGAAATCTGGTCACGGAGGCAAAAAGGACAACTCTGCGCCCGGGTGGATGGTGGATATGACCCGTAGCCAGTGGTCAGCACTGCGGCAAAGGGCACAGGTTACCAGGTACGAGAGAATACTGCGAGTAGAGTGGTAGTAGTAGGACTGGGCACGGACTGGGCCAACTAGATACTACCTCCTCTTCTCCCCTCTTCAGGCTCGTTGTCTGTTTGAATCCCAACTAGGATCCTGTTGTATTCTATTCTGCAATCATTATGCAATCATGACATGAACAGGCACCATCATATTCCTCCTGGCGCCCTTCCTCGCAGAAAGCAGAGGCAGAACCGCGAGAATCCGCTTTGGCTCTTAGCGTTCCGAGCCAGTCGAGCTGCGCCCCGTCCTCGTCCACTTCGACTTCCACCTCCACCTCTTGTCTTGAGTCTTGACTGCTGCCGACAGCCAACTACTACTACTCACCCGTACAATTGGCCCTGGCTCACGTCCCTTGCGAATACGATCTCGCCGCTGCCCGGTCGCTTGCCAATATCAAACACCTCCATTGTCTTCACCTGCACTCACTTCTTTCCATCGACAAAACACCCATCCTCTCGTCTCTCCATTCTTACACTTACCCCGCCGCGCCTCTCCTCTCCTTGCATCAAACCTCGACACCCAAAGCTGCTTTGCGGCGACTAAAGCCAGGATGCCTGAGGGGAACCTGCCTGCGTACGTGTCTACCGTCAACTTTGACCCCCCGCTGGCTCCAGCTGACCACTGCAAAACAGAGAACCCAATCTTCGAGTAACCAGTCTGTCACTTCCTCCCCTTTGACTCGTCGTCTCGTTGTGCTCCTGTCCTAACTCCTTTGCTAGTCATCGCCGCCGATGGCCTCTACAAAAGAGATGTCTTCCGTAAGTTTTCTGCCATTGCGTCCCATCCACCTTTATCGCTGAGACACAAGAAGGATTTCCGGACCCCTTCGCCGTTGCGACGATTGGAGGAGAGCAGACCAAGACCACCTCGGTCATTAGAAAGACGCTGAATCCCTATTGGAATGAAGTATTTGATATGTCAGTCACTTCCCGACCCACTCTGGGCCCAGTCACCTGCACACTGAACTGACTCTGGCCCCAGGCGAGTGACAGAAGACAGCATTCTCGCCATACAAATCTTCGACCAAAAGAAGTTTAAAAAGAAGGACCAAGGTTTTCTGGGAGTCATCAATATCCGCATTGGCGATGTACTCGACCTAGAGATGGGCGGAGACGGTGCGCTCGAGTGCTTCGCGTTCACCCCGTTGTCTTACTGACTGCCTGCCCACCAGAAATGCTCACCCGTGACCTTAAGAAGTCCACCGATAACCTCGTTGTTCATGGCAAACTTATTGTCAATCTCTCCACCAATTTAACCGCCCCTCCACCCACTCAGCAGAACAGACCTGCACCAAGCACCGCTTCCAGCGTCAACGGCTCCAACCCATACCCTAGCAACACCAACTTGAATCAAACCATCCCCGTCCGTACTAGGAGCCCTGCCCCTTCTCGAACGGCCACTTCTGGCTCGGGAGAAGCAAGAGCCTCTGCCACAGCTCTTAACGGCTCCGGCCCACAATCGCAGTCCAACGGCCCTTCCGGAAGACAAGGCGGTTTCAGCTCCTTTGAGGACAGCCAAGGACGTTTGCCTGCCGGTTGGGAGCGTCGAGAAGACAATCTAGGTCGAACGTACTATGTCGATCATAACACGAGGACTACCACCTGGACCAGGCCATCAAACCATCTGAGCGAATCCGAGGCTAGAAATCGTGTCGAAGCAAACATGCAGATAGAACGACAACGGCATCAGAATCGTATGCTGCCAGAGGATCGTACTGGCGCCAACTCACCCAATCTGCAAGATTCCAGAGGAGGCTCGCCTTCTCAGCCCAACGCCGTGCAGATGATGGCCACCGGTGCTACCACTGCTGGAACTGGTGAACTCCCAGCTGGCTGGGAGCAAAGGCATACCCCCGAAGGCCGAGCTTACTTTGTTGATCACAATACTCGAACCACTACCTGGGTCGATCCTCGACGACAGCAATACATTCGCATGTACGGTAATAACCCCGCAGGCAACAATACCACCATCCAACAACAGCCGGTGTCGCAGTTGGGTCCGCTACCCAGTGGTTGGGAAATGCGTCTTACCAACACTGCTCGTGTTTACTTCGTGGATCACAACACAAAGACCACCACCTGGGACGACCCACGGCTGCCATCTTCTCTCGATCAAGGTGTACCACAGTACAAGCGCGACTTCCGGCGAAAATTGATCTATTTCCGATCCCAGCCGGCACTGCGCATTCTTTCTGGACAGTGCCATATCAAAGTCCGACGTGGCGCAATCTTCGAAGATTCCTATGCTGAGATTATGAGGCAAAGTGCCACTGATCTCAAGAAGAGACTGATGATCAAATTTGATGGTGAGGACGGTCTCGACTATGGCGGTCTTTCTCGGTAAGTCTGAGGTTCCTTGCTCTAGATCTAGCTCCACTGATATGTCCTTTAGCGAATTCTTCTTCCTTCTCTCGCACGAAATGTTCAATCCATTCTACTGCTTGTTCGAATACTCTGCGCATGATAATTACACCTTGCAAATAAACCCCCATTCCGGTATCAACCCGGAACATCTCAACTACTTCAAGTTTATTGGCCGAGTCGTCGGACTTGCTATTTTCCATCGTCGCTTCCTGGATTCCTTCTTCATCGGTGCATTCTATAAAATGATGCTACGAAAGAAAGTTGCAATCAATGATATGGAAGGTGTCGATGAAGAGTATCATAAAAACTTAACCTGGACCCTGGATAACGATATCACCGATATCCTGGATCAGACTTTTGCCATTGAAGACGAGCAGTTTGGTGAGACCAAGACGATCGACTTGAAGCCTGGTGGAAGAGACATTCCCGTCACAAACGAAAACAAGAGAGAATATGTTGAGTACGTTTCACAATCCCGCCTCCCGTCACACTGTAATATGGCTAACTTTCCCTAGGCTTGTTACTGAATGGAAGATTCAAAAGCGAGTCGAAGAGCAGTTCAATGCTTTCATTACCGGATTCAATGAGTTGATTCCGGCCGACCTGGTCAACGTTTTCGATGAACGTGAACTTGAATTGCTTATTGGCGGAATTGCTGATATAGATGTTGAGGACTGGAAGAAACATACCGATTATCGTGGTTATCAAGAACAAGACCAAGTCATTCAAGACTTCTGGAAAGTTATTCGGACATGGGATGCTGAACAGAAGAGTCGTCTTCTGCAATTTGCGACAGGAACTTCGCGTATTCCTGTCAATGGTTTCAAAGATTTGCAGGGCAGTGATGGACCCAGACGTTTCACCATCGAGAAGGCCGGTGAAATCAACGCCCTTCCGAAAAGTCATACTTGGTACGTTGTCACTGGACACTTTGTGACGTTTTGACGAATCACTACTAACAAAGCTCAGCTTCAATCGTCTCGACTTGCCTCCGTACAAGACCTATGAGGTGCTCAACAGCAAGCTATCAACCGCTGTGGAGGAAACATTAGGATTCGGCCAAGAATAGAGAAGAAAAAATTCCCCAGCTGATCAGATTGCCGGGAATTTTTCTCGGATTGTAGATGGAAAGCTTACAAGGACTACTACGTATTGGCGACTAGGCAGGAACAGGGCGTTGTTGTCTGGCACATGCATTAGGTGGTGCTCTTACCGGAAATCTTTCAAAGTTGAGTCAAGTTAGGTCAGCCGAGTATACTGGGTCCTGGGCAGACCAAGGGCCCTCGGGGCCATTACCAGACCCAAATACAACGAATTGCAGTACGAGGTATAAGGTGCGGTGCGGTGCGGTGCGGTGCAGTGGGGCTACAGATCTGTATGCGAAGCACATTCCTTCCTTTCTTTTTCCTTTTAGAGCAAGCGAAGGGAGAGGGATCTCCAGTGTGGTACAGAGGACGCAATACTCGGTAATTAATTATGGCTAGTGACAATAAATCGGTGAGCTGGCGACTGTTGGCCATTGACCATGCATGACTAGCCGATTACGACCTGGCCTGGAGTACGAGGACCTCAGGTATCGAACGAAACCAAGAGAACGAGAGTCGGTTGTATCGCCGCCTCGATCGGATAGGATAGTACAGCGTATGAGGTGGAATCCTCTCGACCTGGGCCAAACAATCCATATTTACATACTCAACAGGGACCTCGATGCGACCATCTTAGCTCAGAAGGGCAGCAGGTCCTTTCACTCGATGCCCCTTTCCTGCCCTTTGCTTGGCCTGCTTGGTCCTCCCTCACCGACGAGCCAGTTATGCAGCTCCATCAAAGGAAGAACCATGTATGTGCCTGATGCATGATTTCGCTTCCTTGATACTGGCCAGGACCTGGGTATTTATTTGCCTTTACCCTTCTATTGTGCCTGTCGGGGGAAATATCTGCGTAGTCCCCCAGCTAAGACCTCTCGGGGGAAAGGAAGGAAAGGATGTGGTGCCGCTGTAGTAGTCTCCGGAAGAAGTCGTTGTTGAAGAACTATTATCCCCCGTCACGTCACGATTAGGTTGTCAGATGGTACCCTTGTGGATGTAGAGCTAGAAAAGAAAAAAAAGCTGGCCTTTCTACAGGAAGGAGAGACACGAACGCGAAGGAATCACGGGCGGTTGGAGCAGACGAGACAGATGAATGCAGATGCTATTCGTGTGGATAGGTCGAGATGGTATCTGTGGGCTCACGGGGGCTGAGCGTTTTCTGGTTGGAGAGTCATGCAATGTTACTACGAAGTAACACGGAAGGGCCGATATCAGATTGCTCTTCTCGTACTCCTTTCTATTGTTCATGATGGTGGTCTTTTCACTATCTAGCTACGTATCTCCTTCGTCAGGCGATGAGAGAGGTCAGATGTGTACGTTCCCCCCTGGTGGGACCCTGAAGCGGGATGGGATGTCGACGGATTTGCGAGGAAATGTTGGAGTAGCTGGCATGGCCGGGCTTTTCGGGCTCTAAGGATTATGGTAAGGGTGGTGCCAATGCCCAAGCCCACCCTTCCGGCGAATATGGCGGCGGGTTGTCGCTGTGAGTGGAAGGTAGTGTAATTGTGTCAGTGACAGGGGCAATGTCAACCTGAGCCGCCCCATTATCTGCTGTGGAGGCCAAGGTGTCTGTTAGAGCTGCATTTGTTTGCTGCACGTGAGATCGGGAACGGTGCTGCGATGTTGTAGCTGTTGGGTGCTCAAGCAGATCAGAGGCATATGGCGCAGGCTCTGGGTCATCGACAGCTTCGCTACGTTCAAGAGTCTTCCTTCTGTTTTCGTGATAGTCTGTCCACATATCTCTTTCGCAGAGAGAACTAGATCCATTTGAGCTGCTGTCTAGCGCTTCCTCGTCGTATTCATTATCTGACTCCGATGCGAGGATCTCCCATTTCTGGGTGAGGAATTTGCCAAATCCAAATGCCGCAAGCTTACTTTTCAAGTTCAAGCTGCTTCTACTTTTTGTAGACTCGGAAGTGGTCACGCGATACATCGAGCCTTGTTGTGATTCCTCATATTTTTGGCGGGAATCCTCGGTATTCCATAATTGGACCATCTTCTTGTACTCTAAGACCGTCGCGTGGAAGCCGTAGTCCGCTCTGATGACTACTTGAATTTGGTAGGGGTCCATCCCTTGGTTCACTGAGAGATCGAGGATGGTGGCTTTGAGTTCATGCCACTCTTTACAGCGACGTGGAGATATGGATGGGATGCTCGAATGAAACTGAAGGAAGTCGTTATATTTCTCGATATTGGTCCGTGCGAATGTGGAGGTGGCATTCTCCTTCAAACATGCTACATCAGCGTCCATGTTGGGGCGAGGAAAATCGTGACAGAAGCGCCCCAAGTAAAGAAGAAACTTCTGGCTATACGTCCAATAGCCTCTCTTGGAGTGATAGACGGCTTCGCCACTCGGGGCTTGCTCCGGTCCCATATAGGCTCGATAATTGATCGTATCAAGATGACGAACGAATTGAGGTAGATCCGCACCCGGATCATCCTGTACCGCTTCGTCGCCTCTCATCTCACGTCTGGACATTGTCATAGACTTGAAGCGTTTGCGGTTGTATTCCTCCAAGTCGGCTTGCCGAGAAGCTGCGTTACGAGCTCGGGCGTCAATCATCTTTTGGTTCCAGTGGTGACGTGTAGTGCCTCCAATTTGCCGCGGAAGAGACTTGTTACACCACAAGCAGATACGTCGTCGGTCTTTATCTTCCTCGAGCGGATTGGTGCAATCGAGGCCATGGCATTGAGTTTCTGCTGATGAAACGGCTTCCCAATTTTGTCGGTCTTTGCACTCAAGGCATATTGTACCATCCACTTTCAGAGTACAAGTGCAACATTCTCTCGTACTGCCACCTGGGTCGTACCATGGAGTTCTTGAAGCGCTGTTCTTGGACCCATGAAGTGGGAAGCGGCGGCCCTTGCTGTGATTCCCATCATCCCAGCACACCCTGCAAAGATATCGGACTCGATTCTGGAAGGTATTCTCCCTTCCACGCGAGAAGGACGATTGCACAATGCAAGCGTCGCAAATAGGCCGGGAACAGTATCGACATGGCTTAGGAGAGAGGTTCCTCTTCGCATGCTTGGGAGCCGAGCATTCGAAGGGAGCCAAATCTTTTAGCCTCTTCCAGGACGGTGTGTTGTGTTGACCGATATTGAGTGATTTTCGAGGACGACGTTGGCTCCCAGTAGGCAAGTCCTCATGGGGTTCTGGGAATCCGTGCAATCCAGCTCGCAGAGCGGAACTAGATCGAGAAAGCGTGATCAAATCTCCCACCGGTAGATAAGCACTCAAAGCTTCGGCGACTGGCCACAGTCTGATGGACGACTCTAGTCCTGGTGAATTTTCCTGCTCCATGATCACGACAAAGTGGTCATCACTCTGTGATAATGGTTTCGATTAGATGAGAGACAAGTGCTCGTTGGGGAGACTTTCTTCCAGGTTCCTGTTACAGAGTATTGAAGAGACACTTGTGCAACCTTCCGGCTTACGGTTCAAAAGTAGACAAGACATTGAAGATGGAGGAACAACATTTCATTGTCTCGCCCCTCGCTTTGCAGTATGACGGGGCGGTGGTTGGAAGTTGGTCAGAGACGATCATCAGCGAATGCACCGTGGTCCGTGGTTGGGTACCACCAGGCTGAAGTCGGGGACTCGGGCGGCGCACGCAACTCTCCGGAGCTGGGGTGGCTTAGTCTGACAAGGAACCAATGGAGGTGTTGCAAAACCTGCAATAATGGGATTTCGCCCGATTCCATTTGTAAGATTTATACGAGGGAGTCTCACCGTTGACTTAGTCAATCCGGGGTCTCCATAAATCGGTAGCCATAAGTCAGAAGAATTGGCCTGCAGAGCAGCGGTGGCATCCTGTACCCGGTCCCCAGACGCGGGTGCCGGAATGAGAGTTTGATGCCACCAGATGCTCTACTGATGGTTGGGAAATCGGCCTTGTCAGACAATCATTTCCTTTTCTCTCCAGGTGGAACCCCGGATTTTTTCGTGAACTCTGATTTCTGCATGCGGCAGATTGACGAAAACCAGACTGGAAAAGGGCAAGAAAACCCCGTTGCAGTTGTTCGACCCATCTGAATTGTTTCGTAACGTGCAGTGGATAGAGCAGTCCACTCCAGTCCACTCCAGTCCCAGATCCCGTGCGGCGCAGCTCGCTCTTGCCCTGTTCAGCCAGTGGTGCTACGCTCCTTCCTCGCGCGCACGAGAACCTCGCGCGTTCCTGCCTGCAGAATGTCGCTACAAGCTTATATTGACCGTACGTGTCCCACGCTTATCCACACACGCAAAGCTGATATAGATGCCCAGAAAAGGTTCTCGTCATTACAGTCGATGGGCGAACACTGGTCGGTACGCTGCTGTCCTGCGACCAAGTCACCAACATCGTTCTGAACGAGACTGTCGAACGTATTATCCGACCCGCAGGTGATCCAGAACCCAGCTCCGAGGTCAGCCATGGCTTGTACCTTGTCAGAGGTGACAACATCACAATAGTTGGACTGGTTGATCAAGAGTTGGACAACAGTATTGATTGGGAAAAGGTCCGAGGCGAGGTTATTGGGACAACCAAACATGTGTGAGCAGAGAGCACTATGAAAAGAGCGAGAATGTACAACAACACAGAATCTGCTTCTGAAATGGAAGGGATTTTTGAGATCAGCAAGTTGAGCACTCGAGTCCTCACTCCTTCAGCTGCATCCTGCAATGGCGAGCAAGATAAATGCTGTTGAAGTGCCCCGCCGTTCGCCATTTGGACAGAACACAACGCACTCAAGAACACTAGGCCTCAACGCTGAGTATGTCATATCAGCCCTCTTTTGCTACAGTTTATATTAACATATTTCTCCAAGGGGCTTGCTAGACTTTCCAAAATAAGCAATTTCGGGAAATAACCCCCAGTCAGGGAATGCGTCGGTCTTATCATTTCGGAAACAGTGGAACCCTTTGCTGGGTTGTTTATCCACGGTCTTGCATGTTCAAAGCTACAAGTACTACAAACTGAGTATCTAAACGATGTGATAGACCTGAGGCCAGACCTGTCACATGATCTACCCTGATGAAGATCAACGAGTCGATTGGACATTGTCCTTTCGATGGAATGAGTATTCACTTGACTATCTATCCTCAAGAAAAGGTGTTGCATTCTAGATCTCTTCGCTTCCGCAACCCATTCAGGACATCTCCGGTCCAACTTTCTTCGAGCTTCGTATGTGCCTCCATCCTCTGCTGAACAGACAGGTCTAGTACGTGAAGCGGAAGGCTGGACTATCGTCACCAAGATTGTTCTTCTCGTCCTCTGGCAAATCATATCTGTAGTCACGTTTGCCTTGATCACGCAATTTGTTCTCTCGCTTGATATAGAAAAGGAAGCCCGTGGAGCTGAGCACGCAGAGCCAGATCAGACCCAGTCCCAAGCCGAAGCCTAAGGGGTACTCTGGCGCCTGGTTGGTAACAAACATATTGCTAGAGAGTCGTTGTCAGCCAAGACTACTTTTGTGAATAACGATCGAAGCCTGCTTACCTAGCAATGATACCTCCAAGGTTACCGAATCCAACTTGCATTGCAGCCGAAATGCCAACCTTGTAGTGGCCTGCAACGTTATTGCTCATCCACACCAAACAGATGGGCTGAGCGATGTATCCTCCTCCCACGATGCAGAAAAGAGCAAAGTATCGGACGCCAACTTTGACCTTATGCATGTTGAGCAAGATGGAGTATCCGATGGTTGCAACCAGACATCCCGCAACGATGAAACCATAGCGGTGCTTGACTTTGTCACTGAGGAAGGCGGCAGTCAAAGCACACACGGTTGCAAAGATGAAAATCGGGATGGACATCACTTGAGCACGGAGCGAGGTCCAACCTAATTGCTTGAGAATGGTTGGCGTGAAGAAGGAGCCGCTGTAGCCGGTTGTCACAATGCCTAGGTACATGAGAATACTAGATTCCAGGTTAGTAGGTGTCCGCTGATGAGGCACTCTTTCGGGCTGACATACCTGAGATAGATCTTAGGGTCGCTGAAAACACGTTTTGCCGTTTTCTTGTTCCAGTGATTCATCGAAGCGTCGTTTCGGTCTAGTGCAAGGCGGCGAATGAGGAGTTCACGCTCGTCCTCTTTCAAGAATTTGGCAGTCTCAGGCCAATCCGGGATCAGCCAGTAGCTGGCCACGGCAACGATGACGGTGAAGATGCCCTCAAGGATAAAGATCCAGGCCCATCCCCCGTAGCCTGCAATCCCGTCCATGTGTGCAATGGCATAGGCGAGGAACCCGCTGAATGCGCCCGCGATGATCGAAGCGGAGAAGAAAAGATTGAAGCGCCATTGCAGCTCGTGGCGACGGTAGTACCTGTCGATGTTAACCACACGTGGCTATGCGACCCTGGATAACGAAACCTACATGGAGAGCAGGTAAACGCAACCTGGGAAAAACCCGGCCTCAAGCGCGCCGATGATGACTCTGCAAACTACTAGCCCAGCGAAGGACTTGGTTAAACCCTGGCAAACTGTCACGACACCCCAGCCAGCCATAATGCTGGAAATGAAGACTGAGGGGCGGATTTTCTTCAGGATCATGTTGCAGGGGACTTCTAGCAAGATGTACAGGATGAAGAAGGTGAACAGAGCAATATTGTAGTCTTGCCCTGTCATGTTGAGGTCGGCTTCGAGCCCTTGGATGCGCGCATTGCCGATATTGATGCTAGTTGAAGATACTGGGTGTCAGCCGAAGGCAGCGACTTTGGAGGGAGCCAGAAGAACTTGGATCAAAAACATACCGGTCAATGAAAGCGCAAAGAAACAACAGGAAGAGGATGGGCACCAGGTTGAAATCAACCTTTCGGAGGACTTTCTTTTCCAAGACTGGGTCGATTTCTGGGCCTTCACCCTTCATGCTGAGGCTGTTCCTGTCATTTTGCTCCTGCTCAATGGGGACATTCTCAATCTCCGACTTGAAGCCATCGGTGAGCTTCAGGTTTGTCATTTTTGGAACTCCTAGTCTGTGTATGACAGTGGCCAGTTCAGTCCTCTTTTCCTTGTGAGCAGCGAGTGAAAGGCGGCAGGACACAGAAAAGAGGCACTCCTATGAGGCGAAATGATGGCAGAGAGTGGGAAGACAGGCAGTCACAAGATCCCTCAAATCAAAAACTCCGTTTTTGAACTCTTTCCCTTTGATGAGTATGATCCCTGTTCGACACTTGCGTGGGACAGGACGGCATATTTATTCGCTTCACAAGAGCGCAGTGAATTTGGAGCTGTGATCCTCCCAATCCACGCAGAGAAGATAGATACCGAGAATGCTAACCGTGTACGCGGTATGTCCCTCTAACCGTGGCGAGTAGGCTGGCCGATTCATGACAATCTATTCCGTCCTTGTTAGGCTTGTAGCGCCCATCAATTGGGGATCCTGTGGAGATTCCAAGCCAGATTGTCATGGGTGTTTGCTTGGGGTGCATTAGCGGCAGGGTATTGACTCTTGATTCTGGAGTTTGTAGTACTGGTCGCTGGTGGCACTAATGTTGAACCAACGGAGAACATACGGGCCACTCTCCGTCCCCCGTTTCGAGTACTTCTGCTCTGAGGCCACTCATGTCTACTCCACCTGCCCTGGGTGTTAAGTACTCGTAGGTTGGTGTGGCTTTCATCAAGGCGGAAGAAGGGCGCACGTGGCGCTCCCTAGTTAAATGCCCGTGTAACTCATGCGACAAGTGTTTGACTCTGCATCGGATCCTGCGATAGAAGCACCAAAATACGAAGCACTACACGAAGTGCATAGCACACCTCGACGGAACCTTGATCGGCGCCCCTATGTGCCAGAGGCTTAACTACGGCCTTCGAGACTCTTGGGAAAATAACTCTAACCAGAGACTGAGTCGGGTTGCCCACAGTAAGGAAGTACTACTGAGGTAGTGTGGTATACCTGAGTACAAGCATACCGGCCTCCCCTGTCACGAGTAGTGTGGCTTTCGTCGACTCGCGATAGTGAAAGGAACCCTGTATATGCTGCCCTCTCTTCGAAGGATCCCTTAGGAGAGAGAATTATATCCCATGCAGAAGAAAGGCTTTACCCTGCCCTGTTTAGCGAACCAGGATCCATTCTGAACGGCCGCCCCAGCAACCATGCACTCGCATGTCTGGGAGCTCCTGAGAGAATCCTGGTCTCAGACACCGTCAGGTATTTGCAATTGGCAGAAACCCTGGATCTCGGCGGCCACACACCTCAGCTGGCGATCTGGGCAAGCCTTATTAGGAGCAGGTCTGAAATACCCGGTCCGAAGGGCAATGCGTCCAAACGATTAAGCGAAGCATGCTACATACCTGCAGCCTAACCTTGGGGCGAAGTCGAAGTGAATGGGGGAATTGGGGGATGGAATCCTCTTGCAGTCGTGGAGAGCAATGATGATATCTGGGGTTGTATGGCCCGAAGCCTTTGAATTGGTGGAATTGGCAGCAGAGTCACCGGGGTGAATGCTCGAGATCCATGGGTACCCTGTATGGAGCGCGGCCCTCGTTCCGTCCTTCAAGCCATCAGGATCTGACCGATTCCGCTAATTATGGGTGATTGACCTCTTTTTTGTCCAATCGAGTTGCTGTCTAGCCTTTCCCTTTTGTTACTAACTTTGCCTAGATGAGCTCTTGTCGGTGTCAGAGACATAAGCCTGACCACACGCTCAATATCTGATAATGGTGATGGTCAGGAGCTGTCTACGAGTGCTGCTGTCGAGGGAGATATTATCACAGCGAGAGTTCCATCCGAGCACCATACACGAAGCAGCTTCCCGAAACCGCTGCTGGTTGACATTGCTAACCGAGAAACATTCACATGACATCGTGTGTGATGGTCATCAGGCCCACATGCTTCCCCGAGCTCCAGCTTCCAACAAGCATGTAAGCTGTCTTCTCGCTCCAAAATTTCGACGCAATCTATAGTTATAACATGATTATGTCTAGTTCTCAATCTCTCACATCTCTAGGTTTAATGGGCAAGCCTAGGAGGAACAAAAGTACGACCATGTGGAGGAAATGCCTCGAAGCAATTCACGAACTGTCGACTCGGCACCGACTCACGCGATCTTACACTTCCCCAAGATCCCCTCCCAAGGCTTCAGTCGTACCTGGCCTTGCTGCGGTTTCTCCGGCCGTCCTCTGACATAGTTGCTGCAGGCCCAAAACTCCACCACCAGGCTCTCGGGCAACATCCAATCGACATCCTGGCCCGAGAAATTCAGGACGACGAGCCACCGCTCGCCCGAGGCGCCGGTCCGGCCGTAGGCGAATATGCTGGGATGCTCTGGCGAGAGTTCCTGGTAGTCGCCATACACAAAGACGTCGGCGTGCTCCTTGCGGTCTCTCACGCCACGTTGCCAGAATTGCCAGGTCGATAGTGGGTCGCCGTTCTTGTCGGCGCTGACCTGGTCTTCGGCGTTAATGCCCTGTGCGTAATCGTCCATAATTCGCATCCAAGGCTTGACGCCCGGATCGCAGAACCCGGCGTTCTCATGGTGGTTCCACTGCATCGGAGTGCGGGCGTGATCTCGCGCCTTCATCTGGATGATCTTCTTGCCGTGATCCAGCTGCTGAGGCTTGTCTTTGTAGATCTGCTGACATTTCTTCCAGAAGTTGATCGTTTCAATGTCCTTGTATTCTTCGTCGATGTCCCAGTGAGTCGGGGCATTGCGAATGCCGATTTCTTCACCCTGGTAGACAAACAGCGTGCCGCCCAAGGTGGTCTGCATCAGCGCGAGCAGCTTTGCACCCTTGTCGCGGAACTCATCGCTGTCATCCGTGTATCGTGTCACGCTGCGTGGGTTGTCGTGGTTCTCAATGAAGACTGAGTTCCAGCCATCACGATCGATCATGCATCTCTGCCATCGGCTGATGATTGCTTTCATCTCCTTCACGTCCCAGGGCTTCAAGCCCATCCGTACATTTGGTTTGTCGATGTCAACTAGGTCGAAGATGAATATCATGTTTAGTTCACCTGCATTGGCGCCCACGGTGCGCAGGATCTCATTCTCGTCAGACACACCGGGCATCTCGCCAACTGTGATGGTGTCATATTTGGACAACACTTCACGGTGCATCTCTTGCAGGTAGTCGTGGAGCCTGATTCGACTGTTAGCGAAATCTCGCAGGTACTTGACAATTCCTCAGACTTACTTGGGGCCGTTGACAAAGAATTGAGTTCCGGGCTGGTATTGATGATTTGCAGGATCCAACACGATTGGGGCGTCTGGGTAAGTAGGGACCTTGGAGATCATGTTGATCACGTCCATCCTGAAGCCGGCGACGCCTCGGTCGAGCCAAAACTTCATGACATCCCATACGGCCTCTCTAACTTCAGGATTCTCCCAGTTCAGATCTGGCTGCTCAGGTGTGAAGACCGAGAGATAATATTCTCCTGTCTCGGTATCATATGTCCAAGCGGAATTGGCTTCTCCAAGGATCTGTGCCCAGTTGTTGGGAGGCTCTGGCGTGCCGGCGGCGCTGACTGACTTTGGTGGCTTCCAGATATACCAATCTCGTTTGGGATTGTCTTTGGATGATCGACTCTCGAGAAACCAGTCCTAGTCAATCCTGCGATTAGTCAAGTTTGGGCTTATGTAGAGGTGGACAACTGTCCGCATCCAAAGAAACCTACATGCATATTTGAAGTGTGGTTAACTACGAGATCCATCATCAGCCTCATATCTCTCTTCTTGAGTTCAGAGATCAGATCATCCACATGCTCTATCGAGCCATAGATGGGATCGATCATCTTGTAGTCGGCGATGTCATAGCCCATATCTGCCTGCGGGGATTTGTAGATTGGAGAGGTCCAGACGATGTCAACACCCAGGCTCTTCAGATAATCGACGCGGGAAGTGATCCCTTTGACATCTCCCCACCCATCTCCATTGCTGTCCTGGAATGATGAAGGATAGATTTGGTAGATGACAGCCTCCTTCCACCACTTTGGAGTCGAATAGCTCGATTTGTTCACCATCGTTATTTCGCCACGATGAACCAGGGATTCGTTTCAGAGATAGACTGTGTCAAGACGTAGTAATGAAACTTCTTCTCTTATCTGTCTTTATTCTATTGTCATGATGTTTCAATTTTATACCGATCGCCAATCCAGCGAAAGAATCTCCGCCTGTTCCACAGACATAACGTCATAGCCCAGGTAGGAAATCCGCCCGGAAAGTTATCATCCCATGTGCTCACTGGTGTTTTCTCATCAGTATTTACTTTCACGTGGGACTCGATATTCAATCATGGTCAATTATCGCACCCTGATGACCAGAATATTGATCGAAAACAGATATGCATGTGGAAAGTTATTAAAATATGGTGAAATAGTGAATCCATGATCAACATCAGCCGGAGCTTGGTTCAGGTGACCTGATGCCTGTGTCGAATCATGAATGCGTAGAGCAACACCTTTTGCACTTCAGGACCAGAAATTATTCGTGAACGAAATGGGCCCCAGCTATCAAGGACATTTAGAAAGGTAAAAAGGCTACAGAAAATGCTCCTCAGAAACCAAATGGAAACTGCTCGCTGGAAGACGGACCGGGCACGTGACGCGGTACGGCTTTTGAATATTTTGCTGAAGTTTCCCGCTGCAAAATAGATGACGGAATTGCTCCGATCACCCACTGCCACTATTGAGGCTCCACCAGAGTTCACAACATCGACCACAATCAGTAAAGTACCAGAGAAAAGTAAACATTTCCATCAGACCACACGTCCAGCCATCAATACAGTATACCTAGGCATATCAATTACAAGAAAATCACACAACACCAAGCAAGATGGCAGCCCTCAAGTCATGGCTAACAATCCCCAAGTCAAGCCATTTCTCACTTGCCAATATCCCTTTTGGAATCATCTCAACAGCGTCAAATCCCAGTCGACGACCTGCTGTGGCTATCGGTGATCATGTTCTGGATCTCCAGGAGTTCTCGGCGTCGGGGGCCTTCTCATCCCTCGGAGTTAATGTTTCTGTCTTCTCCAAGCCGACCCTAAATGACTTTGCAGCACTTGGACGACCCGTTCATAGGTCGGTGAGGAAGTATCTTCAAGACGTCTTTGCCGAAAACACCTCATATGCAGACGTATTGAAGAGCAACAACAGCCTGCAAGAAAAGGCACTGCTTATGCGAGACCAAGTCACTCTACATGTTCCCATGCAAATTGGCGACTATACCGATTTTTATGCCGGTAAGAACCATGCTTTCAACGTTGGCTGTCTCTTCCGAGGACCGGACAACGCTCTTCAACCGAATTATACGCATCTTCCCGTGGGATATCACGGTCGTGCATCATCGATTGTGGTATCAGGCACACCCATTACACGACCGAATGGTCAGATATTGGAAAATCCTGCTGCTGCGAACAAAGTTCCGATATTTAGCCCTTGCCGACGGCTTGATATCGAACTAGAGCTTGGTGCATTCCTGTGTAAAGGGAATACGATGGGCAAGAACATCCCGATTTCCGAGACTGCAGACCATATCTTCGGCTTTGTCCTACTCAATGATTGGTCGGCACGAGATATTCAAGCATGGGAATATGTTCCACTAGGCCCTTTTCTCTCCAAGAGTTTTGGTTCCACTATCAGCCCCTGGGTGGTGCTGGCAGATGCGTTGGAGCCCTTCAGAACTACGGGTATCAAGAACGATAATGAGCTGTTACCTTACCTTCAAGAGAAAGAAGCAAAGAATGTTTACGATATCCGATTACGGATTGATATCACACGTAAGTTTACGGACTCCTCTCCGTGACATGGCATGGAAAAGGCTAACGTGGAAATCATGAACAGCGGAAGGAGCAGAAACAACCAATATCCTTAATTCGAACGGAAGCTATCTACTCTTCTCGTTTGCCCAAATGCTTGCTCACCATTCAATTGGTGGCTGCCCAATGGGAGTTGGTGATCTTCTGGGCTCTGGGACAATCAGCGGACCGGATGCAGGTACAGAAGGCAGTCTACTGGAGTTAAGCAAAGGCGGCAAGGAGACTATCAGGCTGAACGGTGGGGTAGAGCGGAAATTCCTTCAGGACGGAGACAATATCACCATCTACGGAGTTTGTGGTGATGAAGAGAGTGGACTGGTGGGATTCGGTGAATGTTCGGGCACGATTCTGCCTGCGCCGAAGATCTGATTCCGCAGTGTCTCAGGGGGAAAAATATATCTGGACCTGTTAATTGAATTGTTGTCTGAAACAATTGTGCATAGTCTCGTAGGGGGTCGCAGAATACAGCAGGGTTATGAATTCCGCACCTCGGAGTTCAATAGTCTACATCCGCATTCATCGCCCAATCACTACGTTCTTAATCTTGATTTTCATTCTCTACTCCGGATAGCCGCATTCCCCACAATACCGCTTGATCTACGGGATGGACCATAGGCTCGTTACTGGGTGGTCCAGAGAACTACCAACTACAGCGAAAGAGGAGGGGCGAACGCGGCTGCATTCCGTCGTATGTCGCACTACACCATAGCACGTACACTTTCCCCATGCCCCTCCTCCTCCCTCCGCGATGACCCCTCTTACGAAGTGACATCGATTGGACGATTCAATAATGGACATCTACGGATGCACCGAGGATAAGCGATAGATTTGTTCTATGCAACATGACCCTCTGGATTTCGACCGAGAAACCTCCAGATGTAATCCGCTCTCTTCCCCCTTAGGCTGTCGTCGTTAAGCTACAGGTCCATCCTTGCAACAGAAGGGAAAGATACATAAACAGGCCGTTGAAGTATCCCAAAAACAGGTCTCAGGACTACTCATCTGATCGACTTTTGATGAAACCACGAAGTCGTCGTGTCAACCAGGTCCTTGACACGTCATCAAGTGAACGCAAACGGCGAGGTTGAAGCAACATATTCTTAGAAAACAATCACTCCAGCAGTCCAGTAATTGATCTCGCAATCTCTCCCGTTTTCTGCTTACCAGGGCCAGTCGAGCAGACTCGAGTACACCTCTGCCAGTTGTCTAAGGAATCGACTTGGACTCGCCGGTCAAGGCGCCACGCCAAATATGTTGGTCTCACTATCGCCAACAACTTTCTCCTTCCTCTTCCTAAGTTTGGGTTACTTTCTGATCCGATACTTCAATTCCACCGATCAACCCAAGATCAAAGGACTGCCTGAGATACCTGGCGTCCCTCTGTTCGGAAACCTCCTCCAATTGGGTCAAGATCATGCCAGAGTCACCGCCAAATGGGCCCAGGAATATGGATGGCCCGTCTTCCAGACCCGCCTGGGGAACCGTCGTATTATCTGGGCCAACACATTTGAATCAGTCAAACATTTCTGGATCACCAACCAGTCGTCTCTGATCTCTCGACCAACACTTTACACCTTCCACAGTGTGGTATCCAGCAGCCAAGGCTTCACCATTGGTACTTCTCCATGGGACGAGTCATGCAAGCGTCGACGCAAGGTGGCAGCCACGGCATTGAACCGCCCTGCTGTTCAGAGCTACATGCCTTTCGTTGACTTGGAGAGCTGTCTTGCTATCAAAGATATGTACAAAGACTCCAACAAAGGTACCATTGACTTGGACCCGCGAAAGTACTTCCATCGATTCGCCCTCAACACCAGTCTGACTTTGAATTATGGAATTCGCATCGATGGAGGCATTGATCAGGAGCTTCTCAGAGAAGGTTAGCATTTGGACATGTTGTTTCTTGTGTTTTCGCCGTGCTAATCCCGTCCACAGTTGTACATGTCGAGAGAGTGGTATCCAACTTCCGTAGCACATCCAACAACTGGCAAGACTACATCCCACTCCTTCGGCTACCGCTTATCTCACGACAAAACAAATCTGCGGCCGAGTATCGTGAACGACGGGACAAGTATCTGACCACATTCTTGAACATGCTCAAGGATCGCATTGCCAAAGGCACTGACAGACCATGTATCACCGGGAACATCATCAAGGATCCCGAGGAGACCCTGAACGAAGCAGAGCTCAAATCGATCTGTCTCACCATGGTCTCTGCCGGCATTGATACTGTTCCAGGCAACATGATCATGGGTCTTGGATACTTGGCTTCGCCTGAAGGCAAGCACATCCAGCAGAAGGCATACGAGGAAATCATGAAGGTCTATCCCAATGATGGCGAAGCCTGGGAAAAATCCTTGGTTGAAGAAAAGGTGCCATACATCACTGCCCTCACCAAGGAGATCCTGCGCTTCTTCACTGTCATTCCGATCTGCCTTCCACGAACCAGCATCAAGGACATCAAGTACAACGACACGGTGATCCCAGCCGGCAGCGTCTTCTACATGAACGCATGGGCAGCTGATTACGACGAAAGCCATTTCAAGGATCCTGCTCGATTTATTCCCGAGAGATATTTGAACGATCAAGAAGGTAGTGGCACGCCCCATTATGGCTATGGGGCGGGTAGCCGCATGTGCGTTGGAAGCCACTTGGCAAACCGGGAGATCTACACTGCTTTCCTCAGGATGATTGTGGCATTTGAGTTTGTCCCAGCCAAAGACTCATCAGACTGGCCCGTCTTGGATGCCCTGGAGTGTAACAGCATTCCTACTGCCCTCACCACAGAACCCAAACCGTTCAAAGTCGGATTTCGAGTTCGCGACCAGGAAGCTTTGGAGAGGTGGATCAGGGACAGCGATGAGAGGACAAAGGATTTGTGATTGAACGAAATTTGCTGTCGATTGATGGTATGGGTCGTGTTTCGGGGTTCAAATTCTAATGGCCAAGTGAATCAAAGTTCGAGCATGGCCGTCGTCGATTCTGCATGATTCAGCTTGATGTAGCTAAGCCTTTGTGAGGAGTGTTTTGTTTTCAAGGAACACCAAATACTGATTATGACTATGGACATGGACGTGGGGACACCCCGGACAATTGTGTGAACTATGTACTCGAGCACCAGTATCGCTCACCAGTATTGCGCCTTCACTTTTGGACAGAGTTTGCATGGTTGGGCAGGAACCAGAATGAATCAAATGACGGTGCAGAATGAACCAAACGACCTTCCGCTCCTCCCGTCTTGATGAACTGTTTGTTATGTCTCAATTTGTGTGGATGATCAACATAGTTACCACGAAACCACAAACCTTGACTCCTGAGGACCTTTTCCCCCACACACTTTCTTCATCTGCCCCGTATCCTTTATAAGAAAGATAGCCCTGCTAGGCGACACTCTTTGGAAGTCTCGCAATCGCATTCATTATTTCTCTTCCCAGCAAAGCAGCGGACATCACAGCAACAGTCACATTCAGAACTCGCGGACAAGCGAGCTGCAGACAAGTAAGACCCCTTGCCCACGTGGGAAACCCCCTTCTCGAATCGCCCACCACAGCTTGCTCATGTGAAAGAGGCAGGGATTCGATTGGTATACTCCAAAAAATAAGGAAAAGGAAAAATGCCTAGCCGCTGCTACTCTACCCAATACGTGCGATGGTGGCAACGATCCGAACTGATCCAAGTGACCATGGACACGATTGAAGAACGGCGCAGGGACAAGATCAAAGTTGCTAGTTACGGTAAGTCGCCAGAGTCCATCTCGCACCGTGACTTGCGCACATTTCTCTCATGAGCGGACTTTTACCTTATGTGTGATGTGCATGTCATGTGCAATATCGTGCCTGGAGCACAAACTGGATTACTGTGTGGTGAACTTTTGAAGCCGGCGGGGCGAGGGGATGGATATCTCCTCCAAGAAGCGAAAAGGGCAGGATTGCCGACCGCTCTCTTGAAGGATTGACCACGTGCACACAGCTACTCAGGTACCATCGATTGCCCGGATATGCACGGATCACTGTTTTAGATACCTGAGTTTGGGGCGTGGATGGGCGCGGATGCCTAGAGGGGCACCCAACTTTAAGTGATAAGCAACCGCAGTTTTCGGTGCTCTTCCGCCCGGACCGCCAGTGCCGAGAGGTGCCTTCCTCAGTGCCATAGGTGGTCAGTGGTCACTACTGGTGAGGTACGGAGCTCCGTTCTCCATCCTACTACGTTCGTCAGGTACCCCTCCTCTCTAGACCTGCTGCCTTCCGTCTCTGTTCCGGTGGTCGACCAGCTCAATTGGCTCCTCAGCAAACGCCTAGGCTGTGAGCATTTGCTGTTGAAAGCTCAGTGGATAGCAACATCAGGGCATTTCGGGGCATTCAGGCTCTTGTTGAGGTGATCAGCGTGGCACATCCTGTCCGAGTCACGTTTCGTGCCCTGACCTGCCTTTCTAGAACAATTGTTCGATCCGCTTGCGTCATCCTGCGGCATTGGGCGTAGGACATCCCCTCTGCCCGCCCCAGAACTTGGAACCCGCTTGGAACGAACGGCTTGGGTTAGGGTTGCCCCCGAGGGCGTGATTGCCCGTGATCTTCAGGCCTGTTTTCGTGGACATTGCGCCCACAGCGGCACCTAAGATTGGAAGCCCAGCCCCTCTCAGACGTTCCGGGTCATCCACCGGTGTGAGTGAGAGGCACCCTCGGGCCTCCCCCTCTCCATAGCTGCTTCAGGACCCAGCCACTACAGGTCTCCCATACAATAACCCCTACTACTATTGAATCTTGAATCTTGGGGCGGAGTCAGGCACAAATTAAGCCCAAGCGATGTTGTTCGCCCGCCTCGAAAGGAACCTCTTCTTTCTTTGGTGACAACGAGGCGCCTGAACACTGAAAATACGAGTCAGCGCCCAAAGTCGCAGAAGCAACCACGGCTTTGCGGCTTCACGGCTTGCTTAATGGTGGGGTGGGTGTCATTGTTGCCATCGCCCTCGGCAGTGGTGAGGTGGGCGTTGACTCAGTGTTGAGGGTTGAGCTTGCAATAATAATGGTGCAAGGTAGTCCTTCTCCATCCCACGGAGAACCTAGAGGCACAATCGGCACACACAAGGCGCTTGACCACCTCGATGGCTTGAAGCAACGAACTGTAATTCGCCCTGCCGATAGTCCGAGCGCTGCTGCATTTGGTGCTGCAATCACCGTCCATTGATACCAAGCATCCATCCCGCACTTTCCAAGGCGTGTGCGATTGCAACTTGCAACTCACGTCTCCATCCGCTATCCTTGTTTCACCTAGCCAGTCGCATCTCACAGTCACCCTCCCGCCACGCCACTCTTTTCGTAACGAACTCTCGAAATATGGACTCATCGGACCTCGCAGCTCAACGGAGACCGCCCCATCACGCTGCGGGCGAAAGAGCCCTCAAGCTCCACTTTGCATCTGGATCCATCCCAGCTTGCGCCGACCTGGTTTCCCTACAAAACCTCAACACGGAACCATCCCTCGCTCCGTCCATGTCTTGATTCCGCACTCCGTCTTCCGTTCTGACTGTTCATGACCACCAGCAGGTGATACCATATCAATACCGCCCTTCATGCAGGGCCTCAAACGTCTGCAAGAAGCCATTGAAAGGCACCGCGAGAATAAGGACATAAACATCAAATACAAGACGCCCCTCACGAGTAAGTGTGCATTCTCCCTCTGCCAAGCAGCATTCCAACTGCCGTTCGAGTCCCCGCTTTGCACCAGCACCAGCACCAGCACCAGCACTGACCAAACCATCAAACAGTACGCAACGTAAACACCTTTACAGACGAGCAAGCCATCGACGATGCCTGTAACCCCATTCGCAGTGACCGACACGTACGAATATCTGAATGGGTTCGGGGGGTACAAAGAGTATGGATGGTTCCGCCGCATAGAGAGAGCATTCAGCTGACCCAGTTGCTGCAGGAGTGAAGCAATAGAAGGAGCCTTGCCTCTGGCAGCCAACTCGCCACAGAAATGTCCTTATGGTCTCTACAATGAGAAGTTGTCCGGAAGCGCCTTCACGGCTCCTCGCGACAACAACCTGCAAACCTGGCTCTACCGCATCCTGCCCTCCGCAAGCCACGAAAACTTCGAACCTGTACCTTCGTCCTCCACACAATCGTTGACTTCTCCCACTCCGAGTTTCGGGACCCACTTTAATGCCATTCCTAATCAACTGCGCTGGGATCCATTTGATTTCGACAAAGAGGTGTCATGGATTCATTCACTTCATTTGGTCGCAGGAGCGGGCGACCCAACTATGAAGCAAGGACTCGGCATTTACATCTACGCTGCAGGCACATCTATGCCCGAAAAAACTGCGTTCTATAGCGCCGACGGGGACTTCTTGATTGTTGCACAACATGGAGTCCTCGACATTCGAACTGAGCTTGGAAAATTACTTGTGCGACCAAACGAAATTGCCGTCATCCCTCGAGGAATTCGTTATCACGTTGCGCTGCACAACAATGAGCCAGCTCGAGGTTATATTCTGGAACTCTACCAAGGTCACTTCCACCTCCCAGAACTGGGTCCGATTGGGTCCAACGGTCTTGCCAACGCGCGTGATTTCCAAACCCCAGTCGCCGACTTCATCGAGGACCACGAGAATACCGAGTGGACGTTGTTTAGCAAGTTTGGTGGCAACTTATTCTCCGCCAAACAAAACCATACGCCATTCGACATTGTTGCTTGGCACGGCACCTTCTATCCTTACAAGTATGACCTAGGTCGGTTCAACCCTGTGGGTAGCATCTCCTACGACCACCCGGATCCTTCAATTTTCACCGTTCTTACTGCACCGTCGATTCCACACGGTGCAGGAACTGCAGTCGCAGATTTTGTCATATTTCCACCGCGTTGGCTGGTTCAAGAAAACACCTTCCGACCTCCATGGTATCATCGAAACACGATGAGTGAGTTTATGGGTCTCATTCAGGGCAACTACGATGCCAAGGGAGCTGGAAAAGGTGGTTTCCAACCAGCAGGAGCGAGCTTACATAATACGATGAGTGGGCATGGACCAGACATGCAGACATTTGAAAAGGCGTCGACATCGGAATTGCCACCAACCAAAGTTGGTGAGGGTAGCATGGCGTTTATGTTTGAGACGTGCTTGATGCTCGGCGTTACTGAATGGGGTTTGAAGACATGTGCAAAAGTACAGGAAGAATATAATGCGCACAGTTGGGAGCCTCTCAAGGTGCACTTCAAACGACCCGAGAAGTCGCGTGGGGTGAACAACGGAGAGGAAAAGAACGGCGTGGGCGATGCCAAGGATCAGAGCAGTGTACATGCCCTTAGATGAGCCATGGAACACCGACACTGTATTTCTGAATTGCATATATTTCAAAGGTGAAGGTGTTTTGATGAAAGGTATACCACTGTTAGTTCGCATTATTACAGCAGAGGATGAGCGATTGACGAAAATGAAAGTTCCCTATGCCGCAATCAGGATTGGAGTGTTTCCGCCTCTCCGTGCTCTGCCTCTGCCTGCAAACCCCGCCAACCTCCAGCATCCCACTCTTCTGACGCACGATAAATGCAGAGTGCCTGCGAGAGGATGTCACTACTGTAGTCAACTGGGAATGAGGGGTGCGGACGATAGAGTGGGGGTGACACCGAGACCCTACGACCCACCTGTCACTGCTCGAGATATTTGACGCTCTGGCACCCTCGACACATGCAGAGGAAGCCGTGGGAGCCAAACTGAGATCTCTGTACAGGACTACCGAGTACTTACTACATACTACCAAGTCGGTCTTGCGAGGAGTTAGAAACAAACCTCTGGGCTAGTTCCTCGGACTAGTCCTCTTGCGGTAAGGTACCAAGCGCGCTATCTGTGCGCCATTGACCAGTAAGCTTGTGCATACAACTACACGTGCCCCTCATGCTACAAGCTGCCCGTCTCGCATCAAGTGAACCTCCTTCAGGCTGCGGTCCTCACCTCTCATCTCTCAACATTCCCACACGTTCTTCGAACTTTTGGTCTCGTGTCGTTTCGAAATCCAAAGATGCTGGGGCCAGCGGCCTAGTATCGACTCGATCGACTTTTACCACCTATCAGATTCCACAAACGAGGATCGTGGGCTGGTTGGCTACTGCTACTCACCCCGGCGGCAGAGGTGTCGTGTGCCCTTTTCCAACTCTCTGCGATTCTACAATCCACTTCCTTGCACACGTGCTCATATTTTGTTGACTTCTTGTCTCATTCTCTTTCCTTCGCCATGTGTGTTCTTGCCGTCAGGATGTCTGGCTCTGTTCCACCTTTAAGCAGACTGCTTTCTGCTTTATGAGAGCTGAATGCTCGGACCTCCAGTTACTTTTTCCACTTGCTCGAGAGAACTTCCCTTCCTCGCGTGCCTCGAATTTTGACTGTTGCTTCTTAGTTGTTGATGGCTAGTACTTGACTCTGTATCGAGTGTGCACTGAGCTCCATCCTGTCTGACTATTACCACAATCTGCTTTTCGCCCAAGCCCCAATCCAAGCATGACCCGTCCCAGAGCACCACCAACCCCTAGCAGTTCCACAGACTTGAAAGCGTTGGAAAGAAATCTACAGCCCTCTGATATGGAATCATCCTTCGCATTGCCACCTCCAGCCTTGCGGTCCGAAGCTCAATCACAGACACGCTCATCTAAACCATCGTCCAATCGTGGAGCCACCAATCCGACCATTCAGAGGACCCCGCCAGTGTCGCCGAAGGACAAGCCACTCACCTCAAGCCCTCGACAGAAACGCACGGCTTCAGGCATGGTTAAATCCACCTCCACCGAATCCATTTCCACAGGGCCAAATGCCGCCTCCTCCGTTTATGCCCTGCCCCCTCCACCTAGCCGTGCGCGCAAGATCATCCAAATGAAGCCAAAAGCGCCCTCGTCCAACAACCATCCTTCCCCAGATAGCGACGGAAGCTATCAGCCCCCTGCTGCCTCTACAGCAACCTCAAAAACCTCTGCAGTCCATAGCTCGACAGCCAGCAATTCCAAACGCAAACAACCCTCTGCCACCAGTGCTGCAGGTCGCAAAATCGCCCGCAAGACTGCTCACAGTATCATCGAGCGACGGAGGCGAAGTAAAATGAACGAAGAATTTGGTGTCCTCAAGGACATGATCCCCGCCTGCGAAGGTGTGGAAATGCATAAGCTTGCCATTTTGCAGGCTGGAATAGAATACGTCAAGTATCTGGAAGGCTGCGTTGCTCAGCTCAAGGCAGAAAATCAGAAGAAGGGCCATAGTCCAGCAGGGGAGCAAATCCCAAGTGCTGGGCAGGAGAGTTATCAGCATCCAAGGAAACAGAATGATTACGAGCAGGTGGAGAATGATGAAAGCGATGACAACAATGAAGACGAGGACGACGAGATGGACGGCGATGAACCAACCCAGGAATACCTGTCCAACGTGAAAACCAACTACCCTACTCAACCCCACGTCTCGGTTGCCGTCGCCAACAATGATGAATGGGGATTCCGCAACTCGCGGAAAGCCTCTATGACATCTCAAACCAGTTCTGCCTATCCTTCACCATATCTACACGGTCATCAGCAGTCTCAACTGGACGAACAGTGGCAGCAAGACAAGCCGCGCCACCGACGGCCCATCCTCCCTGCGAGTACGGGCTCCTTCTCTGCTTCACCGTCGCAGATCTCAACACAGGCGCACGTGACGAGCAGCACAGCAACCCCAACAATGCTGAGCCCAGCTTTCAACTCCATCCACTTCTCACCAGATCTGATTCGGACTCAGACAAACGACAGCAGCAGCATTGAGTCGACGTCGATCATGAACAGCGGCACACTGTCGTCATCCACATCGATAGGAAGCTCATGGACACCGTTGAACCAGGCCAAGCCCAGCCCTCAAATGGTGCCCCTACCCTCACCGAAAGCTTCAATGCACCTTCCCCTCCCGCCTCTGGCGAATAGTCTCCAGCTACCGCACCCGCATTTCGCTGGCAGGGAGAACTCAAGGTCGCCGGCCGCTATGAGTGATGGCTCGGGTACCGCGGAAGCCACGGCTACCGCGGCGCTGATGATGCTCACTAATGACTGGCGAGCCGGTGCTGGTGCTGGTGTTAATCCTGGTGTGTCTAACGGTGGTGGAGGCCGGGATAGTTTCCTGACTGCTGGTGGTGGTGTGGGTAGTTCGAAGGACAAGGGGAAGGGTATGAGTGTACGGGATCTACTGAGTTCGTAGCCAAACCACTGGGGTTTTCGATCCTGGTCCATTTGATTTCGGAAATGGTCCTTTCATGCATAGCCAGCACTTCCCTAGGTGGTATGTACTCGTATAAACTCATCTACGTACTAGTATGGACCTTTTCACGCGAGGGGGATGACGTAGTCCCAACCCATGCCTCATGGGGATGCCGGCCATATCTCACGTGTCCACGTCCAGGTGTTCATGGTTATTTGGAAAAGCCCGTGGACCCGATCCTAGAGACCCTGAATCCAAGGGCGACCTTTACTAGAAATGCATAGAGACTGCTGACCTCAGACTAACACATTGGCTTGAGCGCTTCAACTTGACCGTACATACAGGACCGTAAATATTGAACCGGGGGGGGGGGTGGCTGCCTTGTTGGCCTGCACCGCCTCCACACCAACCAATCAGCCGTTGATAGCGCGGTGGCGTTCAAGCTTGGAGGCTGTAAGGCTGAACACAAAGTACTCGTAGATCAACACTAGCTGGACCTGATGCCTCGCGGCAGATGTTTTCAAATCTATGATACATATGCCACTGACGTTGAGTCCCATAGCCACGAACCGATCCAGTCGCTTACGGGGCAGAGGACGTTGTTGCAGGGGTGCCGGCGTCGAGTGACTTGGCAGCCTTGTTGCGATCAGGTTCAGAGCCACCGGGTTATGCGACGGCTGGGCAAGCAACAAGCGATCGGGAGGTTGTGCCGCAACCAACCCTGGACGGAGCTGGTGGTGGCAGGGCTGACTTGAAGGCATATGCATCATCGCCCAAAGAACCTGGCCTGCTGACGAGAGAGATCTTCCCGATCACAGAAGCAGATTCGCGGCCCCAGGACAAGTCAAGAGAGAAATTTCACCTCCCGTTCGAGTAGCCAGGAGAACGGCTACATTGTCCCCAGCAGACCCTGATATCGCTGAGCTTAAAGACGACATAGGAAAAGGCGGCGCCAGGGAATTTGGGAGCGGTGCACACCCAGATATTCCCAAACCAAGTTGACGAAAAGACACCTCCCCTCTACCGCGAGGACCTTGAGCAGCATGCGGCGCTCGTCAATAAACGTATGGATGAGGTATTCTCACCGGTATATGCTGACCTTAACTTTAGCATTCGTGGTGAGAAAGGTAGTCTCAAGCGGCATCACGATGAGTGGGCCCAATGGACTCCCCTGTTCGAGAAAAGGGTCGTAAATACCTTGCTCCCACTTCTCGAGAAGTATCTTCGATTGGTGGGTTTCTTATGAGGTTCTTGCTTTATCCTCCGCTCCTGTCGCGATCCGTATATTGCGTTTTACCGGTGATGGATTTGCTCTTGCGTATAGGACAACGACGATGGAGTTTGCAACGCTCGAAAATACTAACGTTTTAGATACCGATAATTTTGAAGAGTTTTGTTGATACAGGGGGAAATATCGCCACCTCAAGGTCCTCCCCTACCGATATCCCGGGGAGAGGTCGTGAGGGGTCTTGAGAAGCGAGCCGAGCACAGCCCAGCAAAGGCTGGTATGGTATTAACCACTTCCTGTTATGTTTTTCTCTTGCTAGTAACTGAATTGCTAATCTTGACGTCCACTCCTTTGTTGCCGGCCCACAGGCCACTCCTCGGAGTCCATCGAACAGATCCTGCAGGGAAGGAAAGAAGAGAAGATCGAAGTGGATACCAATCTTGGTCGACTGACTTATTACATGGCCCACCATAAATATTTGCATCCCGATATTTTGGACGCATATGTCCTCCCCTGGGAGTGGGATAAGGTACTGGTCCCCATCAAAGCTAGGAAACGCGTCGAAATCGCTCACCAGAACCTCTTGTTACACCACTATTCTCGAGTGGACAATTCTCTCGGCCAGTGTGACAGAAATTCAAGTGCGCACAGAAAACTTCGTCAGCCCAAACAGTTGGATGTTACTTGTTACAAAGGTGGATATCATTAGAGCAGGAAATGGCAAATGGAAAGAAGAAATTGGAGTCGGTGAGTAGGAGGAGTAAGTTGTGATGAGAGGTCAGTCGAGGTGATTCAGATGCTGGGCTGTTGATTGACTCTTGGGGTGTGTCCGAGGACTCACTACCTGAAGGCCAAACTTTGGCAATAAATCGCTCATACATAGTAAGGGTTGACTGGGCGTCCACCTGGCATCCACGCAGCACCACGGCCGGCTGCTACAATGGGGAATTGTCAGGTCATAAACTGGGACAGGATAGCGTGAGTGTGATAGAGAATTGTATGTAGGTCTACAAAGTACGACTGGGTTTAGTTTTCGACCCTGGCGCTACGTGGTGACAATAGATACGAGGTACCTGAGATGGGGAAGTTGGGGCAGCCGAGGGGCCCCTGTGGGATGAGATGCAGGTGCCTATTGAGCTAGGCGGCAATGGGTGGATAGTTAGTTCCTGAGTTGCGGTAGGCTTGGGCTTTAGAGGTACTTACTGTAGCAGGCACCTAACAGCGCCTAACAGCGCCTAACATGCACCTAAAGTTGAGTAGGCGTGGTGCTTGGCATGAGCTAATCTCGATTACCAGGCACCACAAGTACGCCCTCATTATTCACGCGAGGCCCGAACTTTCGACTGAGCCACGTCCACAACCCTCATTTTCTCCTCGACCAAATTCCATCTTCCCTATCATGATGAAAGCCTTTTTTCCACTGGACATGAAACCAACTGCCTGATTTGCATAAGCCACAACCTTGAAGGACTTGCATCCCACTCCCTCAGATTTCCGTTCCTGCATGAGTATTCCCTCTTTCCTCATCGGGTTAATTATTGAGGCATTTTGATTCCATTCGACCAGTGCAGCGGCCACAACCCTTTTTCCCTGTTCCTCTGTTCCCCTGGCACTTCTGGTCTGCCTGTGCGCGTGGGACGTGCAGGCTCAAGCTCACCAGCTGAGCTACTATTGTTTACTACTATGCTATTCTTCCCAGTTCACAGGAGTGTCCGCCTGGACCAAGCTCCCACGTGCTCTCCTCTCCAGCGTAGAGATAGGATTGAGAGCGCACTTCATGGTACACAAGCTCTAAAATGATGAAGACCAATTTAGCCATGCGAAATGGTCGCATCCCATAAATTCATGTAAGATCATCGTGCTCTCCTCTGAGCTTTCTCATGCTTTCCTATTCTCTCTGCTGTTCTCTCTTCTGTTCCAGGTCTTTTTTTTTTTTTGCCTCCTCTCTTCCTGTTTCCCGCCAAAATGGTGGCCATCGACAATGTCGGGAGTATTCTCGAGAAAGATGCTGCTGTGGTTGATCCAAATCCCCTGGATGATGATGATCTCCCCCCTGCGGTTGCCGCCAAGCGTCGCATTCGATACTTTGATGATGAGGAAGAAAATTCAACTGGTGGCGGCCCATCAGGAGGGGAGATCGGACACCAATTAAGAAGAACAGCTTCTACGTATTCAGTTCATTCCCTCTCCAGTGTCCGCAGCGGCCGCCGTAATATCGATCCAGCAATTATCCTCCCCGTCCAGTATCGCACCCTGAGCTATAATATTTCCACTCAACGTGAACATCATGTCGCTAAAGCGAAGGATGCTCGAGAGAAGACTGCGGTTGGTACGTGAAATCTAGCCTTGTTCATGCTCCTGCTAATATTCCTTAGACGTTGGAAGTCTTGATTGGCACACAGTCTCTCCTGAAGAAATCTGTGAGAGGCTTCAGACTTCTATCAACACAGGCCTCTCCGCCGCCGGAGTCAAAGAGAAGGCTGCCAAGTACGGGCGCAATGTACCGTCGCCTCCTCCTACACAACTAGGGCGCAAGTTGTTTGGTTATTTCTTTGGTGGCTTCGGCTCCATTCTGCTTGTTGGTGCCGTCCTTGTATTCGTCTCCTGGAAGCCACTAGGTAGGCCGCCAGCTCCCGCCAATCTTGCTTTAGCTATTGTGCTGTTGTTTGTTTTCCTTCTTCAAGCTGCATTCAACGCCTGGCAGGACTTTTCATCGTCGAGAGTCATGAATAGCATCACTGACATGCTTCCTGAAGCCTGTCACGTTCTGCGCGATGGATCAAAACAAGTGATCCAAGGTCCAGATGTGGTACCTGGTGATATTCTGTTCTTCAAAGCTGGTGACAAACTTCCCGCAGACGTCCGTTTTGTCGATGTTTCTTCGGATGCCAAATTTGATCGAAGCATCCTTACAGGAGAATCACTTCCCTTGCCTGCTTCGACCGTGTCCACAGACCCAAATTATCTCGAAACCAGATCAATTGGAATGCAAGGAACGCATTGCACATCGGGCAGTGGTGTTGGCATCGTTGTGTCAACAGGCGACAGCACAGTCTTTGGCCACATTGCCAAGTTGACCAACCAACCATCAACAGGCCAAACAACTCTTCAGAAGGAGATCATGCGATTCGTCTTCATTATCGTCTCCCTCATGCTACTCATGAATACGATTGTGGTAGCGGTGTGGGCAGGTTATATCCGCAAGGAACATCCCGGTTACATGCCAGTTGCATCGCTGATTGTCAACATCGTCAGTGTGGCCATTGCATTCGTCCCTGAAGGTTTGCCTATTGCTCTGACCGCATCTTTGACCATTACTGCCAACATCATGAAGAGAAATTCCATTCTTTGCAAATCCCTGAAAACTGTCGAGACACTTGGATCAGTGTCTGTGCTGTTATCAGACAAGACAGGCACCCTCACGAAAAATCAAATGGTTGTGACTGACTGTCTTGTCGGTTATACCACCATGACAGCTTTGGAAGCTGCTCAAGATATTGCAGTTGAGAAATCCGCTACATCGTCGCGAAAGGATGCACTTGAACAGCTGCGTGTCGTGTCCGCCGTTTGCAATGCCGGCGAGTTTGATCCAACAACGATTCACCTGTCTTTGGCCGACCGAAGAATAATTGCAGACGCTACTGACCAAGCTATCCTCCGGTTTTCGGAGAGTCTTGGACCGGTCAATCAATCTCGAGACATGTGGCGCAAACGGTTTGATCTGGCTTTCAATTCCAAGAACAAGTTTGCACTACGGGTTTCGTCAACAGATGACCAGGCTGCAGTTGCGACCACGCTGAGTGACTCGGAAACCAAACACTTTCATGTCGAGCAGGATATGCTTTTGATGATCAAGGGTGCACCGGATATCTTACTTCCTCGATGTACCAAATATGTGGGCGAAGATGGAGAGGTACATGATCTCGAATATGGGATACGCTCTTCAATCGAAGGCACCAAAGACGCTTGGTCTAATGAAGGTAAACGGGTGCTCTTGCTTGCTCGCAAGCCTTTACCGGTATCTGCCTTGAGGTCAGATCCCAACGACAATTCCTTTGAAGGCGAGGTGGTCTCGGAAGCCCAGACCGGGCTTACTTTGATCTCACTGGTCGCTATCGTGGATCCTCCCCGAGATGAAGTCCCGAGTGTGATCCAGACATTGCGGCGAGCGGGAATCCGCACAATGATGGTGACAGGAGACTTCAAGTTGACTGCTCAAGCCATTGCACGCATGTGTGGTATAATAACAGTCGATAGTTCTCAGGTGCATTCAGTGGATAACCTCCCTCGCTACGGTGGTGCGTCAAGTCCAAAATCGCGCAAGGCAAAATCAAATGCTCTGCCAACAACCAACAAGGCCATCGTGTTGACGGGCCCCGAGCTTCTCGCGCTTTCAGAGCATCAATGGTCAGTTCTGGCTACTGAATACTCAGAGATAGTTTTCTCGAGGACCACCCCAGACCAGAAACTGCGCATTGTCAAAGAGTTCCAGGCCAAGTCTTTTGTGGTAGCCATGACGGGAGATGGTGTCAACGACGCACCCAGCCTGAAACAGGCTAATATCGGCATCGCGCCTGTTTCTGGATCAGACATCGCCATCGAAGCATCGGATATGGTTCTACTGGAATCCTTCTCTGCCATTCCAGAGGCCGTGCTGTACGGACGCGTGGTCTTCGACAACCTCAAAAAGACCATCGCCTACCTGCTCCCGGCCGGCTCCTTTGCCGAATTCTGGCCCGTGATGACCAGCGTGGTCTTCGGTCTACCGCAGGTCCTATCCAGCTTCCTCATGATCGTCATCTGCTGTTTCACCGACTGCATCGCCGCAACCGTGCTCGCGTATGAAAAGCCCGAAGCAAACGTGATGCTCCGGCCTCCACGCGACGTGAACAAAGACCGCCTCGTCGACTGGCGCCTCCTGCTGCAATCGTACGGCATTGTCGGCCTCCTCGAAACAGTCAGCTCGTTTGCCATGAGTTACTGGTACCTTGCCCGCCACAGCCTCTCCTTCGGCAGCCTGTGGTTCTCGTTCGGCAGGATCCCCACCCCGGCGGGCCAGACCGCCGACGACGTGGCCCACCACCTCACCGTCGCCAGCAGCATCTACTTCATCACGCTGGTCGTCATGCAGTGGTTCAACATCATGGCCCTGCGCACCCGCCACCTCAGTATCTTCACGCACCCGCCGCTCGGGAACAAGCTCGCTCAGAACTGGTACCTGTTCCCGGCGATCCTTTTCGCGCTGACCGTCGCCCTGATCTTCACCCTCGTCCCCGGAATGCAGGGCCTCGGCTGCACCCACGTCCCCATCGAGTATTGGTTCCTCCCCATGGCGTTCGGCCTCGCGCTGCTGTGCACTGACGAGCTGCGGAAGATGTGTGTCAGGAAGTATCCACGTGGGTTTTTGGCGAGCATTGCTTGGTAGAAGCTGTCTGCTCTCCCTTGTGACGAATGAGAGGAGGCATGGCTCCGGTGCGCGGGCTTTGTTCTGGTGATATATCTAGATGCCCAGGCCAACATATGAATAGTTGAGTTGGCTAGCTTCTTGATGTTTCAATAACCGCCAGTCAAATCAGGACAGGATATCCCACTCGACAATTGGCCCCCGTCGAAGAACGATCACTGCGAAAATATTCATTGTGGGCGGCTACCTTGGTGGCTGGCTGACGGCAACATAACGCAGGGCGAGCTGCCACGGACAGGACTATGCTATGCTCATTCCTTAGTGGCTAGCTAAGCTCGATCTAAACTATTTACGGGACGCAATAAGCAAAAGAAGCGTGTTCGCTCGTGTTTGTCCACTCCGGACCGGCCCGTAGCTCTGTTCTGCCCTAGTTCACACTAATAGCGGTAGCTCAAACTTTGTTCGCTCCCGATCTATGCAGTTCGAGTATGTTCAATCCGTTGTCATGAAATCCTGGGAGGTGTACAGAAGAAAAGCCTTGTTGGGGTTTATCGTCGACGTCGTAGAGAACCTGGGTTGTTATTCATCGCGCTGCATTAATGGGGAAAATGGTTTGTTCCGTGTCATGGGCACGCTCTACCTGGGAAGTTTAGAGTGCTGGTTCTCGCTTGGTGACGCGCATCCACATGTCGCTGACGATGAAAACACCCGCACCGAAGGAGTTCCATGGCTTTTGTGGGTTGGCGATGGTGAAGTTGAAGTGTCGGAGAAGCTGTAAGTGCAGAGCGTTAGTGCATATTTGCCCGGTCCGTAATCAACGAAGCAATTTGAACTCCAAAGGAGATTTCGCGGCGGGCCATCCGCGCTTACCTCTACAATAATCTTGTTTAGCTCGATAGCTGCAACTGTCTTGCCCAGACATTGGGAACGACCCCAGCCAAAGACCAGGTCCATGTCGTTCTCCTTGCGTCTGATCTCCTCGGGTGTGCCTTCCAACCAACGCTCTGGACGATATACCATCGAATCTTTCCCCCACAACTTGGGGTCGAGAAATAGACCAAAAGCGCAATAGCCTAGTTTTGTTTGAGCAGGGAGGTAGTGCCCAAGCACGGTGTCGCCTCCAGGCGGTACTTCCTTCAGCATAAGACCTGTAACTGGTGGGTGAATTCGCAGCCCTTCTTTGATGACGGCTTGGAGAAAGGGCATCTTCTTAGCTTCCGAGTCTTTGATTGGACTGGATATGTCTGCCTTGGAGATCTCATCCAGTAGTCTTTCGAGAGCTTGAGGATTGGTAACAACATGCAGAAGTATTGCGCGAGTGGCGGAAGCAGTTGTATCGCTACCAGCAAGGCTTGCGATGGGAGTTAGCACCTTGGGCACTGGAAGGCTAAAAAAAATGGACGACTTGCATTTGGACCAGGGTCTCTGACTCTGCTTCTTCTTTCGTTAGGCCATGGGCAATGAAAGAACCCAGCATATCCCACTTTCGCTTCGCATCTGGCTCAAATCGCTCGTCCACAACTTGTTTGGCTAAGCTGGTGCCGGTTAGAACTCTGACTCCACCGCAATTTAAGTTTTAATGAACCTCACCCCATTATCTTTCCCAGGCCGTAAGAGTCAGTCTTCTTGGGCATCAGGCTCTTCAAGATGGGAGACTGGAAAACTTTAGCCAACAACGGGAAAGCGCTCACTAACATCATCACGGGGATGGTGCTCTCGGTGGTCTCTATGTACGCAAAGACATCCTCGTCCTTGTCAATGAATCCAAATGGTTTCCCAAATGCTATTTGTCCAATCAAGTCTAGAGTGAGATATTGGGCCTTGCGTGCAAAGTCGACTGGTCTGTATTCTGCAGCGGTGGAAATATACTTGGTTTCGATGAGCTGGATCAGGCCGGCAATAACTCTGTCGATGGACTCCTCCAGGTCTGGATTCTCTTTGCCGGCATACTGGTAAAAGAAAGAGTCAATAATGGTGAGGATTAAAAAAGGAGTGCGGCAGGCCTACTCCAGGAGCCATTTTCGCGCGCAGCGACTGATGTCTCTCAACATTTCGTTCAGAAAGAATGTTGGCATGGTCAGGGTCGATTTTAATGGCATCATACCAGTTTGATCGAAGATATGGCGATCGGACCGCCAGCATCTTTCTGAGGGTCTCCGGGTCACTGGTGAGTACTTCATTGGGTCCGATTCGGACCAGCGAGCCTATGAGTTGGGGTTAGTTACGCGAGGTTGGTACGAGAGCTGTACCTTGACGGTGGACTTGAGTAACCTTACCATACTGGAAGGTGGCCTGGGCGGATTCCATGTGGATGGTCCCATTCAGAGTCCGTTTCAACAGCCACCATTTTGAGAACCCCGCCGAGAAAGGGCCAGGAATATGGCGGAGCCTGTTCCAGAGGTAGAGAGTCCTGGCGGTGAAGATGGCAATAAGCAGAGCAATCAATATGCCAGCACCCAGCATGATGGCTTGAGAGAGCACAGGCCTTTCTTTAGTAATGACAACCTCAATCTGTTCCAGCGGTGGTGGTAGTGGTGGTGTGGGAGGTTGACCCAGTAGTCTGGAGCTCAATGAGATGTTGAGAAGCGGTGATGGGGTACGAGGACTCCGGACAAGGTAAGGCAATCACATCAGGAAGGAACATTCTACAGGGGGCAGCTGGGTCACGACTATCTCCCCACCATGAGGTTTGCCAGACGAACGGGGCTGTGACTTCCTGCAGCAGGTACATGCAGATGGTGACTACCCGTTGAGCTGCCTGCTACTAGCCACTACTAGTCACCGCTAGTCACCGCTAGTCACCGCTAGTCACCGTGCCGCCTGATCTTGCAATGATCAAAGGGAAGGTGCGACTAAGAGTGTTCTAAACCCGCCTCCCCCCCCAATATGCGAATCGCTCTTCGTCCTGTGATATCTGCCCCACTACTCCGTTCTTCCTCGTATACGAGTAGTCCGTATCTCGCGCAGTGGCTTTCGCTACCTTGTCGGCTTCTTTGCACTAATCGAATACCTGCAGATCGTTACCTCGCTTATATTCCATGACTTTTGTGACCTGTTCGATTCTTACATTGGCCAATATGCATGGAATTTGGTGTTTCGCATGTCCTTCCTTACATCAACAAGGAAGACTTCCAGCTCTTCCACAGACCAACCTAGTCCTCGGGTGAAAAGGGCAAGGCTAATCCCCGAAAGGGAGCCAGACATATTGTGGTACGTCCACAGCCCTAGAACACCAGAAAGAAACAGTCAACGCAATGTTCGCGAGCGGCTGGCTGGACAGCCTGAGTGACATACCAATTTTCTTGAATCGAGGGTCTTTGGCCCACCATGTCATAGGCCAGCACGAGACCTTCTCGCTGATCTCCACAAATCCTACCTCTTGCAAGAGCGCCTTGACTGATAAGATGCTGTCAAGTGGCGCCCCAAGTTTGATGCTAGCTTCTAGCATGTATTTCGACCATTGCCTGAGCGCAGAATCCTCAGGAAGTGTTGTATCGTCTGAGCGGACATCAAAATGTATATCCTGGATCTCAACACTGCCACCCGGATTCAGATTACTAGCACAAGTCAGTAAGTCACCGCACAGTCCGGGTGATTGGTTAGCCGTTGTCAAAACACTTACTCATAGTATTCTTGAATTACTTTTTTCCAGTCACCAAATGCGCCAGTCATCATTCGGGAGAATATAAAATCAAACTTGTGGGTAAACACCCAAGTCTGAGTAAGGTCTGCTACTTCAAAAGATACGTTGGGGGGGACACTAACGGCGTTGTTAGATCGAAGCAAAAGCCTCCTGAGTCATTTTGGAACGCGATGTTGCGGCTCACAATGCCGGCTGTACTGGGCTAACATCAACACCTAAAACCTGTAGACATCAACGTGGTATTCAAGAGCACAGGAGCTTTGCAATCATTCTCACCATTGCTTGTGGGTACTGATCACCTGTTTGCGTCCGTTAGCACTATTTCCAGTATGGATTCGAGCGAAGGCTGAGTACCCCATTCAATTGCCCATATTCCGGTTCCGGTCCCAACATCAAGTACACGATGGAACCCATCTTTTTTGGCCACATCTACGGTAGCCAGTTGGTTTCCCCACGTCAACTTAAGGAGATGGTGTTGCAAGTCTGGACGTTTACCTCGTCAACATAAAGAATCGTGGCGTATCAAAGATTTTTGTACATACCTAGCCGATCAAGTTCGGCCTTTTATGATTAGTGTAAGTAGTCGCGTTCGAACAAGAGCTGGTGGAGCAAGCTGCATACCTCATCATTCGGCAAAACATAGGCTATAATGATCAGCGGGGCCTCGTCCAGGAACTCACGCCGACAAACCATCGCCGTAGCTGTTGTAACTTCTCCCATTCTCCTGGCGATAATTGAAAACACTCGAGGTTAACGAGGAGGTTGACAAATAGTCCTCTTCCTGTTTAAGATCTATGTTGGTGTTTCATGCCCATCTCAAAGAACGAAGATTTCATACATCTCCTAGTGCAGAATCTTCGTCGCCAATCACCTCCGGTCCGACCTATGTCAGTGTAAGTCATTCAACTCACTTTATTCGCCGGGTAGAGATATTTCCTACGGGCGTCGGATCTTGAACCACATCTGTATGTTCATCATCGGAAGGCGCGTACATGGTGAAGCATGGACTCTCACGGGAAGATCATGGCCAACTTCATGGAGATCAAAGATGTTTGAACTCCTTTTCACTTGAAACCCGAAAACGTAGCACAACACTAGCAATAATAATGATACCTGTAGCTTTGATCGAAAATGTGCCCGCACCACATCGGGTTAAGAAGATCGAAAGTCACATCGGCCAAAACGGCAATGAGCCTAGACAGGAGACCAGGAAAGAGAATTCAACCGGCCACCTCTTGTCTGTGGGTGCCAGTGGGGGACACAGAGAGTGATGAATGCCCCTCGTCTCTTTTCAGATGCCTGCATCGTGTGGATTGGCACATGCTTGGGTAACCCCGGCCACGTCACAAAAGGATGCTCTGCCACTCGCCCAGCGAACATTCTGAGAACAGGGTGGAACTGTCGAGGCGGAACGGACAAGCCCGAAGCGCCTCACAGGCATGAACACTCTCGGAGACCAAAGCCATCAGATGCAAGCTCACGGTTCGCTCAACGAGGGGATGTCGCCTCATGGGGAGTCGCGGCATCCTAAGCCTTGAGACACGTGCAGGGCGTATCCGTGATTGCTTCTTTTCTTCGGAACCGGAAGCAAGGTGCTTTTGTTGATGTTGGCTTTAGGTTATCAAACCGGGTGGCTGAGGGAAGTCCGGACCAGCTCTAACTAGCCAGTTGATCTCGATGCTAGACTCCAAATGCCGGAAATAATGAGTATCCACCACCCGCTTTCCCCCCTCGGCCTTTTACCAAGGGGGAACTGACACCGTATATCAACTCCTACAGTTCTGGGTACTCCATAACCAAGCGCAGAGTACGGAGTATAAGGCAGGCCTTCGGATTCGCAATTCATGGGCAGGTTGTGCTTGCGCATTCCAAGTTGGGAGAAGCCTGATACTGGACGCGGTGCTGTCCTTCCCTCGAGATCGGGGCCTCCATAACCCTTCCGTCGCGGTGTGGGGGACGTCGTCACACTGCACAATTGCCACGTCCAACCTCTCAAGCTGCAGACAATATGCACTAACAATTGGCTTCTTAGCGATGAGTGGAAGGGAGCATGAGGTCTGGTATGCTTGAAACCCACGTTCCTCCATCGAACTTCCTAGCAGTGGAATCTCTTGGCACGAGTCATGCTGCAATTCGAAAACATGTCACACCACAAGACCCCCCAGCCTATTGACAATGAGGCTGGTGATATACGCAATTCGAAGTGTCCTAGGCTCAGTTGGCGACAAATGACTGAAATTCTACTCTAATGATTTTGCCATTACGGAGTACCTCAACCGCTGGCAAACACGTCATGATAGTGTGGCCACTATCAAAGGCGATCTAGCGTGGGGTAGCCTGTACTTATGCATCTCTCACCTCCGAGATATCGATTGTCACACCATCTCGGAGCCTGGTGACATGATCATCCAACGAATTCGGCCTCCTCAGAGACACTGTAGATCGGTCCACATAGGCAACATTGAAGCTGAATAAGACCCCGCGCCCTGTGAGTATCCTCCAACTATAGTAGCCTTGACGCTGCGGAGCATAATGCAACCGACCGTTATAGGAAAATTGTGAGGAACGGAGTAAGCCGCAACTTCAAGACCGGAAAGTTTTGATTACTAGGGTCGCGCTGAGCTTGAGTGCAGGTGTCTCAAGAAGTCTTCAACCTGTGACTTCTCCTGAATGCTCATCCCTCCTGCCTGATTGCCAGTCTTTCCAACTGCAAGGCCTGATTCTTGAGGAGGGGCTCCTGGAGGCTGGCTGGAAACAGCTCCGGTGCCATTGAGCTTTTCTCCACCTCCAGAGACGACCGATGCTTGAGCAGCCTCCACAGCTTCGCCGGTGGACTGGCTAGTTTCGTTCTCTATGTCGGCTTGTCCTTGAGCGTCACCATGACGATTATCAGGAACGGTGTCACCTCGATATGGTCTTCGAAACTTCCCCTCGTTCCAAGCATCGATACGGAACTTCCACGCTGCAACCGTCTCTTTTGGGTCGACAGACTGGCCAATGCCTCTGGCCAGCTGCTCCGCTACCTCATCAACGTCATTCGCAACATAAAATAAGCGATCCCAGTCTTTCCCATCACCATCGCGCCTCCGCATCTCCCTTTGACCGTTCTCAAGCTTGGACTTCGCATCTACGGCGGCCTGCACGTCACCTCTTTCCAAGGCTTCCCTCACTTCACGCCAAGCCAATCGGGACTCCCACGGATCCGGCTCCGAAAGTGGGTCAGTTATGATTCGAGTGGTTTCCGCTGTCGTTATGTCAAAAGTCTCAAGGTCTTGGGCTTTCGCCACATCGTGGATGGTGAACGTACTGTCCCAATGGCCTGAGATGGTGTATAAAGGGTTCTCGTCCTCGCCATCACGATACACTTTTGCATCGAACTTATGTTTCTGCGATGAGCTTCCGAATAGACCTTTACCTTCGAACTCGATGCTTGAGGTGTATCCACTAGTGGAAGGGATTCTATAGGTGCCTTGGAGTTCTGGATACGGGCCTCCAGTGAGTATTCCTTTGATCTTCACACTCGGGAGGGGTATCAAGTACGTTTCGTCATGTTTAGACAGATGCAGCGTGGCATGGCCTATCTGTTTGATGTTTACACTTCCAGAGAAAGTGATTTCTTGACGAGTATATCCTTCTGCCTACCTCGTGTGAGTTTCTTTCCTGGGGCCAAGAAGGAACGACATACCGAGACTCCATGGTTATCATTCCAAACACGGCAAGCTGTAACCGGCGGATGGTGACTTCGAAAATTGTCAAAAAGAGCTTCTCTGCATATGAAGAAATAATCCCACGTACCTGACCTGCTCGCTCACCAACCTAGTCGTCCCAGATTTATCCTCCCAACGAGCAACAAAGACTTCCCCGAGGAAGGCGTTCAGGGGTTTCTTCACACCCTCCTGCTCAGTGCGACCTGCGTATTGCTGGTTCCGCAGTGCCGAAATGAACCACCTGAGGACCAATAATGCACGTTTTGCGGGGTCATCTGAGCCGGCAGCCGCCACGAAGACGGACGGTCTCTCGGCCCAGAATGCAGGAAGCTCAACGGTCGATTTCGTGTCAAGAACAAAAGGTGGCGCTGTGATATTTGACAAATCGCCTCGAATGGTGGCTATGGACTTGGAGAGCGTGGGATGAGTATTATTATTTAGTCCCACATGAAGATAGTTAGGTTGGGGCAGCAAAGTGAATGGAAGGGGAGAGCGAACCAGGATATTCGGGCACAACATACAGCAATGAAATCTTTCAATTTGGACCGGTTGTCCGCGAGAGAGGGTTCCGACATCTTTGGGGATCGACAAACCCAGCACCACCCACACCGAGAACAATATATGGAATAGAAATCAAGCCGTTGAAAAAATTGAACGTGTAATGAATGTTAGTGTGGTTGAATAACCGAATAGTCATAGCAAACGAAACGATGGTAACCTCCAAAGTAAGAAAGTCCCATCAAATAGAGTCCTCAAGTCTGCGTGGCATGTTTGACCACTGGCTTTGACAATGTTGATGTCATGACGTCTTTCAGTGCCTGGGGATCTCGGAAACCGGGTAACTAAGAGTGCAGGCCGATCTCACACAAATATATCCTCCCGGTTCCCTAGCAGGTCTGATTGGATGTAGATTCACCAGGCAAGACTTAAAGGGCCTCGGGCGCTTCGACCTCAGTCGCACACACGAACTAGCCTTTCGAGGATATACGATTAATCATGCGCTCTTAAATAACCTTCTAGATAAGGACGGATCACTTTGACTCTTGGCGTTTCTATTTCGCTGAACGGGCCGGGCTGTGGGATAACCAGGCCCAACAGCACCGCCGCTGCAATGCACACGTCGCATCAACGGTCTAGTCCAATCAAAGCTTCGCAGCTGCTCCTAATCCGAGCTCCTTCTTCGCGCGATCTCTCAGCTCGCGTCTCAAATACTTCCCGATCGCATTCTTGGGTAGCTCATTCACAAAGACCACCCCGCCACGCAGCTGCTTGTACGGCGCGAGGCGCTGCTTGACGAACTCCTTGATCTCGTCCTCGGAGACCTGCGCGGGATCGGCGACCACATACGCCCGTGGAAGATCCGTGCCGGGATCGTCGGGCAGATTCACACCCACAACGGCCGCTTCTTGGATTTTCGGGTGTGTGAACAACACGTTTTCGATCTCGGCTGGCGCGACTTGTAGGCCTTTGTATTTGAGGAGCTCCTGTTTTTGTGGGAGAATTTGTCAACATTCAGTGCGGGTTGGCTTTCAGGATGGTAGAATGCAGCGGGAGCTGTCGTCTCCTACCTTTTTGCGATCGACAATGTAGAACTTGCCATCTCTCATGATCCCGATGTCGCCGGTGCAGAACCAGTCTCCGTGGAAGGCGTCTTTGGTTGCTTGTGGGTTGTTGAAATATCCCTGGGTGACTAGTGGACTCCGCACCAGCATCTCGCCTTCCTGGCCTGGCTCTACGTCGTTGTAGTCGTCGTCCACCATCCTGATCCAGAGTAAGCCCCCCTTGCTGCAATCGTGAGAAGGCTGGCTCTTACCTCAGCTCGACATTCTGCATCACCAGGCCGATGCTGCCCGTGACATCGCTTTGACCTCTGGGCATCATCGTTACTGCCCCTGTTGTCTCACTCAAACCCCACGTCTGTCCAATTTTCGTCTCTCCCTGCCCAAGCTTGGCATTAGCAGCGGTCTGAAGGACACCATCCATAGGTGCAGCTCCCGTCGACGCGCCATCGACCATTTTGAAATGATCCTTGACATCAGGAGACTTGGAAATGCGCAAGAAGATCGACGGAACGGTGTAGAACTGGGTGATTTCATGTTCCTTCACGTGCTTTAGGAGCTTCGCCCATTCATACTTACGCATCCAGAAGACCACCCCACCTGAGTAGAACGGGATAACGAGGTATCCAAACAGCCCAGCGATATGGCTGATCGGTAGGTGGGCCAGGGCGCGGAATGGTTTGAGCTCTTTTCCTGCTTCAATTTGCTTTGCGGCCCAAGCTCGCCCGGGAAGTGATAGGAGGTAGACCTCTTGTGCCATATTCTCATGAGATAGCATGACACCTTCGCTGTCAGCGTTCAATTTCGGTCGAGATTGAATTCTGTCCTACCTTTGGGGAGGCCCGTAGTGCCAGAGGACCATAGGATCGTGATGAGGCTCGTCTTGAGTAACTTGGGATCTGTTATCTTTCCCCATGGAAGCTTGTCTTCGGAGATTGCGTTGATGCCACCATACAAGCTTGATAATCGCCAGCAGGGCGAGGATTCCAGAACCAGGATCCGATTGAGAGGCACGTTGCACTGCTTTGCTGCCTGCGTGGCCAGCTCTTTGAACTCAACACTACAGATGATCAGATTGCTGGTTCCGATTGTGATTTGCCGTGCGAGTTCTGCGACCGTGGATGAAGGGCTTGCCGCCGAATATACTCCTCCCGCAGCTATAACGCCAAAGAAGGCGGCGGCAACGAGCGGCTGACCGTAGCTTATGACCGTTACAACATCCTTGTTCGGGTCATTGGCGCCGATCCCGTAATTATGCCTTAGACCATGCGCAATGCGTTGCAGCAGATCGCGGAGGTCATTTCTCGTTACCTTGTTTGACGGGTTATCTGCGTCGACATGAAGGACAATGTCTTCTGGAGAAATGGCCGCAACGCTATGCTCAGATTCTTTTTGACGGATCAGCAACAAGGATTTGGGGGTCGGTAGAAAGCCATTCACCAAACAACAATGTCAACAGGTCTAGTTTTGGAACATCCACGAAAGGTTCTGGGCCGGGGTTTCTGTATATTCTAGACATCTTTGTTGTCGGAGAGAGGGCAATGGGAGACTTCCTCCGATTTCAAGTCGTGAACTGCGCGAACAATAATGATCGGTCACTGCAAGGACGTTTTCAAAAGGCCATTGCCCGTAGAGCAGATGGCCCCAAACGAACAACAATAAATAGGCTGACTCGGCACCGCAAAGTCCTCTCTCTCCTCTCAAAGTGTGGGGTTGGGAGCCGCCCACGAGTTCTTACCGAGGCCGTTCAGACGACCAATCAGGGAGTGCTGGTTCGCGCATCAAAGTGACGAGGCCTATGGAGAACACTGGTATGCTGACCGCTTACACGCCGAGTGGCCTGGGGAAGGGACGCAACGAGAACAAATGATATATTTCCCAATTGGATAGCAGTGAGATCGAAGTGTCAGGGATGACATGAAGGTTGGTTACATAAACAGAAGCCTGAAGATGGCAGAAGTCGCCACGTGACGTCACAGCTTGCCTTTGTTGTAGCCGGAGAGTTCTAGCAGACGACCATCTTAGCCATCTTTCTCTACTGCTGGCGACAAACCGGAGCGCATAGTAGTATGTGGATGGACATTTCTCTCGCCTTGATATTGGAGCCTTGTGAAGGTTCAAATCACAATGGACGGCCGAGAGAAGATAATCTCGCGGTCAATAGTGTCTGCGATTCAGGACGACCAACCCCAACCGAAAAGCACTCTTCGCCGGATTCTTCGATCGATACGGATATTCTTCTACATATACAGCCTTGTCCTGGCGAAATATCGTCCTGAATTGTTCCAGAATCTCCGTGATAACATATGGGACATAGTCGACGCCGAATACCAGTCGAGCTTTGATACCGCTGATGCTCTCAAAGCAAAGGGAGATATGGGCTACTCAGGATCGACTTTCTTCAACACCAAGGACGACAAATATCTCATCAAGTCCATACCGCGAATATTTGAGCATAGCTTCTTCCGAGACGACCTTCTGAGGCCTTATGTTTCTCACATGGAGTCCAACCCGGGTTCACTCCTCGTCCGCATCACCGATTTTCTGGGTTGGTACTTCAAAAGTCTTGGGGGCATCCTTGGCCTTGCCCCGACCTACCACTTGGTCATGGAAAATCTCTCGCACGGCCAGTCGGAGTCCTCCGATTGGGAGACGTTCGACCTGAAACCAAATTCCTACTTCTTCCCCGAGCGCGACATTGCAGGCGGTCGCTTGGCCTCTGAGGCTACCAAGTCGAAATTGGCCGACAAGTTTGGTGACAAGATCCTACTGAGCCGTGAAGCCGCCGACAGCTTCTTCTCGCAACTGGAAAAGGACACCGAATTACTGGAGCGGTACAATGCAGTCGACTACAGCCTGATGTTGGTTCGAATTCCCAAGAGCTCCCAGGCAATTCCAAGCAAGAATCCGTTCGAGGACTCTCAGACCTGGCGCACAGGAATCTCGTCACAAGACAATAAGTACATTTTCCGTGCCACCGTCCTCGATTTCTTCTGGGCCAAACATAAAGTGCATGCGAAGATGATGACACTGTTGATCAAGGCATGGAATCTCATTGACCGTCAGGGCCACATGAGCATCACGACTTCTCCAGGCGAGTACAGAAGCCGATTCATGAATATGTGTAGGGGTATTGTGGAGGTCCGGGAGGACATGAGTGGAGAAGCAGAAGCCGCAGCTTAACCAATTGATCCAAACCATCAGTGTGACATTGGTCAGTCCCTGTATGCTTGTTGGAATGGATTGGGCGCCGGTATCGCCCAACACCTTCTCGAACTCAAGGCTCTGGCAGTTTCAAGTGCCACTGTAGTTTTAAAGCATGATCAGATCCCATGGCAATTTCTCGAGCACTCTCGACAGCCACATCCATCGGAGCCAGTATTCCCCCCCAAAAAAGCCCATCCCAACGCTGGTCTCGATGGATATTATCTTTCAATGCCCGGAACCATGCTCACCATCAGAAACCTGTCAGGCTGTCGTACTCGTGTCTAGCTAGAGATTGACCCCTTACTTCGATAGCCTCGGGGGGCGAAGCAAGAGTTGAAGTATTATTAGCATTAGTAGCGTGGACCTTTCCGACACTCCTGGGATTGACTAACAACGTATAAATCAGCAGCATAATTCCACATAACATCTCTGCTGATAATGATCGTTCCCTCCACAGCCTTTCCCGCTTCTAGCCTCTTCACATATGCTTGGTCCCTGGCGGTTCTCGCGAGAAGCGAAGGACGGAAATGCTGCGAAATTCGCCTATCCCGCATTTCCCTCCCCGAAATAGGAAATGCGAAAGGTTGACTCGTCGCCTGGGGACCAACGAATTACCTCAGTCTTGCAATTCATTTACCGTCTCTACCCCGACTTCGCGCAAGCCAGTGGTTCGTTAAGTGTGATTACTGTTCTCCGAATATTGGTTATTAAGGTCCACAACCCTTTCCAGCTTACATTAAGGATTGCAGATCAGATGGTCCTACTAATTTCCTACAGTAAAAGTATCTCCCCGTATGAGGACCTCACGTGGCGTACAGACAGAATCCGGACAAAGTAAATCGTCACGGTCGCTCCTCTCCCGAAACTATGCCATCTGCTGAAAAGATTGATGGCCTCCCGCGGGACTCCCCAGAAAGCCGGGGTATCGATCCTCAGGCAATAATTGATTTCCTGGAGGATGGCAAAGCCTCTGGTGTCGATTTCAATGGCTTCATGGTCTACAGCAAGGGTGCCGTGATTGCAGAGGGCTGGTGGGACCCCTACCGTCCAGACCTTCGACACATGATGCACTCCGGGACAAAGGGGTTTCTCTCCGTTGCGGTCGGCATGGCTGTCCAGGAGGGGTATTTCGCGCTCGAGGATAAAGTCCTGTCATTCTTCCCGGAGTACGTGCAGACGGTCGTGGAGACGAATTCGACGACTGAATTGGCCGACCAGCTGACGGTGGAGGATCTGCTGACGCAAACATCTGGGCATGATCAGGGATCGTCGGGCGCTTCGTGGCGCGGTATCACCACTAGCTGGATAGAGCAGTCCTTCAAGATTCCCTTTGCGCATAAACCCGGTACCTTCTTCAGGTACAGTAGTGCGACGAGCTATCTGCTCTCGGCCATCATACATCGGACGACTGGCCAGAGCACCAAGTCGTTTCTCATGCCGAGACTCTTTCAGCCGCTTGGAATGATCGGTGTGACTTGGGATGTCGGTCCTGAGGAGATCAATCCTGGTGGGAACGGTATCAGCTGCAAAACTTCTGACTTGTTAAAGTTGGCCCTTCTTCACTTGCAAGGAGGAGTCTGGGAGGGGCAGCGGCTGCTCAGTGAAGAGTGGGTAGCGAAGGCCACACAACCGCAGCGAGGGAATGAATATGGCTACCAATGGTGGGTCAGCAAAGACAACGATAGCTACTACGCTTATGGAATGTTTGGACAGTTCGCATACGTGTTCCCAAAGCATGGGGCGATATTGGTGATGACAAGCTCATCACCACCCGGTGAAGAGGTGGCTCGCTCCCTAGTCCGACGCCATTTCCCAGCTATTTTGGAGCCTAAAGGTGATCCTTCCATCTTTTCAGAAGACTCGTTCAAGAAATACCTAGAAGCACTAAAAATCGAGGCACCCCAAGGACCAGAGCTGTCAGAAAAGGCAGACGAGATCTCAGACCGACTTTTTGTGGCCAGGCCAAATGCAGATGGAGTCGAGGCCTTCGCCCTTCATTCGGAGCATGAGAAGTACGTTTTCCATCTGTGGGACAACCGAGGACTTCATCGAGTCGATGCGGGAGTAAATAGGTGGGTTGAGTCAGAGACAAGCGTCTCTCTCGCATCGCTGCATCATAGCTATGATGCACCACAATTGCTGGTGTCTGCTTGCGGGAGCTGGTCGAAACCGGAGACCTTCGAGATGAAGCTTCAATTCATCGAGACCGCCTATCAAGATCAGATTGTCGTCCGCATAGTAGGAGACAGAATCGCCGTCCTGGAAAGGGGCGTCAACGTCAATTCTAGTGGAACGCAAAGACCACCGATCGCGGCTTACATGCTCGACAAAGGTAGCGGAGTCTCTGCTGGATTCCGCATTGCTGATCGCGCAAGGGCAGCACGAATGTCGACTGAATTCAACCAGCTAAAAACCATGCAGGTATTCCCATATTCAACTACTAGTACTTCGCTCAACGATTTGCTGGACAACGAGGAGACAAAAGCTGCTGTGGTTGAGGAGTTCGCTTATCTGATATCACATCCTATGCTCAGCAAAGGACGCCGTTATACCCTTCGCATGCTGGCGGCCTTTGTGCCCAATTTGAAGCCTGAGGCACTTGAGAGGCTTGACGGAAAGTTGGGGAAGATACCATACTCTTGGGACTGAAACATGTTCAGCCATGGGCGAGTTGGAAGTTTCGTAGGCAGCTGCAAGGAGGTCACACCGTAAGACTCTCATAATTGAAGAATGTTATTTCCAGTCCGTTTCCTCTAACAAGGAGATTCAAATCTTGTCGAATCTAGGCACCGCTCTCTTTTGTCCAAATCTTTTTGAGAAAGTAACGGTCATTGTGCGGCTCAGACTTGCCTTTGGACTTCAAGGGCGAACCTGGCGGCTGTGATTCATATCCCCAAAGAGGAAGGAACCGCGACCAGCACATGTTGCTTTGTGCCTCAGAAGTATCTGTGGAACATCCCATGGCCTTTGCGAGGCGCACCAGATGTCCGTCATCATCGCCGCAGCAGGAAATTGAGCATTTTTCGTCTCCAACATTGATGCAACCATCAATTCTGGGTTGCATCAAATCTGGAACGCTTCGTTTTCTGAAGCCATCGTAGAAACGGAGGGGCTATGATGAAATGATATCGAGAAGATCAGTCCCTTTCGTCCTTCCCTTCCCAGTGCCCATTTTCGCAGTCTTGGCCCCGAACTGGATGGCCCTCTTGCGTTCTATTGCAGCATGCTTCATGCCCATATCCCACATGGCAAGTCTCAGGAGCATTTTAGCTGGCTCGAGGTCCTCCCGCCTGTGAACTGTCTGCAGCTCTTCGTAATGCCTTGGAATTAATCTGTCTGTCCTAAAGCCGGCCTTTTCCCAGAGAGGAAGATCAAGGGCGAAGCGGACAAATTCTTCGTCAAGGTAAGGGTAGCGAACTTCTTTTCCCCAATGGCTCATCATGCGGTCATCCCGACCCAAGTTGCGAGATCCAATCCGGTTGAAATCAAGTTCGAGCTCATCTGCTAAGCCTTGGAATCCTTCACGAGCAAATGCTACAGCATGGCGTGAGTAGCCTGCAAAGATTTCATCCGCCCCTAGGCCAGAAAGCAGCACGCGTGCTGTGGAAATGTACATCATTTCTTGTCCAGGCTCAGAATATATCAGTTCCCGGGTTTGACCTTGACCACGCGCAGCAAAGTACAGGGCCATTGCAATCGAGAGATCCATTTCCGTATTGTGAGGATGCATAAGATCTATGATGGCAGATCTATGAGCCATAGCTTCAGAGTACGGGATATTGACAGCGACAAATCTCCAATTACGTTCAGGGCAAACATGGGTGAGTTCGGTGTAGCTGGAACGACCTGTGATGCGGTCAGGACACAATTCATATGGAGCTGTTGGGGGGCCTTTTCTGGCTGCCATAGATCGAGGGTTTTCGAATGCTACATTGATCAAGTCAATAGTCTCGTCGAGTGGTAGAATGTTGTGCGTAATTCGCGCAAGGAGCGTACAGTCGAGACCCCCTGAAAATAGAACTGCAACTTTAGCAGAGCCTTTACCTATCTGGCGGTGTGAGTGGTCAGGGATATCCCTGACTCGCAATTGAAGGGCATTGCTTAAATTAAGTTGCAGTTGTTTGATTGTTGTCGTCGTCGGAGTGCTTGGGATAGCATTCTCTGACAAGGGGAGTTTGTTTAGAGATGGAAGTGAAGTCTGCCATGGGATTTTGCCCTGGTTGACTTTACCGCTCACCACGGATATTGAATGGATGGCATCTGTTGCAACTTCAACAAGTGAAGGGTTGTTCCTTACCACACCAGTACTAGCCAAAGTCAGCGATTGTAACTCGGTTGAGAAACTGTCGATGAGAAGAGAACGTCGACCTAGCTTGTCTCGGCCATAGTAAATAGTAGAAGTGAGCGCATTGTAAAAGACGAAAGCAAATGGCCCATCAATACTACTCAAAACACTGGATATGTTCTGAGAGGACTCATGTTCTGAGCTTGTCGAAGCAGAGAGCAGGAGGCTGAAAACCTCGCTCGAATCGTTGGCGAGAACACTCTTGCCATGGATTTTCCAAGCTTCGCCATTCCAGCAGAGAATACAACCAGTGGCCTGGTCCACCAGTGGCTGCTCCTGCACAGCATCACCCCGCAAGGCGAGAACCGAGGAGGCTAAAGTCAAATGAAGATCATGGGGAGCAAGATCGACCTGGAAGACTTTGTAACTGTCAGGACCACGTGCTTTGAGACTGATAACTGCCTCATCGTCGGGTAAACGTGGCCGGGCTTTCGCGACGGATAGAAAGATGCCACACATTAAGGTAGAGGCTGTGGTGCTAAGCACAAGGACCACGAATCGAATCAATGAGGTGCAATGATGAAAGTTGAAATAGAAGGGTTTGATCGATGCGAGGGTGTACGGAGGACGCGTGGAGAGAGTGGAAAAAAAAGCGTAGCTAAACGCAGAAGGTATGCCGAGGGTCCACCACCTACGTCATTCCCTGACTGTGTCCCCCTACGGCATCCTCTGGGTGCCGCTGCGTGTCCTCTCTTTAATCCCAAGTTCGACACCTACATAACTCTATAGGTTCATTGCGAAAAATATAACTGGTCGGCTTGGGAATACAGTCTTCTCAGTATAGATATAAGACCTTTCTAACATCTATCTCAAGGTAAGCTTTTGCATTATTGATCTTTCCCACACGTCTCGGCCACACGGGCCACGATCTTGCACCCGCTCACCTTGCCTTGACTGCACAGCTGCACTCCCTCCTCCACCATCCCGAGTAGGCCTCTGTTGATCACTCTTACCGGGTGCGGGTGCAGCAAACCCTCGGCCGCCAGTGTCTCCGTCAAGCTGGTGAATTGCTTGGAGAATTCAAAGTCCTCCATGACAGCGGGAAAGTGCTTGCCGAACTTGTCACAAGCCTCGCCGGAGAAACTTATCACCACACTGAAGCTGTGTTTCACATCCTTCCGGGGAATCCCGTTGAAAAGTATAGTGCCGTACTTCTTATCCTCGCTGTCAGTGGCCTGGGAGAGAGCAGCCATACAGATGTTGACGCCGTCCTCGGAGCCAATGGTGTCCCAGACCAACTTCAATTTTCCCTGGGTATGTTCATATATCTGTTCGCCGCAGCTTGGATCTGTGTAGTCAAACACGGCCTCTGCCCCGCGGGACTTGCAGAGATCGAAGTTGTGCTTTGAAGACGTTGTCACAACAGCGTACCCGGCTCTGTTAACTCAGAAGACACTGTTAGTTGTGCTCCTGGACAATGTTCACGACAAAGAAGCTTGAGGCAAGGTAAATCCTCACAGTCTGGCATATTGGATCGCCAATGTCCCTGCTGATGAACTGCCGCCATATATCAGGATATACTCCTTCTGGGTACCGGTAGAGGCTCCAGGAATCTCCACACGAGGCAGCCTCAGCTTCATCTCCTGGAACAAGCCCAGTCCGACTGTGAGTGCACTTGTTCCCACAGTCGCTGCGTCTTCGAACTGCCAATGATCTGGCATCTTCATGCAACAGTCACCCTTGGCTGCAACGACCTCAGCCCACGCTCCATCTTCAGCCTCGTTGAAATTCCCGCCGTGTGCAAGCCCAAAGACTCTGTCGCCTTTCTTGAAGGGCTTGGTCACCTCTTGACCGACCTCGAGAACGATGCCAGAGAAGTCCCACCCCAGCAGCCCATTGGTTGCAGCGCGGCGTTGTGCGATACCTTTCACATCGGTTGGGTTTAGAGCAACGGCCACGGTCGAGGCTAAAATGTAATCCGGACGCAGACGAGGCTCCGGCCGGTCGGTGACCACTTCAGCTGAAGCGCCATTCCAGATGACGGCTTTCATGATAAGCGCAAGTTTGCTTCGACGTATTTGTCCAGGGTCTCATAGGATAGCCTTGCAGCACAAAGTCTGGAAATTTTACTGGGCCTCATTTTGAAATGTGCTTAATGGAGTTCTTTTGATCGGACTGTATGCCAGGAAAAAGTACAGAAGATCGTCGAAAAGTTTACCACATTCCCAATATCTGACATGCCCTGTTGTGTGGGCCCCACTTTGGTTCAGATCGCCGTCTTGCCTGAAGGGTGCTGACAAACCTTTAACAACATGCTTAGAGCCTCGGACTTAAGAGTCAATTGTCCGGAGGAAGCTCAACAGAAACCGTCTGCTTTTTGCTGACAACCGAGCAAGGAATTAGCAGGCGAATTTACCAAATCTGGGTGAGAGTCACTGCGGCGTGCGCCTATCCCGAAATGGACATGCGTCTATCTGGCGTTGGAGTACTGATTTCTCAGCTCAACATATCACAAGCTTCTACTGCTATTTGATATCTGCTTAACGAGCCCTAACAGAAGTCGATCTGCAGCCTGGAATCGATATTTGGGTGAGGCCTGGAGCGGAGCTGGCTACAGTATTCTTTGATTCTTGTAGTATGGCTGTGGAGGCGCTTTTAGTTCCCACTACCTACAACTATAGGAATTTGCGTGAATAGCAAAGCACACCAATCATTCTACCGTCATCGCTCCACAGTCCTTAGAACCTCCAAGATCTGTGCCGTTGTTGTGAGTGGTACAGGATTTGTTCTGCACCACATATCCTCCAAGCTTCTCTCTGCCAGTAGCTGCAATGTCTCCTCGCCTTCGACACCTACTTCTTTTAGCGTTCTGGGCATGCCAAAATCACGGAATAAACCATCAAGGACGTCTCCTAGGTCGGCCTTTGATTGCCTCAGTCCACGAGATTCGAGGATCTGACGAATATACGCATCAGACCACAAGGCGTCAAGCGCAAGTTGCTGGCGACTCGCGTTGACGACTGCGTTATACTTCATCACGGTCGGGCATAGAACGCATGAGGTGTGTCCGTGAGCGACATTCATAGTGCCGAGCTCGTGGCCGATTGCGTGTGAACCACCGAGATGGACGCCCCTGCAGAGACCTATCAGAATGCAGAAATCAGTCAGTGAGTCCAATTGTGGCCCTGAGAGGCCTTCATAACAGCTTAAATGAGACTTTTCAATCGACCTCAAATTTCTTCTGAAAACATACCGTCCATAGCATAATTCGATCCAAACTGCGTATCCAACCTCGCTTGTAAATCTTTCGGATCTCTTCTCAATTTCAACAAGCCCCTCGCAACCAGCACCAGTCCTTTCTTTGCTGCATTCTCCGTCTCGACTTCGATATCGGGGTTCAATGAAGCCAGCAACTCGACGCAGTGGTCAATAGATCGTACACCAGAGCTCATCCACACCCACTCGGGCGCGTTTTGAGCAAGCTCCGGGTCAAGAATCACCACATCAGCGAATAAACCTTGTAGCACGAATATCTTCTTAACACCGTCCGTTGCATCTATGCCACCTGCGTAAGGTGAGTACTCTCCCGCAGAGAGCGTCGTAGGGACATTGATCATCGTGAAAGGCGGAGCCTTGACATCCGGCGGGTCCGTTGACGTGTTGTACTTGTAGTCGATATCGTGCAGCATCACCGCCTTGAGCTTGTCACTCATGGCGCCTAGCTCTTCGAGAGTCTTGAGATCATTGGCGAGACTGAGTCCAGCGAGCTTGACACCGTCCGTGATTGAGCCGCCGCCCAATGTCACCACGATATCAGCGGCGGAGTTTTTGCTGTATTTCAGAGCAACATGTGAGCCACAGGCTAGCTTGTTCAAGGGATTTCAGTGAACCGTGAGATTCATCGCGGCATATCGCTCGGCTCAGAACCGGTTCACAAAGTCATAACAAAACTCACATTTCTCTTGCTAATTCCAGAACATGAGTCCACGGCGTATGACTGGGAAACCCAATCTGCTTGGCCACGATTTTCGATCCCAGCGCCTTCTCGAGCCTCGAGAGACAGTCCGTATGTTGGGCCAGGGAGCCTGAAACGACAATAAAGACGCGTTCCTTGTGCAGTCGGTTGACATGGCGCGACACAAGCTCTGGGAAGGGTAGCCCGTAGGAGACGAGACCTCGTTTGCGCCAGGGAAATGTCGGCCGCGTTGTTTCCTCGGACATGGACATTTCGAGTGAGCTCATCTCGTGGTACTGCATATTGTTTTATGTAGAAGCTTGCGGCAAGTTGTTTCGTTGCGTGACAATGAGAGTGAAACCTATTACTGAAACGCTCTTACTCCTTGAGTGATATAGTACCTCTCCCTCCTGGTGTAGACGTTCTCTTCTCCTGCTTAGATTCTGTTTCGCCCTGGTTATAAAAACTGGCTGAAAAGCCATAGAGTTTGAACTTGGGATGAGCTGCACGGCCGCTGAATTCGGAAAAGCAATAATACCTCCTGGAGCGACACAATCGGACTTGCTGGACTTCGAGGCTAATCTCCATGCGCTCTTGATGCAGAACTACGCGCTGTTCCAAGAAATTACTTCATACTTTTGCACTCATCCGAGGTTGGGAGCTAGCCTCTGCCAAGACGGCGTCTTCATGAGGCTCGAGTGGTTTTGTAAATGCCGCCCAGTCACGGATCCGAGATCGACGTACAGCAAACACACCATCGTTCTCCTCTCGCCTGGCATGGGGAATTCGTGGAGCACGAGTTACGATGGACCTTAGACAGAAGAGTGGTGAGATGCTTATACATACATAGAAACCGAATTTTGCTTGTTCCACGTGCTCTCGGCCCGAATGGATGATCATCTGAAGAGCAAAATAAGAGATAGAGATCTTGATTATCCTAAATTGACTCGAAAGCGGCCTGGCGTGACTCAGTGTGCCAATACATAGTATCCACCATCGGCTAACCTACCGGCAAGAGGTACCGGGCAAGAGTTATCGATAAGGAATCGACTTACCCCGTCTAGCTGCGGGAGATCATCCGCTGGTGCCTTTCTAATCTTAAAAAATTTGCGGTCAACCGGCCCCCTGGGGCTGGGGTTCTGGGGGTGCTTTTAGCTGACTACCAGGGGTGCCCGAGTGGAGGGCCCTCCATACGCATTTAGGTAACGTTGGTTTAATCGCTTGTTCGGTGCTCAAGGATCTCGTATCAATAGTTGGCTGCTGGGACGAAGAAGCAGATCGTGAGCGGTACCCAAGTAGAGGCAGGCTCTATAATGGAACATTGACAAAGTTTTTTACTTTGAGTGCGAAGTGCGTGCCTAACCCACAAGCTATGAACGTGCCGTGACTAATAGATAGTGTTATGGTTGTTTATGCTAACTAGAGTGTATGTATATAGCAGGGAGTATGGGGGCCTCATCGCTTCGCTCACAGCCTGTACAGTAGTCCCTACATCTCGTATTCGTAAATCACCATTAACCAAGAGTACATGGTAGAATCATGAGCACTACTTGGACGTTCTCTTACTCATAGGCCTTGATCGAGGAAATTCAGAAGAGGCACGTCTTAACTGAGACAAGCGACACTGGCAGGGGACATTATAATATGTGTAGAAACTTTACATCTCATCTGCACTGGACGGCGATTTCTCCAGTGCAGCTCCTCGCACGAAGTGAACCTAGATCGCGCTCCAGCTTGCTACATATTTGAGTTCCTCCAGACTATCCAGGACGTTCAAATATAGTTACTATATATGACGTGTCAGGGCAAAACTAGGATGATTTCAGTCAATTGATAATGAGGAACAAACGTTCAGGTCTACTATCTCGCCATCGATGTCTTGTTGTCAACTCTGCCCAGGGACCAAAACCTAGTAGTCTACAACTTTCGCTTTGATGAGCGCTCTCGCTTGCAAATTCCCCAGAATCCCAGCGACTATCCCTTTCACAAATGTATGAGAATTCAGCCCTGTATCTAGCCAGACATTTCTGTGTATGACATGTACTAAACCCTATCCCAAGACAAGTCTTTTGATGTTATACCCACGTCCGGGATGCACAATGCACCTTTCTCCTCCCACCAGCCGAAAGATAGTCTTCTCCAAGATAGATCAATCCCATGTGTCTATTTTCATCGTCGTAATACTCATGACCAGTATATTTATGTCCGTCACTATATCCTTCGCCATTATCACCCTGGTGGCTACTGCTACCCTCGCTATACTAGTGGTCGTAGTTAGGTTGATTTTCTTCGTGGATATCCTCAAGGTCGGAAAACAGTTTTACCACCAAGGCCAATCAGGCTTGCTGTAATGCGATTCTGGTATCTAAATCAAGGTAATTACTAATACACACAATGTTGCCGAATTTTGTCCTCAGACACCTGCAGACATGCAGCACCCTAGAATAAAACTCTGACTTAGCATATTAAACTATTATTAGTCGCTAAGGGGAATATGATAGCGATTGACTATACCAGTACCCATTGCGAAGGAATAGTGTATGTGGCTAAGGCGCATAAGCATTGGTTTATGTTAGCCCGAATGCTACCTGAAGTGCCAGGATCAGTGTTTACGGCATCGAGTGCGATATTCTTGGAGATTACGTCTGTCCATAGAAAGCCAATCAATGATATTATGACACCCCAGCTGGTCGATTGTAGCAATCTAATGCTCGTAAGGAAGGTTGCTTGCTTGGGAGCTATACCCCATGCGCTTGTACAGTTGGGGAAACCCGGGGATAGTAGTTCGTGCAACAAGCTTTAGGGCTCCCAAAAAAGGGGCGGGCGGAGTTCTACACCATTTAGGCGTCCCGGCTTGGGGATGCAGACTCCCCCCTGACGAGACTAAGTACTTCTGAACTGTTGATCGGGCTTGATACTGAAGAGGCATGCATTACTGTTGGCCTGTCCAGAGACAACAACCATAGTAGGAAATAGCCCACGCGACATAAGCACGTGACACCATTTTGATCCCCGTATTGCGATGTTAGGCACCCAAAGGCTCATGGATCAGGACGATCACCCCAGGAAGCCTATGCGGCTGGGGATATGCGGCCTGGTCTACGTACCGCCTTTGATTTGTCCTCAAGCGTAGGTAAATTTCTTCATCAACGTACTTTAGGTAAGAAGAGATAATATTAGAGTCCACGTTTCAGTATGGATGCTGTGATTAAATCGATATACACTCCTCGTTCATTACTTAAAGCCGCAATTCTCCTACGACATACCTATCATTCATTCATCTTATAAAATAACTCACTACTATACGTACTTAAAACAAGTATCTCGATAGAGGCTTCAAGCATATAAAGTATATTTGGTAAATATCGACACTATGAGTTCAGAAAGGCTCCCTCCCCCCCCCCACCAGGTGTACCACAATCTTCCTCGAGCTCTCCCGCAGTGAGGCTTGAAGAATTACAGCCAGAACCATAGCCCGGCACACAATCTTCCACAGGCAATCCCCTAGCGGTGCCTACGCCAGTATACCCAGAAGATTCTTCCTCGCGTACCCCCCTGCCCGGCAGAAGGCCTTTCACGGGCAGTAACCTTCTGACGACCGAAGATCCACGCTCAGAGCCTTCTTCCTCGCGTCCGCCCCCACATTCCGCAACCCCATCTTTCGAGGGCCTTCACCTGCCGGGGAGTGATGGACCTCTTCGGATACCGTCGCCACATCCCTACCCGAGTCAAATGACGAATGAAGAGCGTGAAATGATGGTGGGAATAGGACGTGAGGCACCAAGGACGCCCACGGGACATCATGACCGCCCCGTAACACAATTGGCTAAGCCGCTAGAGGGCGACCCATCTAAAAAATGGCTTGATCACACCCCCCCAAAGATCCTCAAAACATTACACATGAGGAGCACAAGGAACGTCGGCATGTAGATGTTTACAATCATGAGGAATCTCGACAAAGGAGATCAGCGGCCAATGCAAACAGGATGCATGATCAAAACTTCCTAGCACGTGCTGAACATCATCAGGACAACTACAAACAGCGCGGCAACTACTACGCGACGAACATCGATCAACGGGACTGGTACTACACTAACAGCTTACAACTACGCAAGAGGGGGTGAAGAACAAAGGGACAGACATCAAGATGCGAATTTCGCCCAAAGGGAAGCACATCAGAGAGACAATTATACCCAGAGGCATGCACATCAGAATGCCAATTACGCCCAGAGGCATGCACATCACAAAGACAATTACGACCAGAGGGACCGACATCACAAGGAGGCTCAGAGGCAACGCTGGATTTTAGGTGGAGGTACCATCGGCGCGGGCCTCACGGTAGGCCTTGGGACTTATGCCCTTCGACAAAGCGTGGCGAGTGATGACCAGACCCCACAGCCAACGAAACGGTTTGTTGCTCGTGATGAGTCTAATGACCCGGCCGCGCAGCCAGCGAAACGGTTTGTTCCGCGCGGTGAGTCTGATCCTGTCGCTGGAGTTAATCCCCATGGTGCAGCTCGGTTGGTCCGCTTTTCCCACGATGACAGGTTGGGTACTCCTAGTACATTTCCCACCAACTACGGTGCGATGCAACCTGACCACGTGCGACCCGGGACACAGGCTGGAGGCACGGGATTAACCGACGAGGAAGTATCACAGCTCGGTCAACCGCGCAAACCGGACAAGCCATATGTCGACATAGAGGTTCCGGAGACCCCTGGGTCCAATCCCGCCCCTGGGTCCAATCCCCCCCCCTAGGTCCAATCCCGCCCCTGCGCCCAGGCCCGCCTCTACGTCGAATCCGGGCAGACCAATAGGTAGAAAAGCTAGATGAACGAAGCTGGAGGGGGTTGACTATGGAAAACATCCTTCCACAACGCTCTTCTAGCTAATTCCCCGATCACCAGATAAGCGCTATATTAGTGGTTCGCTAAAATAGCATTGGTAGGAGTAGGTCAATGTTATCTTTATTGCGAGCACCATCAGTCACGTAGCATAGGCAGCCTCGAGTGATACCAAATCCCCAAATCCCCTGCTGTATCCCCCGTCAGATCTTTACATCTTGTAGGGAGCTCCAGAAAGTGTTGTATCTTCGGCCTACTGGGCTGACCAAGGACTCTTTGACCAGTCACTCCAGGCATCCATTGAGAGCTAGAGGCCGACCAGACTTCTTCCGTGGTTTCTGAGCTGGGACTTCTCAGCAGGTTCAAGGGGTGGACCAGTACCAGACAACTTCCTAGGCTATAACACGGTTCGGAAATAGAACTAGCCTCCGACTAAGTTGGTCATGGCGTTAGTAAATGGCTGGGAAACCCAAAGTTTTCAACCTTCGTGTTGGCTCTTTGTATATAGAATAACTCCTAGCCTTGCTTCAGTGTGCCTAAGGGGGTCACGCCGGAGGAGTGTTAAGAGTAGTGCTTTCCACGGCGCATCATTAGCCTCTTTAGCGTCAAAGCAATACCTTCTAGGAATTTCTATGAGTAGCCACGCCAGTATTTTCGATGGCAACCTCCCAATTGTTCATTAGTGCCTCTCATCCCATCTCCACCATCACAGTAAATTAGCATGAGCCACCGCGCCAGCAACGAACGTACTCGTAGAGAATTGGACCATAGCAAAGTATCCACATGGCTGGTGAGTTCCTCACGCTCTAATGAAAGCAACTGTTGATGTGCCCTAGGAAGGCGCAGATGAAGTGTCCCACGCGACGGCGTTGAGTTTGGCGGGTCTCGGATGGCTAGGCCGTGTGAAGTGACCAAGAAGGTCCAGGTAAAGATAGATGATACCTGCAATGTCGCTATAAAGACGGCTCTAGAGCTTGAGTATGTGAAGGCGACGTACTAGATTCCCTCTACTGATACGGGTCTATGGAGTTCAAGAGTACCGGTCTCCATGGTTTATAGGACAAGTATTATAAAAGCAGGCAAGCTAGCTCTGGAAGGGCTGTGCTGCCGGCATGCCGAGTTGCTAAGCTGCATAAAGCTTTGTTAGAATTAAGCTTTCTTTAGCCATAATCCTAAACAGCCATAAGCTTTGTAATGGTTATATAATATAATTAAGAATCACAATGAGACCTGCGGAGTCGTCTCGTACTAGCCCAAAACCCCTAGAGTTACTTGGATTAGAGATACTAACTTGCTTAGTGATCTTGTGTGAATTTATTTCAATAACTAACTTCTAACATTCTAGTAATATATACCGCAAACTCCGCAAACACTTTCTTCCAAGAATTAAGAGTACCAAGAGCTCAGTGGTCGAGATATTGGAGGAGCCTAAATTACTAACTGCGCAATAAAAAGGCACTTTCCATTAAAATTAGGTGTAAGGCGACGATAAGGGAGTGATTCGTTAGATAGAAGGTGGTCACAGAACGCGACCTACGCAAGGATATAGGAGATGTCGATGTGTACACAGAGTTTGATATGCTTGAAATCAAAGCAACTATCATTTTTCTCGGCACAGTGAGTTTCTCGTCACCTAGGCTAACAGGTCCCTTCACAACTGGCTCTTAAAATGGATGGGTGGAAGACTCTACTTATCTTAGTTATGTTGCTTGTTCTTTTTCCTATATATCTTTGGCCGTAGTGTGATCCTTTCTCGCTCATATTCCATAGCTATGGCCCTGAGGCGACTAAGCTACCTTTGACGACGTCGTCGTTGCCGTCTTCTATACGAAGGACCCTATCATAGAGGACAACACTGTCGACAGATGTTTTAGCATGACAGAGTGACAGAGTCCAACACGTGGCAATCTTTACGCTCATTGAGAGCCACGTTTCGTTTCCCGCTTGCTCTTCCTATCACATTCTTTCATTCAGCGTTCGATGCTGGTCGAACTTTCAATGTGCCCTGGGATCTTGATAGTCGCTTCGATATCGTTGCTGCTCTTCTCATCCGCAACCAAGGCGTCAACTCCGCCAGCATCATCGACATATTGCTTAGTCTCCTCCCAAGATTCAGCGACCTTGTCACCGAAAACGCCCGCGAGATCTTCGAGCGTTTTGTTCTTCGTCTCAGGGTACCAATAGTAGACGATGACTACGTACAAGCAGTCGAACACAAGCCATATGATAAAATATCGCCAGGTGATTGCGGCAATGGCTAGTGGAGCTGTTTGTGTCATTAGAACACCCATGACATTGAATACCACGTATCCGCACGCCACACCCACCGGACGGATCTTGGTTGGCATGATCTCCGATGCATACTGTTTTACGTGCTGGCGTCAGCGGGTTCCAATTTCAAGACATCCATATCATTAATGAGAGACACGAAAACACTCACCGTAGTCCCGAAAGTATTGAGCACCGCTGCATAGCCAAAGACCGTAAGGTAAATACCGACATTGATGCCCTTTGCAAGTCCCAGGTTGGTGTTGCTACCGCTTTCAAATGCTGCCCAGAGAGCGATAATGATGACTGATGCTGGTATCATTATGGCATAGGACAGGAACTGCATGTCAACCAATTAGGATCAATAAATTCCTGCCTCCTCGGGATAACATAGGGTGTCACTTACCAGGGCATTCCTGCGACCCATGCGGTCGAACCAAAACCCTATACTGAGCACCGCGAATGTTGAAACGGTGCCCCAGACGCCAACTAGGACAAGAGACATGACAGCAGTTGTCTGAAGCAACTGGTAAATCTGGACTTGATAGACCGCTTGAGGAAGTATCCCCGTAGCCCTGAAGACCATCATCAGTAGAAGGGACTTTGGGGGTAAACAAGGGAAACATACTGTTGAAAGAAGTAGAATCCCATGATGAGAAGGACACGCCTGCGATAGGACGCCTTCTTGAAGATAGCGGAAACCCCAATTCGCTCACTTTTCTCGAGTTCAATCTGCGCTCGAATCTGGTGGAATTCGCGAGCATAGAATGAATCGGAGACATTTGGATCGTCTCCATGAATTTTCTTAAGCACATCAAGCGCCTCCACATAGCGATCCATCAAGGCCAACCATCTTGGTGATTCCGGCATCCAGGGTGAGCCTGCCAGCATGCAAATGCCCGGCAGAAGCTGAAAGCCGAAGAGAACTCGGAAGGCAGTATTTCCGGGAATAAAATAGAGACCCAATCCAATCCAGACTGTTAGACAGTTTGCGAGGGAAATGTTCAGCCTGCCAGGTGGGTTAGAGTGAAGGTTGGAATCGAATGTGAGGGCGTCTACTTACGCGAATAAAGCACCGACTCTCCCACGCATATCTGGTGGAGATATCTCGCTGGCATAGACAGGGCAAATAGCGAAGATGATGCCCGTTGCAATTCCGCCTATGATACGTCCAACCAGGAGCATGGGGAAATTAACGGCTGCAGTCTGCAGGATGATGCCAACGAAGGAGATCAGACAGCCAATGCGGATCGTCCACAGCCGGCCATATTTATTGGGCAGCCAGACGTTCACCAATGTACCAGCAGCACAAGCTGCATAATAGGCAGAGTTGAATGCACCAATGGTCGTAGGAGTGAAATTATAGTAGGTGATGAATTCAGAGTAGCCTAGGACACACGATATGATGCCTGAGCAGGTATCCTCTCGAATCAGCGAAATGTCCTCTGTGATGATAGGGAGGTATCTTTAAAAGCGACTGCAAGAGAGCTCACCGAAGTCGTAGCCATAGAATGCACCACCGAATGTGATGTACAACAGGCAGAGGGCTTGGAATTTCTTCATCTTGACGATATTGATGACCGACGACGTCCCGGCCAAAATTACCAATTTTTGAATAGAATAGGAAAAGGCTAGCTTCTGTGAAGGCAATCGTGTTAGGCGATTTGCGGAGAGCGCTCTCTTATCTAGGTATTTATCACGATCTGATGAAGCCTACTTTGGGTCTATTCGTTCCATCCTTATCATACAAACTCGTTGCGTAAAAGTTGTTGACAAAGGCCTAGACCACTGCTGTCCGCAATCGTATATCGCTTGAAGTGAATTGCAATTTTTTTGCTAGCTAGATTCTCCAGATTTGCAAGGCCAAGACGGCTCTGCATTGAGACGAGATGCTCTGGGGTACCCCATGGGTAAGATGCAGAGGCTTTGTCTCATTTGTGGGAACGCATCCCCCAAATGGAAAAGTGAAGGTGGCGGGGCCGGACAAGACAAGACGGCGTCTAACATGCACTAGGTTTGGAAGACGATCGAGAGGAAACTAGAAAATGAAGTCAGAAAATAGACTGAAGACGCCTTGAGTGCCAAGATGCCGACACCAGTACGGCGGATGCGGTCGGGGGAAAGTGAGGGAGACATCAACTGCAAATGCGGAGCTCGGCAGACGAGGCCGCGTTCTTACAGTTCTTCCTGTCATACTGCTCTCGTCTATCAGGTAGGCATTTTCGTTGCTGGAGCACAAAAGCGCCTTTCAATTGGGCAAAAGGCCTCATGGTCGTTCGCTTGGAAAGTCCCTGATTGCTGAAACACATATGACTGCAGGCAGGGGATCTGAAACGTGTGTTTATGCCAGTTGATCTCAGGCAGAGAAGTAGAAGGATTTAAGTCTCTGGTATAATTGAACACTGAATATTTATCCGCGACACAAATACGTCTCCGAAAGATGAGTCTTGACATGCTCAACCATACGGGCGTGACCGCCAATGGTTGCGCCACAGATGCTGAATCGCAGAAGTCGATGGATAATTCCATGGAGCATCTCGACCACCTTGCTAGGAGTGGAATTGAAACACGTCTGCCAGTAAAACCAGATAATTGGGTTGACATTCGTCAAGAGGTACTCTGGAAGCCTCACCGTCGAATCAGGGTCATTACGATCGGGGCTGGCTTCAGTGGTAAGACACTTCTTGGGCTTTAAACCTTGGAAGCATCTCACATAGTGATTCATCAGGCTTAACCCTAGCAAATAAGATACAGCGAATTCACAAGCTCGATGATGTGATAGAACATGTCATATATGAAAAGAATGTGAGGACCTAGTACGAGAACTTCAAGTCCGAGGGTCACTAATTTTGTCAGCCGGAAATTGGTGGGACCTGGTTTGAGAATCGTTACCCGGGCGTAAGTATTGGACACTAGACATTCGAGATCTGTGTGAAGGCACTAACAGAGTCGGACAGGTGATGTGTGATGTTCCTGCTGTAGGTTTTGGGCTCACAAAACACTGGCCGGTAGCATTTTGACAAGCTCCCACAGCACATTTATACTTTTCTTGATATTCCGCATCCCGAGTGGAGTAACTAGTAAGGAAATTTCACAGGAAGGCTCATTGAAAGTTACGTTTGCTCACCAGCCTGGTAATCAACAGCTACGCTACTGGCCCTGAAATACAGCAGTATCTTAAGCAGGCAACCAAGCAGTATAACTTGGACAGAGACGTTAACCTCAATTCAGAAGTGAAATCAGCGACCTGGGATGAGGAAGCTGGAACTTGGAAAGTGCAGGTGATCAAGGGCACAGAAGTGATCAATGATTGGTGCCATGTTCTCATCAACGGCTCAGGGGTTCTAAAGTATGACTGTTTACTGTGTAGGGAATAAATATTCGCGCTGACGAGGCGCCAGTCACTGGTCCTGGCCAGAAATTCCTGGTCTCTTCGAATACAAAGGTTACAAATGTCACTCGGCACACTGGCAGGAGGGATTCGATTTCTCTGGCAAGAGAGTGGCGGTCGTGGGCAATGGGTCGTCCGGAATCCAGATTGTTCCGGAGATGCAAAAGGTTGCGAGCCATATGACAAACTTCATCCGGTCGAAATCGGTGAGGGACCAATGCCAGATTATACGACTAAGCGCAACCAAGGACGCTGACTCTGACTTAGTATATCTCGGCACCCTTTGCCGAGGACTTTTCCAAATCGCCAGGTGGAAACCCTGCTTGTGAGTACTACAAACTTCATGTGCCAGGAATGCCACTAATATTACATTCACAGATACAGAAGAGGAAAAGCAGCGTTTTCGAGACCATCCGGAAGGCTTAAAGATTATGCGAAACAAGCTGCTGCATGTTCAGAACACTTTCTATTCAGCGGTGCGTGCACTGCCTGTTGAAAGCAGACAGAGACCCAGAATGATTTGCTGATTTATAGGGGCTATAGCTGATTGAGGGTGCACCAACAAACCTTGAGGCCGCGGAGGGTGTAAAATCGCTTATGGTAGATCGCTTAGGAGGCAACAAGGAGCTGATAACAAAATTGGTGCCAGATTGGTCGCTTGGCTGTAAGTCTATCTCCTCGAACTGTTCTGGAATGTTATCATTAAGGAGTTCGGCAGGCCGACGTTTGACCCCGGGAACCGGCTATCTGGAAGCGCTGACCCAGAGTAACGCGGAGCTCGTTGACGACCGCATCGCCGAGATCACCGAGACCGGTATCAGAACCGTTGATGGCCAGCACCGAGAATTCGACGCCATCATCATGGCGACGGGATTCGATGTCTCTTTCAAGCCCCGGTGGCTACAGATTGGTCGAAAAGGTCGTTCACTTGCGGAGGACTGGAAAGACGAACCATCCAGCTACTTCTCGCTCGCCACAAGTGGACAGCCCAACCACTTTATCTTTATGGGTCCCGGTGGCCCAGTAGGGCATGGCAGCCTCACTTCAGCTATTGATTGGACGGCAGAATACGTCATCAAGTGGTTGCTCAAGATGACCAAAGAGGACATCAAGTCCTTCGAGGTTAAAGCAGACGTTCAGCAAGATTGGAACACGTGGGGCGATGAGCTGATGAAGAGGACTGTCTGGTCCAGTGGGTGCAGGTGAGTGGGAGAACATGGTCTTTCTTGAAAGAAGAAATGCAAGTCGCTAAACTGCTACTGTAGGAGTTGGTACAAGAATGGCAAGGTTAATGGCAGAGTTACAGCCCTGTATCCTGGGAGCATCCTGCATTATGTGAGCCTATCTCCTCTTAGCTACGTCAAGGGTGTTCTAACATTCTATCAGAAAGATATGGTAGAACATATTCGAGGCGAAGATTTTGACATCTCTTACCACAGCAAGGTACGTATTGATCACACAATGAAAGCTAGTGAAATCTCTGACTTCCTCAAAGAATCGATGGAGATTTCTGGGAGATGGATTTACTCAGCTGGAGATAGACAAGGCTGATTTGGGCTACTATGTGACTTGCTGATATGACGAGAGGCTGGCGTGTACTTCAAATGTGAGACCCAACGTGCATAGACATGAGAAAGACAAAAGGCTAGATCAAATTCAGGCCGGAGCTGGCCAGCACCCAAAATTCTAGTTTGTCAAGTCGTCACATAATTAATAAGAACTTGAGGACTTCACTCTCGTTGGCCAATACCATAGCCTGCCAGTTACCAAAAAGGTTGGATGAATCTCTGATATCTCTTCCTTAGGACAAGGGGAAGAAGGGTGCCTATACATCTGAACTAGTGGGGCGGGGAATGCCTCAAGACAGCATTCAAACACCAGTCCCCGTTATATACAATTGCTTGGATCAACTCTCCATGACGTTGTAGGGAAAGAATTCTTGTCCTGACCCAAAGTCCTGTGAAAGACTGCCCAGAAAGTCCGGGTCGAAGATGTCAGGGACGTTAGGAAATTGGTAGTGCAGTGGCATGGGCATATCTGGAAGTGTAGCACCATCCGCTGCCATGGTTGATGGATCCTCCTGGAATACCCTTGACGAGACGGCCTCACGTGAAAGATTGTTGCTAAACGCCCTTCCGTTGGAGAAACTGTCCCCTGGTTCTTCAGTAAACGGTGGCCACCGACGAGAATTATTGGCCTGGCCGGATTGAGGGCCAGTACCACTTTGCGTCCTAGCCCTCTCTTCAAGCGTCTTGAAAATCGTCTCGAACAAGTGTAGGATCCAGCCGCAAGCAGGCCATGTCTTCGCTATCTCTACGCAGGCTAGCATAAGAAGGCGTGCTTTGTTCTCGGCCAGTTTCTTTTGAATGTGGTCTGACTGTCGTACCATGAGCACGTACATCGACAGGGCCGAGAAAAGACTGGGACATCTGGGGGTTCCACTTTAGAACGATACTTCAATCTTTCTTAACGTCACGGAGAGCTCCATGATGGCTGTGGTATGAATGAACTCACATTTGTAATTGGGAATGTCGCAAAAGGCCCAGGGTCAAAAAATCCTCAACGATGCTGGTTATTCTCTTTGCTGCCGAAACTGCGGTGGACTGTGCCAACTTCGTGTCAGCCCGCGCTTGATTGTTCTCAGGCCTGTGTAGGAGAATGACATGCTGGCTGATTGTAGAAATTAGCTTCTTGGTAGTGAGAGCTCAAGGGCACACGTCGATCCATACCTGTACGTCAAATCCAGCAATTGAGCCCAGAAGCTGTCCTCTCCCTCGTATTCGCTGTTTCGAAGCTCTGGAGGTAGTTGCATTCTCCATTGCGTCAGATCGCTGCTAAGTTCTTCACAGCTCAAGGTCGGTCTTGTTTTGCAGGTAGGAAACTTCATCAAGTTAATGTTGCCAACTGCAAATGTATTAGCTGGTGCACCTGAATAGGTGCTTTCCCAGACGTCTTACAAATTTCTGACAGTTTGCTCATTGCTATCACGTATAGCACGTGCATCCTGCTTTGTTTGCCGTATATTCCCAGAGTGGAAACGTTTTGCGTAAATTCTTCTTCAAAGTCTGATTCTTCAAGCGGTTCGACATCGTAGTCATCATCGCGAATGCGAAGAGGTCGGCCAATGTTTCCGGAACAGTGGCGGTCTCGAACCTATTTTTGTAAACTCATAGACTACAAGCAAAGATAAGCAGATCATACATAAAGTGACCACCAAATTCGTTTCCACAAGCGACGATCTTTAGTCCGCAATGTAGATTCTTTCGTTCTCCACAAAATTAGCATCTTGTCCGGAATTAGCGTTCCGTGTGCCTTACGATCTATGCATGCCTTTGCCCTGAGCATTGCCAATGGCAATTGAAAGCCAGTAGAACATATCTTTCTCATCCATGGAGCCACTCCATAAAAAGCTGAGCAAGAAGACCGATTGAATCAGGGCCACTTTATTCGTCTCGTGGTCGGCATCATGAAGAGCCTTTGCCCGCTTGATGAATGTCTTCCTGGCAGCGTTCCGATCTTCAAAACCGGCCTTGGTGATGACTTTTTCGTCACAGATGGTACTGGCAACGGCGTAGATGGCGTTCAATACGAGGAGAGATTGTTGTCCTGACTCGTATAACTGCGCAAATTCTTCTCGATCGAATATCGGGAAAGCTGGAAAGACGCGTTCAAAGAAAGTCTGAATGAGCTTGTTGGAGACTGAGTTCTCAGGCAAAATGAAAGCGCCCCGGATGTTCAGACATTCGATCTCCTCCGCGTTCAGTCTCGCATCATAGCCAAGGTTTTCGGGCTTGTCGCCGACAGAGGCTGGCAGTGGAACCTGAATAGTGGATGGTGAGCTAGAGTCAGACTCGGCATCCACATTCATGACTTTTTGCACAACATATGTCAGCAGCCACGATTCCCCAAGATACAAGGTCTGGACTCCCTGCAAGTTGCGACCCGGAGGGGGGGCTAATGGTAGTTCGCTGAGTCGGGCATACAAATTCTCCGACCCCTCCTTGGGGAGGTACGGGGAGCCATTCTTAAGCTGCGGTGACGGAAAGTTGGGAAGAATCTCCAGTTGCTCGACACGTAGATACCGGCCGTCGGGCTGCTTGGTCACGTCGAGGACTGGACTGAGAAGGGTTCTGGGCGAGCGGACGCCCGGTCTCTCTCTCGAAGCTACTGCGGCCGAAGGCTGAGTCTCGTCATGTGCAGTTGACGTCGAGGCGGTAAATTTCTTCGTACGTGGTCGAGTGTACCTTTGGTGGCAGTCAGTTGTTTATCGACAAGATGTATGCCATAGCAAGCTTACCGACCCCTTTTGGACTCGATCAGCTGGCACTGGGTCTGCGTGTTGATGCAGTTTGAGCATGGTTGGGACCGGAATGCATCGCAACGGATGCGTCTGACATGACAGAACGAGCAGGCAACCCTCCCTCCACGGCGTGGCTGATTTGGCTCAACAGTGCTAACTTGAACTCCACTGGAGTCATCGCCCATCGTCTATCGAAGCTCAAACCGATACTGAACAGTATGTTGCATGTGGAATTGAAGATACTTATCAGAATATCGATCTTCTCCTGAGTAATGTCCTTCTGAATTCCTGCTTGGTTCAAAGCGTGCAGAGCGTTGTGCGGTGTGGGAGGTCGACAGGAACCTGGTCATGCAATCCCTCCGCATTCTCAACCTATCCCTGGAGCCCAGATTCATGAGCGCGGGGTTCGCGAGGCACCATCACACTGAGTGTACTCCGTATATAGTCTAGCGCCACTAATCAGATAGGCGAAATCTGGATGCGACCCCGCCATGCTCATTAGGCTTTGACTATGCCGATAAAATCCCGCTCAAGCCTGGAAGTTTGCCTGAAACTTTCCCCAGGCGGGACGGGTAAATATTGGGGAAGGAAAGGTCTTACTAGGAAAGTGTCCCCTGGCTCTTCGAATCTCAGAGCTCAGTTGCTCACATCGAGCCATGGCGAATCGATGCATCTAGCACTCAGTACCTCGGCTCTCGTACCGGCTTCTCATCAGCGTCTCGCTAATTAGGTTTGACTAAAGTACGACCCGGTACTTTACAGTTTGACCGTGCCCGTGAAGTCCGGCAAAACAGGCAAACGCCGTCTTGGCTTTTACCCTCATGAATCGACAATGTCGATCCACAAGATGCCACAGAATTGAGGAGCTACTTGAAACATCTGAACCTGGTTGACTGTATATTCGTCCGTCGTCGTGTGGGTAAACAGAACGCTCAATGCTGCCAGTTACCCCGTTTAAGAGGCTACCTAGCATACACGAGAAGCGAGAGAGGCGCTGCGAACTGGCTCGTTTCGGAAGCAGTTACAGGTCCCCAGAGACCGCTGCCAGTCGCTCAAAGGTGTCGCAACGATCCTTAACAGGATTCGTTGCCAATGGAGATTGATGAGAACTGACGTGAAATACTCATTGTCTTCGAGCACGCTGTCCAGTACTTTCCAGAGGCAAATCGGGGAGATGAACTCGTTTCTTTCAATGAATCCATCGCCAGTATTTCGAAAGATGGACAGGTGCCGCTCTTGTGAACACTGATTTCGAATCGTTACCAGACAGATATGGCTGGCCTAGGATCAACGAAAATGGCTATCGCATTCAAGAAGAGATCTCCGGGACTGAGCGACCCCTCAGAGTCATAGTTCTAGGAGCAGGAGCATCCGGTATCTACTTTTCCAAGTTTGCATCTGAGTCCTTGAACAACATCGACTGGATTTGTCACGATAACAACGCCGATATCGAAGGAACGTAGCTCGAGAATCGGTAAGCATGTTCTAAGCAACACACAGTATATGTTGGCGCCGAGACTCAAACTCGTAGATAACATGGCTGCGCCTGCGATATCCCCTCAGTGAGTTATCAGGTTTGTGGTGACTCCTCGGGTCCTATTTCGCATTGACCAGACACACCGACAATGACATATCACTAGTTCACCTGGACTCGTAAGCATATCTGGTCACACTTCTACTCCTACTCCAAAGACATCTGGGAGTACTGTCGAGATGTTTTTGACCGATTTGAGCTACAAAAATACATAAAGCTTAACGACAAATCATCCGTGCAAAGTGGAACGAAGAGTCAGGGCTGTGGGAGATACAAGTGAAAAAGCTTATAACGATTCGGTCTTCGTAGATCAAGCCGAATTTTTCATTAATAATGGAGGTGGAGTATTTCAATGAAGTCCGTCCAGAGCTTCAAAGTTGTTGCAATGGTACATAGAATAGAGAGTTAATGTGATTCAGGAATTAAAAGTGGCCTGGGATCGAGTGTCTACATAGTTTCAAAGGCTTTCTTACCATACAGCTAATTATATAGTGGGAACCGACGTAAATGACAGACGGGTGGCGGTCATTAGTATTGACAGTAGTAGTCAGGTCACGGCGAAGATTACCTCGAAAGTCCAAAAGTTGTATACCTGGGTCCGTTCACTAAATTAGACTATTTTCATCCGTAGGCAGAAGTATTAATGCTCTCAGGAGTTCCAGCTAGGGAACGGATTTCTAGAGGCGTTGACGCTTCCGAATGTGACAAAACGTCCTCTTGGTCTGAGAATGACTCATTCCTTGGGATAGATGAGACCAATTTTGCTTTCGTAGTTTGGAAGGAGATATTAGTACTATAGAATGAAAAGAAATTGAAATCCCACCGTGCATATTCGATATTTATTTCACGTAAAATACTGTCCGCCATCTACTAGGAGGTTTTGGCCTGTGATATTTCGCGATCTCGGACTGGCAAGGAAGCTGACCAACAAAGCTACATCCCCCGGCGTCAATCGCTGTTGTAATGCCATACGCGTTTGGACCGCCGTGTTGTACGTGCTACCCTTAGGTATGCCGTCCCTCTCCGCAACGCTGGCATCGATCTCCGCCCACATATCAGTCTCAACAGGGCCCGGGCAGTATGAATTGACGTTAATCTTGTGCTGCGCCAGTTCTAGGGCCGTCACCTGAGTGAGCCCTCGCACAGCCCATTTGCTCGCCGAGTACGCGACTCCTGACACGGTGGGCCTATGTCCAGCTGACGAACATGCGCCGATGATCTTCCCACCACTCCCCTGCGCGATCATTTGTCGCCCAGCTTCTCGATAGCATGTGAAAACTCCTCGGACATTGACCGCCATGACGCGATCCCACTCATGGATTGTCTGGTCGAATAGTTTCTTCGGAATTACGATGCCTGCGTTCGCTACCATGACGTTTAACTCTCCGAGCTCCTTTAGAGTCTTCGTTACCATCGCCTTGACTTCGTCTTCGTTACTCACGTCCGCTGGGATACAGATTGCCCGACGGCCTTTGCGCTCAATTTCTTCTTTCACATGGTCGAGCGCGGTTGATTGCGCCGCAATGTCGTTCACTGCGATGTCAAACCCGTCCACAGCCAATTGTAAGCAGATTGCTTTTCCAATACCTCGAGAGCCCCCAGTCACAATGGCGACAGGCATAATGGCCGGATAAGGGTGAGAAACGTAACACTCAAAGTTGTGATGATATCGATAACTTCTATACACGATACTCGTTCATTTCTTTACACAGCTCTCTGCATGGCGATCGGTGTCGGATGATTAAGACCATCACGCAGCGATCGAAGATATGCTTGGCGGTCTCCAACAAAGGAAAGCCAAGACCATACCTTTGTCAGAAGGACATTCCATGGCCACTGCATAGTCTTCTCCACGTGCTACCATGGGCTTGATGGTGGGTCGCAAGACGCCGTCTATAGAACCTTGAGGTTTGCTGGTGTCGCGAGTCACTAGGGGGCTCAGCCTCGCCGCCAAGACGGCATGTACCATGGTTCCTGTGCGAGTTCGCATTAGAAGTGGTTGGCAACATCTGGCCTCACTCTTTTGGATCTATGCAATATGTGTCTCGTTGGGCGGGAGCTTGGCAGATTTCATGCTCCAGTCGAGGTTCGGCTTAGAGATTGTCAGATTCAGATTCCCCAAACCGTAGTTCAGCCTTGCGCCAGCTATTGGTGACGCAACTTTCCTGAGCAGCATACAACAGCGAAGAGGCAATAGCCTTGCGGCCGATAACTGAATTTCAGAAAATTATACTCCATTGGAGTTCTACTGGACATAAATCGAATGATGACTGCGCCGGCATATGTTCCGCCAAAGGGCCTACATACCGCCATAGATGGCTTCCGCGTTCATCTAAGCAACAAGTACAACGTTCAGCTTGGTAAGTGCAATCCATGAATCTGATCTAGCAGTTTACAAAATTCATCTTCCTCCAGTCTTTGAATTGGGAGTTGACATGCTTAGGAAGGTAACTATGTCGACCTCCACCAATTCTCAGTAACTCGCATGAACGACTTCTGGATGACAGCATGGGAATTTCTGGGCGTTACAGCATCTTCGAGGCCGGAAAAGGTAGGTTTGAGTGAGTGCCAGGATGGTTCCTGGCGCAACTGGCTGAGGAATTCCGGCATTCATCCAGGCAATCGATGATGCCGCCCAGATCGATCAGTTTCCTTCATTCTTCGAAGGAGCGAGACTCAATTTTGCGGAGAACGTGCTCAGACGGAGGCGGAAAGGCACTGCGATCATCGAAATGAGGGAGGACAACCTGTTCAACCCAGACAGGTATTCTTGGATGGATTTAGAAGACACAGTGGAGAAATATGCCGATGCTCTAAAGTCCTCTGGGTTGCGAAAGGGAGAGGTTGTGGTGGGTAAGTCTTCAATTCCAATGCTTTCATAGAGTTTACAAGGACTGAAAGAGGTGCTACACAGTGGTGGGCAGCAACTGCGTGCGGTCACTTGCGCTACAACTCGCCACAGGTGCTCTTGGAGGCATGTTCGCTTCGTTTGCGACAGATATTGGTGAGAAAGCCTTAATCGACCGTCTCCAAATAGTCGAACCCCGCTTCCTATTTACTGAATCGGTTTACTCGTACAATGGGAAGAAAGTGGATATTAGAGGCAAGATATCCAGGGTCTATGATCAGCTCCAGCGAGGTTCATGTCAGCTGGTAGTTATCGGGCCTGCGTTGGAGTCGCAATCAGGGTGAGATTCAATCCCAGATATCGAATGCTTTACCGGTACATAGTAGTGACGGCTTGGGATAGGGTGTCACTCAAAACCTTCCTTATTCGAGCAACTAGAATTAGGCTCGTATTTGAGCAGCTGCCGTTCTCAACGCCATTCATCGTCATGTTTTCTTCAGGGACTACTGGAGCTCCCAAGGCCATCGTCCATTCTCATGGTGTAAGTAGGTCCCAGGTCACTATCCAAGACAATGGCGGTGCTAACCACAGTCTAGGGCCTGGTGATGAACGGGCTGAAAGAACATATTCTTCATCATGGCGTAGGTCCAGGAGATGTCCACTTTCATTACAGCGGAGTAAGGACTTCATCTACCATTCCGTGTTGCATATGAATGCCACCCTGACAACGCTTAGATTGGGTGGACTCTGTGGAATATCTCCCTTGGGTCTCTTCTTGCTGGGTCGACGCTGGTGCTGTACGATGGCAGCCCGTTCTTCCCTACCGCAGATAAATTCCTACAGGCGTTATTCAAGAATAAGTATGTGAGAAATGACATTGCATTAACGATGATTCAAGGCTGATCGGCATTGCCACACAGTATCACATCCTTCGGTGCTGGTCCGAGATACTTTGCGGAACTTCGTAAGCTGGACTTGGAACCAAGTAAATAGAATAACTCCGCCCACTGCTTTTTGTTGGCTGACTGACAATCTTTTTGTCTCAGAAATATTTTCAACTCATCTGCATACGATAGTGTCAACCGGCGCGTTGCTGCCTGTGCCACTCGCAACCTGGCTGACCCGGGCATTTGGCCCAGTATGTCAAATTAACATGTCTGGCGGCACGGAACTGTGCGGATCTTTCGTTCATGGCACGCGATCTTTACCCTCGTATCCGGGCGAGAGCTCTGTCATCGCCTTAGGACTGGACGTCGTTGCATTCTCGCCCGATGGGCTCGAATTGGAAGAAGGCCAAAGTGGAGAACTCGTCTGCCGGAGACCTTTTCCAAACATGCCTGTCATGCTCTTGAAAGATCCTCATCGCAAGCGATATGTCAGCTCTTATTTTTCAGGTTTCCCGCGTAAGTCGCATTAAGTCCTGACCAAGCTTAATTTAAGCAAGCAAAGGACTAACTGCGTGCCTTTGTTACCAGATGTGTGGACACATGGGGACTTCATGAAGATCAACCCGGAAACGAAAGGCGTTTACATCCTTGGAAGATCGTAAGACAGTATCTCTTTCGTGTCGCAATCACCCGGCTAACGTCGGCCACAGCGATGGAGTATTAAATCCCAGCGGCATTCGTTTTGGTAGTTCCGAAATCTACAATATACTCCTGAGCCCAAAGTTCACCCGGTCCGTCTCAGACGCCTGCGTCGTCGGGCAACAGAGGAACCAAGCGCCCTACTTTGACACGTCGGAGAGAGTTGTATTGTTTGTTAAATGCACGTCCAATGCACTGCTGAGCTCTGAATCTCCGCTTAAGCTACACCCGACACTTGAAAAACAAGTCCGTGAACAGATTACTAAAGATCTTAGTAGGCGGCACGTTCCCGCCTTTATCTTCACGGCGCCGGAGATCCCGTACAATGTGAATGGCAAGAAGCAGGAGATCCAAGTACGAGCTGTATTGTGTGGTGGCGAACAGGCTATGGCGAAGTTGCAGGTCACGGAAGAAGAGAGGAGAGTTCTGAAGTGGTTCTTACCATTTTACGCCATGGAACGAATTATTGCAGGCAGTGATGTCGTTTCTTCTAAGCTATGATAGACATGGCACCATTCTTCTCCGTTCGGCTCGTTTATGACATTCGTAGAGACCAAGGAGTTGAGCGACATCGACAAGAAGCAAGTATCAGTTATATGTTGATATAGAAATTTACGAAGTACTCGTCGCGATCGATTTGGTCGCCTCCAAATCAGCCTCCCGTTTGCCGTGATTTTCAAACACTCTCCTATAACAATCTGGTCCCAGCGGCACCCTCAGCACTTTCAATCCCTCGCCGAACCCAGTTTCCGTTCCTACCTCAACGATCCTCTCCGCAGCCTTGATAGGGTCCGAAAAATTGGAAGCATCAATGGACCCAAATTTGCCCAGCGTCTGCGCCACGGGACTGCTCTCACCCGCATACGCCTGGGATGGTGTGACAATCTGCATTGCGCTGCTACTGAAGAAGTTGGTGCGGAACGCGCCGGGCTGGATGACTATTCCGCGGATCCCAAGATGCCGAACTTCGTGTGATAATGATTCTGTCCAGGCCTCTAAGGCGACCTTACTTGCTGCGTATATCGCACACGTTGGCAATGGATCGCCGCCGGCCACGCTGGAGATGTTGATGATTGTGCCCGATCTTCGGGACCGCATAAGAGGAAGAATGGATTGTGTAGCTCGCACCGCGCCCCAGAAGTTCACCTCGAACTGGTCTTTTGCCTGGTGTTCAGGGATTTCTTCGGCCGCGCCGAGGATGCTGTACCCGGCGTTGTTGACCAAGAAGTCGATGCCGTCGAACTTGGCCCAGGCTTCATAGATGACTTTGTCTATGTCGGCTTTGGATGCGACGACATCTAAAGCTAGCCATGCCCCGTTCGGCTTGGACGCGACTTCTTCAATAAGGTCTGGAGTTTTGCTAGGGTTGCGTGAGGTTGCGATCACGCTGTGTCCCTGAGCTAGAAGATATCGAACTAATGCTAGTCCGAAACCCGAGGACGAACCTGTTATGAGCCAGCTTGGAGCCATGTTGTGAAGCCCTTCCGGAATACACAGAACCTTGTGATGAGGGAAGACGTACACCTGATATTGCAGCAACTCCTCACCGCGCTCTTATTGCTGCTGCAGTAATGCTGCAATATACCCTCGTAAAAACTTCTGCAGACAATGGCGTCGCCCCTTCTAAGAACAGGTCAACTAATTGATATTAAGTAATTACTGCACTAACGCATAAGCCTCGCCCGCATGAACGGTGCCACTGGGACTATCATAAAAGCTCATCCGATGTCTAACAGCAGTTTCAAATCCGAGTAGGCCTTCTGGCGGTGGAGGCGCGCAAGGAAGAAGGCGACTTGGCATCGTCCAGTGCTTGGATCCTCAGGCGACAGCCTGTCGTACCGCCCCATACAGACCGGAAACCATTCAGTGAAAGCTGCGATTCGCAGAACTATTTGCCTAAGTACTTGATCTAGATAAGGACGAATGAACAAAGCATGTTCGCAGGACAGGAAACTTTATCGACTGCGTATATGCGGTCCGACGTCAAATGACAGAGTGGGTCATGGGCCTGTATTCTGATTCCAATCTATACAGTTGCTGCGACCGGGCCAAACGAGACTCTCGAAATCTCTGGCATCCTACCGAGAAGCCAGCCCATACCCGCAAGCTGATCCTTGCGAGCCTGTGTACTGGCCGCGAGCATTGGAAAGAAACTCCAGTGGCCATGGGGTAGGCCTGGATATACATCCATCTTGGTCTCGACGCCAGATGCTTCTCTCAAAACTCGCTCGTAGATGATGCCATCGTCGCGGAGTGGATCCATCCCGTCAACTTGTAGATACACTGGCGGAAGGTGGCGATGACCCCTTGGATGGTTGAAGACGGCAAAGTTCACTGTATCCGTGGTGTCGGCTTTATAGGCACGCATGAACATGTCAAGAGCTGCCTTTGGGAGGATTGGGGCGTCCGCATTCTGCTGTCGAGCTACCCACAATGATCTGTACTTCTCCGGCATTGAATCATCGGGTAGGAGCAGAGGTATAGCTAGATATTGTCCCGTCAATGGGGGTGCCAGTCCCTCGTCTCTTGCAAGGTGCGCGAGAATCGCAGCTATATTTGCTCCTGCACTGCTTCCACCAACAATGAAGCCCACAGTCGTGTCAGCACTCCAGGATACCGCGTTCTCCGCACACCATTTCAAAGCATCCCAACAGTCGTTGAGCGCGTGTGGAAAACGGTAATCGGGCGCCAGGCGATAAGCGACAGCAACGCAGGTTGCGCCCAGTGCAAGCACGAAATTACGGCAGGTTTGCTCCTCACCTTCGGGAGAGCCAAAACAGAACCCGCCTCCGTGGATCATGACGATCAATGGACTCCCCTTCTCAGGAAATTCTGTCGGTTGGAGCAGTTTGGCTCGATTGTGGAAACCATCCCGAGTAGGGTATTGTAGTTCTGTGACTTTCACACCAGGAGGTGATGGTCCTAGTAGCCCTTTCGCTCTCTCACTATTTTTGGCATATAGTTCAGAAAAGTCTCGGAGGCTAGAATAGTCGAGGACGGGCAGAGGGTTCGCATCGAGTAACTAGGAAGCACGTCAAATCAACACGAGAGGAGGATCGCCATTGACAACGCAAACCTCTTTCAGCTCAGGGTCAATCTGTCCCAATTTCAATAGCGTGTTCATATCTGTGTAGTTCGTCATCTTGAGAAGGACACTCCGAAGACGCTTCGAAGGCAGATTCACATGCTCTGGTTCTTTCAGAGCACTTCGTCAAGGTAAAATTCCTCAGTGGATGAAGGCAGTAGTTGAATCGTCGTCGCGCTACTATCTTGGAGATTACTTTCAGCAACGTCATAAAGCTAGTTGCCTTCTAAAGACTGTCTCGGAAATAATCACGTTATCGACGACATCAACCTCTCCTAAATCATTCTCCACATGGCCTGGAAGCAATTGGGCGCCACGTGAAAGATCTTCGAGCCAGACTGCTCGAGTTGCCGACTCTGCTCGGCGAGCTCATCTGTCTGGCCGTGGAGGTCATGATCAAGACGCCGTCTCCTATGTCCACTGGGCCACAGATGGCCACGACTGTACGCGAAATACCTAGATAGCCGAAATCGAGGCAAGAGCACGAAATGCAGCGTCAGATGGCGCAAGTGATCCTGGAAACGTGCGATCTGAGGAAACCATGTCACGCATCAGGTTGTCACGATGAAAATTTGCAATGTAATTACTGGACTATTCTAATTTAACCCACTAATCCCGACGAGCTGACGGCAAAGGATAACCACCGAGTTCATTCACTATTGCTCGAAAACCAGAGAGAGCGTGCAGCAAGTCTTCCCCCATCCACGCTGACATCAGGTCTTTGAGCGTTAACTCCAGCTCTCGAACGAACTTTCCTGAGACCTTCCAATGTCAATAGAAGCGTGTGGAAAGAGAACAAGATTCCAACGTACCAGACAACAAGTACCTTTCCGAGCAGGATCCAGCGCTGCAAATGAGATTGCAGCAGCCACCTGGCCAACGGTGTTGCTTTCGACGCCGGCCTTCTCGAAATGATCGCCAAAACCAGCCGTGATGTGTGTGGGCGTGAAGCTGGGAGCAATGGCATTCACTCTAATATTGAGCTTTTCGGCCAAGGGCTGGGATGCTCTGAAAAGTCCAACAATGCCATGCTTCGATGCAACGTACGCAGTGTTGCCGCTAAAGCCAAAGTACCCTGATGTTGACGTGACAAGGACAATGGAGCCGACCCAGCCTTCCTCTGATGGTAAATTCTTGCTCATGTAGTGGATACCTAACCGTAGTGCTGCTATAGTGTCACTAACCAGGTACTTCCTACGATGCGCTGTATAGATGACTCACTGTTCAAAGTGCCCTTCAGATTGATGTCGAGGACAGTGTTACCTTCTCTTGACTCTATAGGGTCTCCCCTCTCATCGGTCTGCATGTCCAGGACAGTGCAACTTTCCATGATGCCTGCGTTGGCAACTACTATATCAATCCTACCAAAGATGTTGATGCCTTTCTTGAATGCATCGAGTAGCTGAGTCCAATCGCTTACGCTCGCCGGCGCAAAAATAGCACGCTCTGGAAATCGCAGTGATTGAATTAGGGATTCTGATTGCTGCTGCTGGGATTTCAGATCGGTAATGATGATATTGCAGCCATGCTCATTCAAGATCGAGGCGGTTTCCCCGCCAATCCCGCGTGACGCTCCAGTTATCAAGGCAGTTTTGCCTTGTGCACGCTCAAGAATTTCTCGAGCATGGGACATCTGATGCATCTTTCTTGCTGCTGACTATTAGCTTTGACAAAATTGGAACAGCAGCTTTTCGAAGGCTGGTAGAAAGACCCAAATTCTCTTTGGTCGGTGATATGCTTCACGCGAAATCAAGATAATTGTGGAGACCTGTGCATGGTGATTGGGACTGAGCTACGATATCCGATGTAGTCGCCTTTTGCGCGTACAATGGGAGGCATTCGCAAAATCCTGGCATCAGAACGTCCTATGCAGCTTCATTTTCCATGAGCACGGAGGCGGGCCACCCTATCTAGCATCGGAGGGGCTTCCAACTAGCGCTGACGTGCTTTCATCTCGCCTTGCAAGACATGCAGTATGTATGAATTTGGAAATGAATCACAAGAACTAGCAAATCCAAGAACGCCTTTCGCCAGGCGCCGTCTTGGCGGAGCAAAATATGGTACATTCACGCCGAGCTCGCTGGCACGTTTATTCGAAATGTCCCGTTTCAAGGACCCGGAAAGAGGGAGAGCATGTTCGAGTCCGAAGAGGCTTTCATTTGTGTAGAGGTGGGTGGTAAAAGATGTACAACCAAGAGAGACTCAAGTCTAGAAAAGCAACGAGATATCGAGCTGACAAGCTGACCTCCCTGAGGCTCCGGACTCACTGAGACACAATACCCAAGAACAACTCGATCTCTATATGGTTTCTGGTCTCAAGGTTTTTGATATGAATTCCTCAACTGCTTGGATGCTGTCCAACTCACCTCCCAGCTGATATAGTGATCTGGTCGCACCAACACCAGCCGACCCTTGCCTTTGTCCAAGCCGTACTTCTCGTAGGCATGTCCGTGGCCATGACGGTAGCTTAGATCGTCGGGGAATACCCGATGATAGTCGTACGCGTCTGTATTTCGCTGCGTGTAGAACGCCCTAGGCATATCTAGGAGCTCAACCTCCCTGCGAGCAGACGCGTGGACCAGGAGAGGAAGGATCGCCGCGTTGTTGAGCGGCGACTCGGATTCTAGTAACCTGTCTCCAATGGCCTGGGTGCGGCTCAGGGTTCTAATGTCCCGCGACGTCACGGCGCCAGAGAAGACGATCAATCGCCACAACCCGTCGGACTCGAGCACATCGCCAAGCTGTCGCGGAGTGGCACCACACTGGCAGACGACCTGGAAGGATGGAAATCGCATGCCTACCGTGAGTCCTACAAGATAGGCAGGCACTCCGACCCGGTGATTCTTGTCGGATGGGCACTCAGCGACGGCTAAACTCGGCTCGTACTTTAGCGAGATCTGCGAGGTGAACCTATTGCCTTGTTCCAGAGCCTCCCTTAACTCGCCGATAGAGATTCCCACGTCATCAGCAATGCCTTTGGCAGGCCGGCCCGAGAACAGGTGCGAGAACTTGGGATCAAAATCAACGAGCTGCAGCGCCAGCATCCTTCGTTCGGATTCGTACGTAGACAGTGGCGATCGGGATGCCGTCTTCTGAACCACGGCCCCGATCTTCCACACCAAATTGTACGTGTCTTGCATGCTGAAATTCTTGCCCTGTCCAGCTTTATGGGAATATGTATGAACGGCGTCCCCTGCGATGAACACGCAATCGTTGAGGCTATAGCGACTAGCCACCTTTTGGCCGATCTTCAATCCGGCACCTCACATATTAGCTCGAGAGCACAATGACAATCTTGGTTCCTCAAATGGTAAACGGTCCACCACTCGCAGTACTGGTATGAGATTTTGTAGGGGAGCAGGATCTTGCGGGCGGCGTCGAAGATCATGACTTCCGTCACCGCCGAGCGGTCGAACCTCTCTCCACGGGCGGGCCTGATGTCTGCGAGCTGTATGTAAAGGCGCACTAGCCCTTTCTCACGCGGAATCGCCATGATGGCCCCCGAAGACGCACTCTGGATGATGCAGCGGTTGCGAATGTCCACTGATAGGATGGATGCAATCAATCAGCTTTGCTCTTATTCGTACAAACAGAAAGAGAATATTAGAATCTCACGAAAGTCAGTGATAGGGACAATGTCCATGACTCCCCACACAGCCTCGGTCTGGTCGCCCTCCATTGCAAATCCAAGTCGGTTGCGGGTCCAAGAATGCGCACCGTCGCATCCAATCATGTATTTGCATTTGACCATGTTATCTGAGGCGGCAGTTCCGTTCATATGCTTGTTTGAAGGTAGACCGTGACAGGATAGCTGTCATCCACGTCTACCTGCGAAGCGTCGATCTCCAATTGAGTGGGTTCCGCCGGCCGCTGGATAATCACATGCTGACTAGTCAGGTGGATGTATTCGAGAAAACAGTCCTCAATATGACTCTGGTGGATGACACTCTGTTGGAATCTGCTGATTTCTGGGGTTGTGTCGACAGACCGATCAGTCCTGCGCACACGCCCGTCTGCATCTGGGTTCTGTAAATGTCAGTTAATTGATGGCAAGAAGATATAGTTATCCAAAACGCACCCAGAAACACACTTCCTGCAGTCTGTTTGCCTCGCGGTACAGTCGATGTCCGATACCAAAGCCATGCAGAATCTCCAAGGTGCGGCACTGAAGACCATCGGCGTGGCCGTGTTTAATCTTGTCCCCTCGCTTGTCAATCACAAGGGTTTTGAAATTGTACTTTGCAGCCCACGCGGCGCAGCCATGAGGCCACGGAAAGTCAGAAGAAGCAAAATCATGTGAGAAACCCAGAGATACTGACCCAGCAGGTCCTGCGCCGGCGATCAAAAGGTCTACCTCTCGTTCCATAACGTCTTGGTCAAGAGCTGTTGAATCATCAAGTTGGAAGCCACCTATCTGTGGTGTCGAGGTTTTTTCGGCATCATATAGAGAGTTTTGTTGCCTATCGGGATCGAAGGATAGGATAAGCCGTGAACTTGAGAAGAGACTCGTCCCCTTTCTTCTTCGAGGGCTAGTATGGGTTCTGCGGTGTCCGACGCCGGCAAGCCTGAGGCCGTCCACGCAGATCAGAGCATCTTACTGAGATTTCAGGCATGACGATGGGTTGCATGAAGGGATCAGTTGCATGAAGAATTTGCTGGTATGCGTGGGGAGGCAAAATCCGTGCCTGCTGGAACCATGGTACTAGAGAGCAAAGCAGTCTAGCCTCTAGTAAGAATATGGAGAATGAATTTCTCTACCATGATTGGAATGTAGTTGTAGAGAGTGTCAGGCATTACCAATGTCGTCTGTGAGAAGCTTACAAATCTGTGATATCGGGAACTAATGTCGAAGGATACATTCGCAAGGGCTAATCGTGGTTATACAGGTGTACCACCAGGAAATAAGGGCGTAGGCTCCAATACTACCATTATCATCCAATTACGCTTTACTTAACTATAATATGAAGCCGTCCAGGTCTTCCAAGCTCATATCAAAGGGAACGGTACTGAGCCAGTTCAAGTCGAAGGAGTCATCGATGAAAAGATCTGGCGCTCGACACGGGGAATCAAGGTGTACTACCGTCGACGAATGCGGTACGGAATAGTCCATTAGGCCTTCAGCGTATTGCAACGGTCCGTCCCTTTTTTCGAGGTCCATCGCAGCATATCTCGAGTTATATGCAGCATCGGCAGGGTCAAATCTCGGATAGGTCAAGGTTTTGTCACTCAACTCGAGAACTTTAAGGCAGCGCACCGCCGTTCGGCTGGTGGATGAGTATGCCCGCAGGATGCTGAAGCAGCTAGCCCACGCCTCATCGCTCTTGTGGCTAAGTTCGGGAAGGTAGTGACGCTGTATTAGCAGGATTAGGCCGCTAGTATAGGCGTCTAGATATTCAGTTGTGAGAAGAGGCCTGTATATCAGGTCAAAAGAAGGGCTTAACTTACAGAATATGGCATACCAGGAACCAGGCTGACATTCTGGCGCACTCCGTCGGACTCCATCCACCAGTAAGACCAATTCCACAGCAGCTTCTACACACAGTGTTGGGGCGGTATTCAAGAGCGTCGCGCTGATCCCGGACCCTATTGAATTAGGCGCAAGGTTAGTTTCGGGATTGTATCGGGCAACGTGGCATAGGAGTAATGGTCTGAAGGCTAGAATGCGGCCGAACAGGTACCTAGTTGTGGGTCAGCGAGAGAGAAGACGCGAGCGAGCCTTGAGGGGTCTCTTCGCTCACTGCATTCGAATGAGGACCGACTGCGCATCCACCACGACCTGTTCAAGTGCCGCCGTCATCGTTGCAGGCATCCTTAGCTCTGACGGCAAGCCCTGCTCCCAATTGGCAAGGGCAACTTCAAAGTCCAGAAAGTCTTGGAAGTTCCCGGTCTCAAATCGCTGTTTCATTGTCGTCGGTTTTCCAGCATCCCTGGACTTGGAGATTCCTAGATCATGGTCGTCGTCGCAGTCATACACGTTCTTCACCATGTGTTTCAAGATGACGCTGAGCTCGCCTAGACTTGACAAAAAAGATGTGGACTTTGAGTCGCCTCGAGACTGACCCAGAGTCGGTGGGCGGGGAATTGGAGCCGAGAATCCCACCATAGACGGTCTGCCGTAGATGGTGGACAGGTTTCTGCCGATGTTAGCGACTCATCAGTAGGGTAACAGCTAAGGTTGAACGCAGGCCGTTAACATACCGATCCATCACAACACAGCCGACCCAGATGCGCCATCGCAATCCATACGATTCATGCTCGGCTCCGTCCTGCTGGCGCTGTGCCCCGCAATGGAGTCCCAGCGTTTGGGACATTCGTACCGATATGCCGATGATATTCCAGCAGGCAGAAGTCATTTCCGTCGTGCTTTGGAGGTACAATCCCGTGTATAAAAACCCCTGAACCAGGGAAAGTCGCGGGACATTGAAAATGTCAAAGTCTAGCTCCATTAGTTGTTTGCACCGTCGCCAGTAGAGATCGCCCTTCTGGACCGAATAGCCGTCCAGCCCATCCCAGGAGCAGGCTAAAGCAAACATAGCATTGAGAAGGAGATGAAATCTGCGCGATTCGGGAATCGGGTCTACTCCCGACAAGTTCTGGTAGGGGAGGTTGGCTGTTCGAGATGTTGTGGAGGCTGGACTCCAGAGCTGACCATAAGATTTTTCAAAACTTGGCCGATCGATGAAGGGGTAGAGGGGATATATTCGGTCCCAAAATAATGCAAGTATCGAGTCAGCCTCGGGGCGGGCAGGAATCGCGTAATCTTCGATGATCTGCCTGCAGAGCGCGGGCTGAACGTCGTCAAACAAGTCGCCGTCGGGTCGAGCCAGAATATGCCTGACTTTGGCGGTGAAGCTGACAGTGCTTGAAGAGCCAAAGAAGCCCGTTTTCTCCGGCTCTATGTCGAACAGAGCAGATCCGCTGGATGCAATTGCCCCCATCCCATCTACACGTCCAGTCGACGTTCGCTGGTAGGGTGTCAGAATAGTAACTGTCAGAGGCAGGAGCCGAAGCCCGAAGGACTTACAGTTCCCAGGTCAAAAGGCGACTGCTGGCGCCGATGCTGAGTTCCGTCGCTGCCAACACTGCTTGTGTCTCTCGTTGCAATACTGGGCGAGTCTCCGGGGTGCGGTTCGCAGTGTTGCTCGGCTGCCCTTTCGACTTGCGTTTGGGCCGGACGAATCGTTACATCGTCGGAACCGCCTGACCCTTGACCTTCCAGGGCAGCAATGCGGCTCTCAAGGTATTCGATTTGTCTAGTGTTTGGACAAGGGGTGATTGGCATGAGAAAATAAACAATCAGGACAGTTGTTTACCTGGACACGCGCCTCTTTCGCACCGCCGACTTTTCGTAGACACACGAGGACCGTCTCCCCCGCTTGGAGCAGGTCCCACACAGAGGCCTCTTGCCGTCACATTTACGCTTGCTCATACGACAGCTTTCACATGCATGGAGGCTTTTCCTGCTCGACCAGGGCGGCTCTTGAAGTTCCGCGTTCATGGTTGGGATTTGCTTGATAGCAGGCTGTCGGGGTGGCATGTCCGCAGTGAATGAACGGCCGCTGGTTTATAGAGACACGGGCTGCGCAGGCGGCGCCGCAGCAATATATTCCCATCTACCCCGGTTGAAGCATCGGGGTTACCCCTCTTGATAATCGGATGCAGGAACAGGGTTTAGCGGGGTAACAAGGATGCCAACCGGACTTAGCGAACAGTCTCGCGATGTTTGGCGTAAATATATCCCTAGGCACATGTTGGACAGTGCAGACTGGATGAATGAATGCCTGGCTTTCAGGCGTGCCAAATGCGGGATGCGGCGTTTTCGGTCCGCAAGGCTTGGCATTGAAGGGGATGTACCAGTAACTAGTATAGCAACTCATGGACATCGTGGCATTGTGCGCAATACTATGTACAGGTACACGAGTCGGTAGCGCAAGAGACTGCGGAGGTGGCGGAGGTGGAGGCCGCAAGCATTGTGAAGCCAATGGACGAGTGTAGAGGACGACAAAGAGAGCACAGACGAATAAATGCCCAAAGGGTGTAGTCGTTGCCGTCCGTGTTGTGTGGGTTGTCAGGACAATAGACTCCTGTGTCAAGAATCGTCACCATGAACGGAACTCAAGATCAATATGTCCACCGATCTATTGACAGTCCCCACGGGCTTAAGGTGATCGTGGTGGGTGCTGGAATCTCTGGAATACTAAACGCGATCAAGCTTCCGCGCCTCGTCGAGAAACTGGATCTCGTCATCTATGAGGAAAATGGCGGACTCGGGGGCACGTGGCTCGAAAATCGCTATCCTGGCATCGCCTGTGGTACGTCTATCTCAACCTCATTGCTAGAGTTCGTTCCACTAAGCCGTGGGCAGACATTCCGGCTCACATGTATCAGCTGTCCTGGGATTCGAACGTGGCATGGTCGCACTACTACGCCTCTGGGCACGAGATTCTTGACTACTGGCGGCGTGTAGCGCAGAAGTACGATGTTGAAAAATACATGAAGTTCTCTAGCCGCGTTAAAGAAGCTCGATGGGTTGCCAGAGAAGCCCAGTGGGTTGTGACCATCGAAGATGTCGCAACGGGGCAGGTCGTGCAGGACCGTTCTGATGCCCTTATCACTGCCTATGGAGCCCTCAATTCCTGGGATTGGCCGCAAATCCCGGGACTCGCAAAATTCAAGGGAAGCTTGATGCACAGCGCCAAATGGGACGAAAGCTTTGATCTCGATGTCAGCGCACCACCGTTCGTCTCTATCACAAGAACAAGCTGACTGTGTCTAGGGCAAGACCGTTGCCGTGATCGGGGCTGGCTCCAGTGGCATCCAAATAGTCCCTAGCATTCAACCCAAGGTGCGCCGAATCGACCACTACGTTCGAGGTCGGACGTGGATTGCATCTCCCATGGCGTCACAAGAGCTAGAAAGACGAGGCGTCCGAGAAGGCAACTTTACATACCCGCTGGAGGAGATTGCAAAGTGGAAATCTGATCCTCAGGCGTATCTAAGCTACCGAAAGCAGATTGAGACGTTTGCGCAAAGTGGCCACGAGATCACCCTCCGCGGCTCTCAGGCACAAGCTATTGCACGGGCGCACTTTACCAATCTTATGACGGAACGTCTCTGCAAGAAACCCGAGTTGCTGCCCCATTTCCTACCGTCATTCTCCCCTCTGTGCCGGCGCCTAACCCCCGGGCCTGGTTATCTCGAGGCATTGACGGAAGAGAATGTCGAAGTGGTGGTAAGTCCTATTTCCAAAGTGAACGAGACTGGCATCGTCACCAGCGACGGCAAACAACGTGACGTGGATGCTATTGTCTGTGCCACGGGCTTCAATGCGACTTTCGCCAACATCGTCCCCATCTACGGAGTCAACGGGAAGCAGCTGTTTGATCGGCCGGACGGAACACGCCCACGAACAGCCAACTACCTGTCGATTGGAGTGGACGGATTTCCCAATATGTTTATTATCCTGGGGCCAAACTCTGCTGTCGGCGCCGGCAACCTCCTCATGATCATGGAACGCGCCGTTGACTACACAGCCCGGGCTCTGCGAAAGATGCAGCTCGAAAATATACTGACCATGCAACCGTCAGTGCATGCAGTCAACAACTTCACCAAGTTTGTCGACGTCCATCACCACCGCACCGTTTATGGCGAAGATTGCACTTCGTGGTACAAGGCAGACGGCCGAGTCACTGCTTTGTGGCCAGGCTCGAGTCTCCACGCAATTAAGGCGCTGGAGAATCCGAGATGGGAAGACTTTACCTATGTATACCGTGATGAGAATGAAACGGGCTGGTTGGGAGACGGGTCGACCCTGGCAGATTGGAATCCTGAGGGAGACAAAAGCTATTATCTGACTTCTGCAGAATTGATCACCGATGCTCCAAAGAGCGTGTGATGTTAGCTTTCATCCTTTCCTTAGCTGCTAGATACTGAAGGTGCTCCTAGCACGTATAGAACAAATTGATTGCAATCGTTGCCTCGTCATCAATGTGAGCGCTGCTTAACTAAATTCACTCCCGAGGCTTCAGTCAGGTGGCAAAAACGCCTACAACTTTCAATGGAAGGCGGTGCCCAAGCATGCTTAATTCGACACTATTTGACCATTAAACTTGTAATAGAATTGCAACAGAGCTTGTCATGATTTAGGTTGTGGAGTTAGCAACCACCTCTGGAAACTTGGTCTTCAATGCTGGGAAGAGCTCGAATGCATTCTTCCAAGCAATCCTTTCGCGGTCCCACTCTGTAAACCCATGATATGATTCCAACGCTGCCTGTGCAATGGGGACGGCGCTTGCAGGCATGTACGGAACTGGAAAACGTCAGCTCAGGGGTTGTATTTTAAAAGATAGATAATGTTGCTTACAGTCTGAGCCGGTCACTATCTTGTCGTCCCCCACAAACTCCTTGAGAGCGGCAAACTGTGCGTTGCCCAAGGTAACGGCAGTGTCGTAGTAGTAGCCTTGCAGCTCGGAGTAAGAACCTTCGAAATCTCTCCCTCCGTGCCATGGTAGGGTAGACTGTAGAGCTAAACGAGACGCTAGAAATGGGACTGTTCCTCCCGCGTGGCTCCAGATAATCTTCATGTTGGGGTATCTGAGCCGTGTTTGTTTGAACAGCATGTTGGCGATCGCCCGGGTGGTGTCGAATGGATACTCGATCACAGGTAGCGACATGTTGTCTAGCGCAGGAGATTCAGTCGGTCCAGCGGGATGAACAAAGACGGTGGCATTGCGGCGATCCAATTCTGCCATTATGGGGTCAAACAACGAGTCGCCTAGGTACACACCGTCGACGTTGGTGTAGAGACCGATCCCGTCAAACCCGAGCTCGTCCAAACAGTAAGCGATCTCTGCCAGCGAGGCGTTGATGTCAGGAAGAGGCAGGATACCGAACGCACCGAGCCGCTTGGGATGTTGTCCCATCCAACCCGACATTTCATCGTTGAGCTCGCGGGCCAACGTCCTGGCCCGCGCATTGCCTCGCAGAAATGACAGGCCGGGGGCGGTGATGCTGAGGATGGAGTAGTTATATCCAAACGCAGTACAGTCTTCTAGGTATCCGTCGAGCGTCCATTCTGGGGTGCGGAATCCGTCAACAAACAAATCGCTCGCGTTACTGCTTCCATAGCCAGCGCCAAGGAGAGCTCGTCGATAGCTTTCTGGGACGGGATGAGTGTGAACATCAACAGTGAACGAGGAGCCTCCCATGATCAGGATGGCTAGAGCCAGACAATGTAGCTTCATTTTCGCGCAACCAACATCATTCTTTTGTGGCCACAGCTTTGGAAGTCCGCATAAATACCCCTTTCTTTTACGAGCGACCATTGCGGCCCCCAGGCCCCCAAGCGGGGGTTGCGGTCTCCGTGGTCCGCAGACCACACGACGTCCGCAGCAGCGCCTAAGAGTGAGGGCTAATACATCCCGCACCCCGGAGTATGAAAGACAGAGACTATATTAATATACCTGGGGTTCTATTAATGCTAGGACTCTGGGGTTAAACAAGGCCCGGGTAAATCCCTTGTGGTAATACGCAATGCTGTCCACCTCAGTTATCGCTGCTGGAGAAGTCGGTCTTCGAGGTATTGTGGTGGTGCTGTTGGCGCCTCCAGTTCTGCTCTTTGGTTTCTTGCTCGTCCTCCTTAGACCAGTGGACAAAGGCCGGGGGAGGAAGTGGAGGCTGCCGCGTGGTCCGCGAGGATGGCCTTTAATTGGCAATCTGTTTCTATACCTTGAAGGAGAGGTAGCAGTGAGTGGACCTCTGCATAAGTTGAGACTGGGCCATACTGATGATTGCGTAGGGGCACAAGATTGCGACATATGGGGAGATGACAACAACTCACCTGGGATCTAAGCTCTGGGTTGTCCTCAACAGCAACCGTCTGGTCGCTGAGCTCTATGGCCGGAAGGGCAGCATGACCAACGGCCGGCCACACTATCCTATGGTAGGCGAACTCATCAGTCAAAACAGACGATCCGTGTTGCTGCCACAGAATGGCTGGACGGACCGTCGACGTGTAATGCATCAGCTGCTGAATGGCACGGCCCTCACCCGCTACCAGGAGTACCAGGACGAGGAAAGCAGGCAGCTGATGGTGAACTACCTCAACGATCCCCAGCATTGGTATCTGCACAACGGCACGTACTCCAACACGGTCATCCATCGTATCACGTTCGGGCAGAAGCCATCAGCCTCACCCGAGGAAATGGCCGAGGTCACCAAGGCGCAATTTGCGTTCCTCATGAACGCTCCTCCTTACAATTTCTGGGACTGTTTCCCTGAACTGGCACGGCTCCCCAACGCCGTGCAATTTTGGCGCTCTAAGTTTGCCGCTATGGGACGACACACCATGGAGGCCTACTCTGCATACTGGGCTCCACTCAGGCAAAGCATGGAGAAAGAGGACGCGGCCCAGTCGTTCGCCCGCGACCTTGTTCTGGATGAGGCCAAGTTTCAGGGAAGCAGCACTGACAAGATGTTCCTCGCCATGCAACTCATAGAGGCCGGCAGCGACACCACCCGGCTTGGGATCAACATCTTCATCCTCGCCGCCATTTCGCACCCGGACAAGTTCCAAAAGGCGCGCGACCAAATCGACAGCTTGTGTGGCGGCGGTGACCAAAAACGCCTCCCAAAATTTTGGGACGAGCCAGACTTGCCGTACATCAACGCCTTCGCTAAGGAGATGTTGCGCTGGCGTCGCATCTTCGACTGGACTCCCGAGCACACACTGACCGAGGACCTCGTCTTTGAAGACTATCACTTTCCCAAGGGCACTAACTTCATCATCAACCACGTCAGTATTGCCAATGACAAGACTCTGTATCCCAACCCGCAAGAATTCCAGCCAGAGCGCTGGCTCGATGGACGTGAGGCCGAGATCTGGAATGGGAGCTGGCAATTTGGCCATGGACGTCGCATTTGCGTGGGCTATCGACTGGCCCAAAAGAGTCTATTCATCACCTTGGCCAGGCTGATCTATTGTTTCGATTTCCAGCCGGTACGTCCCTTTCCGCCCTTTCTAGTAGTTCCTGTCACTTTTGTAGGCTGCAGGTACTAAATTGAAGCAGAGAGGCCCATTCGACAACTCGTCCATCAATCACTTCGCCACAGGAGAGCCATTCCCGGTCAATGTACGAGTCAGAGGAGAGGAGTATGCAAATTTGATCATGGACTCACATAGAAAACAATGAAATTATCACGAATTATGTCAGTGGAACACGCATCATATTTGCTTCGCCTCTGCCTCTTTCAGCAAACACAGTCGTGAGCAGGCTGATACGCTATGAGTTGATTGATTCGAAAATTTGCCGGAGTGAATACCCTGCCGTTCTCGCTCTTGGGCCTTCAGAATCTCTTCAGAATGAGGATCAACATTTTGATCTCCATCCGATATGTAGAATGAATACAGGACGTGCGTCCGTGACAGTCAATACTTCTTCCCCCCGTTCTCTTCTGACAAGTACAGTATACATTTATTGCGCTGTTGAAACGTTAGTGGCTGCCTGCCGCCTCCCACGGGCACGCCCCATCCACCGCTTCATCCCAAATCTCCCACATCTCACCTTCGGCATTGTCGTCATGCCCGCCGGATTGCACACCCATACCCGCGCCTATTTTCACTACGTCATCTGGAACCTGTGCCAGTCTCTCCGCTTTTGTGGCTCTAGACGTTGGCGCCAGTCTCCGCCGCCGGCTGAACTTCATCATTCGCTGCGCCGTTTCTCTAACCTGGTGCGTCTCGGACCCTGCGCCGGGTGTCTCTACTATCCAGATCATGTATACACGTTTACGATCAGGGATGTCGCTCGGAAGCAGCACCTCTGCAGGTGTTAGCACGGCTTTGAAAGGTTTGCGTCCTTCCTCGATTTCGACTAGGCGCGCGGCGACGCGTGCCTCAAAATCGCCTTGAAAGGGGCCTTCAATGCCGGCCTGGCGTAGGAGATGGATTGCCCGCCGGCGTGAGACGGAGTCGCGGTATTTGCGGGCGGTAAAGCAGAGAGGGTGGATGATGCCGGGGACGGGCGAGTAGGCAAGAAGGGACCGGGAAGTGGCAGCCTGACTGGCCGGGGCATTCGGGCTAAGGACGGCCTCAGCGCAGCGGATGATTTCTTCAAACTCTGGGGCATAGGTATCGTAAGTAACTTGAGTGGGAGGCTTGACGTTGGAGACGGCAATGTACATAATGAGTGTTTGGGCTTTGAGGATTCTAAAGCGGGGTGTCTGTGCGTGGAATGGCTGTGAACTCTGGTTATCGAATAGTAAGGTGTAAGTGCGAAGCCAGCGCTTCAGCCAAGCGACGAGGTAGACTTGCTGTGCTATAAGCGCTGCTGGGAAATCGATTCGTTCCTCCCATTCTGGCTCCAATGCCTTAGCAATGAAGTGCACACACCATTGTTGAAGAACAGGGCGTCCTGTAACGAGATCTTCCATGGAGGCAGGGTAAAGCATCTGATTAGTGACTGGTAAGCGAGGGAATCGAGGCTTTCTACCCCAAGCAAACATGGAAATATGGTAGTCCAGAGTGTAGAAGACATCTTGGATTGGATTAAGACCTTCAACGATGGTATTACAAGTCAACGGCCCTACTGAAGTGCTGGGCCATGTCTTCAGAGACACCTCATTCTGTAGGTCGATCATGCTAAATGCTCCAAGGAGGTGACGTACTGCATCCTTTTGCTTGTGCTGGATGCTCTCAGCAGCGGCTAGGAGCATAGCGGTCACCAGCAATGGTACGACCTCGGGCTGTGGCCGCTGAAGCTCATCTCGCACTTGTCGGAGCGCATTCAAATAAAGCCTGGTGATGAGCTGGTGATCCTGGCGATGGGTCTGGTGAAGAACACACTTATCATACGCGGCACCCAGAGTTCCAGCGGCGGCATTGACATACGGCCTAGTGGCGGCGAGTTGAGGGAGGAGCACAAAGGAGAATTCCGCGCTAGCCTTGCTGTGGAGTTGATAGGGGTCATGTGAGAAGAGAGATAGAGTCAATTGAGCCATGTTCTGCTGGTCAGGTCGATGCCAAGGAGGGACGCTGACTGGTTCAAGAAGGGTCAGTTGCTGTTGTTGCTGGTGGCCGTCAAGTCTGCTACGCAATACCCGCTCGTAGCCAGTACAAGTTCGTCCAGACCTAGAGCATCTAAGGCATGTTGGGAGGCTCTCGTCGCACTTGACTTTGCGCTGCCTGGCATGCGGTCAGCCGGCGCGCTGGGCAATGTTGTGCCTGACACTTTACTCACTTACAGGTCCGACAGCCAAACCTGGATTGCTTCTGGTCCAGAATCCGAATCCGCTTGAGTGAGGCAGTTTTGACATTGTGACTAGTACTGTCCATAGCCGCCATCACGAAACTGAGTTCTCGAGGATGTGCCGCAAAGACCGACGCATCTCTGAGACGTGGATGGATTAGTGGTGGCAGATGGTTGATTTTGTGGCTCGAGAGTCGAGACTGATGGAGCGAAGGAACCATTGCTCACAACACATAGGAGCACGGTCGACCAGACATTGTCTATCTCATCGTGGGTCTGTCATATTGCCTAAATGGACCCAGAACCTGAGCCAGCCACATGGTGCCGCCTGGCCAATTAATAGATAGGCATCCGCCATTCCTTGTGAGTCGGACATGCTTTGTATGAGGACGGGTTTGATCCAAGTTAATTATGAGACGCCGGTTACCGGGGTAGGTGCAAACTAGGTCGGGGCTAATGAATACTCTAGTACTAACATGGCTAGGCTCGGTCTTTGCCTTGGCGGCATCGCTGCTTCTCTGCTTGCCTTTGTTTTGCCGATGTCGCTGGCTTTATCTTCGTGATAGTTGCAATGGAGGAGGACCACAACTGTCTACATGATTATTCCCCACCTCTGGCATATCCGTTGGCGCACATCTATGTCGGTACTGTCTGGTGGGGTTTCCAGACGATATGCGGAGGCAGTGCAAGGCTCGACCTCCACCTTAGTCTCGGTCTTTGCCTTTACACCATGCACGGCCGCAGAGATTCCACTCCGTGTTAGGACACCTTAATGAAATCAAGTTCATTTACCTAATCGCTGTTGTGGATACTCTGACACCTAATGCGAAGCATATCGGTGGAGCTATAAAGATATCTTCGGGCCAGGCCGCTAGTTATTAGTTGGATGCAACTCCCTTCTTCAAAGGTCATTGAGGGCGGTCTCTCCTGTTCTTATGCCTTTGGCCTTCGTCTTCCGGTAGCCTCATCTTCTTTGTGCAACCAGCAACCTTGTATTCTCCTTCGTCTTTTGCATACCCTCTCGACTAATCTCAGCAGCGATGGCCGACAACAGCAATGTCCCAATACGACCCTATAACTGTGCGGAGTATCAAGAGTGCCTAACGGCGTGGGGTTATCTAGACTACCTGCCCAATGTGCCAGCCAACGCTGTGTTTGTGGCCATCTTCACTATTGCTACAGCTGCCCAAGCTATACTGGCATGGCGTCACCGCACTTGGGGTTACTCGATAGCCATGCTGATCGGCACCATCCTCGAAGTTGTCGGCTACGGCGGTCGCATTGGATTGCACTACAATGTCTTCATCAACACATGGTTTATCATGTATCTCTGCTGCCTGACTATAGCCCCTGCGCTTTTCACCGCAGCTATATACCTATCCTTGTCACGCATCCTCGCTATCTATGGGGAAACACTCAGCTTCATCAGAGGCCGCAGCATAACTCTCACCTTCATTTCTTGTGACCTCATCTCCCTGGTCCTCCAAGCAGTTGGTGGAGCATTGGCCTCGACAGCTATCACCATAGAAACACGTGACATTGGCGTTAACATCATGATCGCTGGCTTGAGCGCGCAAGTGGCTGCCACAACAGGCTTCTCTCTGGTCTGCCTGCACATTATGTGGAACGTCCGCAAGCATCCCGAGCGGGTCAACGTCGAGCATGAGGGGTTCAGGCGAGGAAAACGCTTCCGTGCTTTCATCTGGGGTTTGTAGCCATCTTATCCTTCCCCCCTGTCCTTCCTCTTCCCTATCTTTTCCTCAATATTCGAGTCTAGTTCGTTCAATTCCACACTGACAAAGAATGGTTGATCAGCAATTGTCATCGCCATCACCACAATCCTGATACGTTGCTCCTTCCGTGTCGCTGAATTGAGTGAAGGCTTCAAGGGCGAACTCGCTAATAACGAGGTACTCTACATGATCTTCGAAGCTGCCATGATGTCCATCTGCGTGTTTGTGCTGACGATTGCACACCCGGGTCTGACGCTGGGCGCGCATTGGAATAGAGGCAAGTTTCACTGGAACCAGAAGCAAAAACGAGAAGTCAAGAAATAGCATCCACATCATCATCTCCAACCGGCAGCCGTCGTGGGAGCTGAAGCAGAGAGTGGCGAGCAGTCAAGCGGAGGGTCTTCGGAGCATGGTGGCACGGATAAGGACATGAGTTTGGGCAGCGAGCCGCGTTGGGTGTCTCAATTTGGATGGCTGCACGGCACGGAACTCAGAAGGATGTCTCTTCGCACTTGCTGCGTGATTTTACATTGAAGCTATTGCAATGGAAAGGGAATCGGTCAGTTGACATCATGCAGGGCATATTAAGATCGATCGAGATATTGGTGGTGGGCGTACTGAATACTGATAGAAGCTATCTCGACTTTCCGATCTTCTGCGACAACGTTCGGTGCGCCCAGACACGGAGTAAAATGGCTCTAGTGCGAATCTTGCTCCTCGTGGTAGAATATCATATTGATGACACTTCATATCTAGAAGCTAACATTATGAGTCAAGTAATACTTGTCGTTCCAGGAATTGGACCATTCAAAATCAATATTTCAGGACCTTGAACACAGCCTCACTAATTGACAGTCATCAGAGAGATAGAAGTTATACCGTCGAAGACCCGTGACAACGGGGCAAGGATGCGGGATCAGCAATTCGGACTGTAGCCGAACACGAGCCATTTTCATGCTCTCTAAGGTCTATACAACAATTAGCTGTTTTTTTTATAGGGCCTGGGCTGCTGCATCCTGGTAGTTGGCAATCTTAGGGACCTGGAATACACGTCCGTCCTTGATCATGTAGTATCGATAGCCACTTCCAAGCGCACGGACTCTGAGTAGGCTGGTTCTCGTTCCAGGTTAGTTGTCTTCTTAGAAAGGGCACTGGTACGGTGAAGCATACGAGTGCCAAGGCCCGCCGAACGCATGGAATCATGTGACGAGGCTCTTGTCACGTGCCTAGCCTAAGAAACGTGCAGCACCCCCAGGATCCGAGGCAGGCGATGATGCGTTCCAAGGATCAAAAGAGTTGGCATTGAAATTCATGGTGATTTGGCTTCAAACCCTGAAAGACTCTGACTGCTCCAGAGCTTGGTGCCAACAGGGGCTCGGCGATCATTTTCAATTAGTTTTCATTCCAAGCTGCTGCTTATTCACGGGACCGATTATCGTCGCTCAGCCTTGTTGACGCGCTATGAGGCTCTACTAAAGCACTTCTTGTTTCAGCACAAATCTTGGTGAAGTAGAGGATACACCTTCATCAATCACAGTACAGCAACACTATTGATTCCTCCATGTCAGCCAGCGACAAACATGCGGCCATGGAAACAAATAAGCAAGCCGTTTCGTCGGAAACCACTCCCAACCTCATAGACCTGGAGCCTGCAGATACCCCTAAGTCGACTGAGGTTGAGGTCGAGGGCGAGGGCGCGGCACCGACTACGACTGAGGCTTCTGGTAAGCACAAGGAATTATCCTCTGTGCCATCACAAGCCGAGGACGACAACACCAGAAAACCCGAATCTAACTATGTCTCACGGCCAAAGGCGCTTCCATCCACTCCTCCTCCACCTGAGCCTCCTGCGCAGCACGAGAAACCATACCATGACCCTACACCTAAGACTCCTATCGTCTCTCGCCATCCCTCAGTTCGAGGAGCTGAAGAAGGAGAAGAAGAGTTTAACGAGGAGGGTCCTGCCTACAACCAAGATGTGTCGGAGCGGATGACCTATCGCAAATCAGAGAAAGAGAATGATCTCGAGTCAGCCTCGGAAATCCAGAGCATTATGGAACAGTTTGCAGACGCTTCCATTGCGCCGTCTAAAGAAGAAATCATGTCCCCTCGCCACGAGATGCCTGGTCCCATCCTAACTACGGGGGCCGGATTTCCACCAAGGAGATCTAGCCTCGAGCACCTGAGATCAAGGGATATGGATACAATAGCTACATCGCCGATAGCGACCACTTCTTCCAGCGAGAAACCTCTACCATCACCTCCCTCGATATCTCTCGATGACCAAAGGCCACTTCAATCCCCACCTCAAGGGCCGACCACAGCTGCCACCGCTCACGCACTTCCGCTGCCAGAACCCGACCCTGAACTTCCCTTTGACTTTCACCGCTTCCTTGATCAGCTACGGCATAAATCTGCCGATCCAGTGGCCAAATTTCTTCGTTCCTTTTTGACCGAGTTCGGCAAGAAGCAGTGGATGGTGCATGAGCAGGTCAAGATCATCGGTGACTTCTTGGCCTTTATAACCAACAAGATGGCCCTATGCGACGTCTGGCGCGAGGTCTCGGACAACGAGTTTGACAATGCGAAGGAGGGTATGGAGAAGCTGGTCATGAACAGATTATACTCGCAAACCTTTTCGCCAGCCATCCAGCCGCCACAACCTTCGAGATCACGTTCGAGAGGGCGGAGGAAAGAACAGCAGGAGAAGAATCAGCCCGCGTGGAGGAAAGGCCAGCATCAGGAAGACGTCGAAAGGGATGAAATCCTTGCGCAAAAGATCCGCATTTACAGCTGGGTTCGCGAGGAGCATCTTGATCTGGTGCCCGTCGGACCCAATGGTGAGCGGTTCCTGCGTCTTGCCCAACAGGAATTGTTGAAGATCAAAGGTTACCGAGCCCCGAGGGACAAGGTTATCTGTGTCCTGAACTGCTGCAAGGTCATCTTCGGCCTCCTGAAGAATGCAAAGAGCTCCGACACATCAGCTGATTCATTTGTGCCTTTGTTGATCTTTGTGGTATTACAGGCCAATCCAGAGAATCTGGTATCGAACATTCAATATATTCTACGATTTCGAAACCAAGACAAACTTGGAGGCGAGGCTGGCTACTACCTGTCGTCCCTTTCAGGGGCTATACAATTCATTGAAAATCTGGACCGCACCACCTTGACAGTGTCGGATGAAGATTTCGAGCGCAACGTTGAACGCGCAGTGTCTGAGATTGCTGCGCAGAATCGTAAGGTGGAAGAGGCGGTGAGCCCACGCTCATCATTCCAGGAGAAATCTACATTGGTGGAACCAGAACTCACACCAAGAAATTCCATGGATGTGACTTCCACCAGTCCCATACGAAGAGATCCGCGAGGTATGGCAGGCGGCTCCGAGGGCGGCTCCGACGACAGTGTGGTAGGCCTCCTACGGACGATCCAACGACCTCTATCCACAATCGGACGTATCTTTTCCGACCAAGAAACATCGCAAGAAAGGCGACCAACCTCAAGCCCAGCACCTCCTTTGAATGCAGCGAGACTGAGCTCTGCGGTCTTCCAGCCCCCGCGCGGCGAGGCTGGCACGCCCTCTTATGATGCACAAGAAGCGGCCGCACGGCAAGCCAGTGCTGAGCTGGCGGAAGCGAGACGCATACAACGCGCCGAGCACAAGACTGTGGTGGAGACGTTATGTGGGATGTTCCCAAACCTCGATAGGGAGGTCATCGATGATGTGGTACGCCAGAAAGAAGGTCGGGTTGGGCTTGCAGTTGATGCATGCTTAGCTTTGACCGCCGGAGGCTAGTTAAGCTGTTGGGCGCTTTTGTGCATAACAACTTCTTTGCAGAACTTCTCTTCCTGTGGAGATCGCAGGCTACAGCCATGATTCTAGTCTCGCAGTACCACAACAACTTTCCATGAGGCAGCAAAATGTGCCCATAGTCTAGACCAGGGAGCATTGGTATTCGCTTGCTATCTTGACTCCTCGTAGTGTGCATCGCTCTGGGGATATCCAGAATAGTGGCGCTGTTACATTTTGGCTCATCTACGGAGCACAAGCAATTCAACTGGGCAGTATGACCCGTAGAAAGCGGCTAAGCCAGAACACAACGGGGGCAAATTGAGTACGAGGAATGTTTTGAAGGGGATCACATCCTAGAAGCGTCGTTGTCGGGAGGACAAGCCTAAGGCAGTAGCGTAGAAGCAGAATCACGAAACTGTGAGGCATTGAGATGGAGAAGAATACAAACCCTGCTTTCGCCAGCACCTGTCGTTTCCTCTCCCTCGGTCAAAACAATCATTTTATTCAGTGGGTAGACCATTGTCTGGAAGTGAACATGCCCTGCCAGTTGAGGAGCCATGAGCCATATTCAATCGGTGAGCCTCGTCCATCAGCCAGTCTGCAAACGCCCAGGACCCATGTTCTGACCACGCGTCTGTGTCAGCGACGATCAGGGACGACAAGCCACACTGCCTTGGTCGGCGAGTATCGACTTTGAATCTCGCGACCATGAGACGGACATCACAGCGCCGGAATTCGAGCCCTCCGAGTCGCCTGAGCCTGGCCGAGTCGCCCATCATAACCTGCCTCATCCATACCCATTGCGGGATATCATCTCACGACAACAGCCGCGATCAAGATTTTGGTGTTGGTGCTGAGCTTCGCGCACGTGCAAGCAATTCTCAATTCCAAGCAACGGATGAACGTAAACCAGCTCCGAGATCTCCGACCCCATGAGAGTACGACATAGGTAGTAGTTGCAAAACAAAGACTCAGGTTCGCTGAGAGACTTTTCGCCGACCCAGATAGACTTCTACCCTCATGTGACTCGGAAATACCGGGCGACCCACCACGAAGAAAGACATGGCCGGAATACAGTACAATGAAACGGAAATTCGGGTTTTCGGGTTTTCCGGAGATGTCGGTTTTGGAAGTTCAAGTTTGTCAAGAGTCATGCGGTCGTGTTACAACTTACAGATGCTTGTGGCTGTGGACGCTGTGGAGTAAGAGCAGGGCAGATGCAAGGTGGACAGAAGGAAACAGAGGGAATGTGCGAGAGGAAGCAACAGAACGAAAGACTGTTGTTGTTGTTGTTGTTGTTGTTGTTGTTGTTGTTGTTGTTGTCGTGGTGTTCTATCTCCTGACTTTGATGGTCAGGTACGAAATGCTTCTCGCGACTAGTGGGAAGGAAGACTTTCGAATAATTATTGAATTTGGCGACGCTCTTACGAATTATTGCGACTGGAAATTGGATGCCTTGCACGATTCAACAGCCATGTCCTCCGGTCTCCAGTGGCACTATGTAGGACTACATGAGGGAGCAGTGAAGATCTCAGCTCTATAGAACATCCATCCATTCCATTCATTCGTCCCATCCCATCCTATCCAGGGCAAGCTCGCTGAAGTCTCCGTACTTGTACTCGCAATTTGCTGGTGGAGGCCCGGGGACCCTCTCTCAGACCGCGCGCGGCCTCGGACGGTGAACTTCCATATTCGGTCGATTTCGACATGGGTAACAGGGGTCATCGGATCCGACCCTTTTCTTAGTGCTCCATGGGATCGGGAAAGTCTATCTCTCCTACTGGGACGGGAAAACACGGCAGCCGCGGTGAGTGAGGACAAGGGAATTCAGAGAGTGACAGCCTTACGAGGGACACGAGCTGAAGTGGTGGCTCACGGCTCACCAGCTGTATTACTGATGGCCAAAATTGTGACGGTTTCTGGTACCGGTGACCATTTATTATAGAGGACTACCTTGTACTTAGGATATACGATCTGGAGTACTCAATAGCTTACACCGCCAGTAGCGCACGAGGTCCCTCGTGCAGCAAACAGAACTATTATCGGCACACCTTGATTGATTGATTGATTGATTGAGGTCAGATCTACCCGCTGGCGTTTTCGCTGATACGAACAGGAGTCAGATGAATCGAGATCCGCAGGCCAAAGAAAGCTGATGAGATCATTTGTAAACTGGGTGGTTAGCTAGCTTGTTGTACTCGATAGTGCCTGTAAGTTCTCGCAACTAAGTAGACGTTAGTGAAAGCGATGGTTTCAAAGCCAGTCTAGAGAGAAAAAAAACAGAGTTTCACCTTTCAGTTGTGCATGAGGCTGCATGTTGCTAGGTGCCGGATTCCGGAACCCCATGGGAATTAACACTAAACCGGCAGAGAGAGGGCCATGGTTGGGTCACCTCGACCTAGCCGTGGCCGGACCACGCACCCACCATGGTAGTCCGTGCTTCTGTGCCAACCATTCGTAGACTGGAGGAGTGTGCAGGCTCTACTCGTAAATCCTACGATTTGCTGGTCCGGGGCACCATAATTTCGACTTAGCGGTGGCACGACTAGCAGGTAGTGTCGCAGTACATACCCGGGTAATAATGGACTCAACTTCCACGGGCATGGCAATTCCACCGGGCCTGGAGCCCATCCACCGGAACCTCGCAGCCCAGCCTTATTCGATCTCGATACCGAGAAGGTTTTATCATGCACCTAACCACTCGGTAGTAGTGTAGATCTAAGGGAGCTAGCTAGGCGAACTGTTGGGCTCAATATGTCAGCCGCCGATTGGTACGCCAGAGAAATGCACATGTTTTCTTAAGTTCAAGTTGTTTTTCTGGCGGGCTAGAGACGATAACTGATTCTATGGCGGGATGTGTCTTTTGGCCCCGCAATGGATCAGACGGCAAGGTCTCTGCATGGCGATCCATGTCCAATTCGTCATGAGATACCCTCTACATACTATAGTGGGTAGAAAATTAGGAACTCTAGAATAAGTATCACTAGCTTGACAAATGGGAAGTAATCGCCCCTGCATGAACAAGTTGGAAGCTCATCGAGACACTGCGAGGAGAGGAGAGGAGAGGAGAGGAGAGGAGAGGAAAGAGCAAGTATGAACGCAGATGTCATATTCTGTCATTAATCTGCATCATGGATCACAAAACTAAAGCGCAAAGATCCCAAGGATCTGGCCTTTGCTTGACCCAGCAGCTTAACTCCTTTTCCAAGCCCTTCCAGATGTCAACCCTCGCTCCAGCCTTGTACCGGGATTTCCCAAGTAGTTCTGAGCCAGCCTTGACAACAGCACATCTGCTTCTCCAAGAAAGCAAAAAGTGCTGTGTGCCTAAATTCCCATCACTCGTCGTCATCAATCAGTTCTGTGTATCCTGAAGCCTCGTCCAAGTCGAAGAAATCGTTGACGCTGATGGCGAATCCGCGCGTCGACATCGTGGGCATCTCATCCGTCGTTTGGCTTTCTTCTTGCTTCACATCCTCTTCCTCATCCTCCATCTGCGGTCCGGGGCTTAAACCGGAGGAATGCACGTCTGAATCCCGATAGGCGTTGTTGTTGAAAAAGCTAAATTCGGAGATCGTAGTGTCGCAGTCAGGGGGAAACATCCTTTGTAACAGCCGCTGGTTGAATTCCATGGTGTTCTCGAGACTGAGTCCCATTTCTGATTCCTCCGCTTTCCGCTTCGTGCTTGTCGTTAATGCGCTCGGTGCCGGTGGTGGTGGCATGTCCACCTGGTTGGGGCTCAGGAGGTCTTCCACCAGGTCCTTCTCATGGTCTGTCAGGCGTAGACCGTGTAACAGATATCCGAAGCGGCTGTCTCGAAGTTGCTCGTAGATCCCTGGGTTGGGGGTGGGGCAGGATTCCGGGTTGTCGGCAGTCGATGATGAGTTGTCAGTGATGAGTGATGCAGGCGAGCACGAATCGTCTTCATGTTCGTGGTGCATGATCGACAGTCTTCTGGGCCCTTCGGAGCGTTGCGGCTGGGTTTCGGGTTCAGGGCTGTTGGGTATCGAGTATCGAGATCGGTCGTTAGGGTGGAGGTGGTGGAGATAGTTCTTCAAGATCGATGGCTCAATAAAGCTGGGTAAGCATGACTTGGGCGTTGCAACACGTTTTGTATTCGCCGAAGGTTGCATTGAAGATATCGGGAGTTTGACATCTGAGTTGGATCTCTTGATTGTATTCTGAATGCTCCCCAAGGGGGAAGCGCTCTTGTTGGGTTGAGAGGCGGCCGAGAGAGTGTGTCTTCTCTGGTTGGCTTGTGAGTCGGGTGTTGGACGAGCTGGCTGGTGCTGCGGCTGGTGCTGCTGTCGCTGGCCTCGTGCGAGCCCAGCATTCAAATCAAGTTTGCGCCTCTTGTTGGCTGGCTCTGTCCACTTGTTTCCAAGGGCTTCGAGTTCTTCGCGAGGAAATAGCAGGTCAATATAAGACATGGTGATTAGCTGTCTCAAAAAGTTGCCGAAACCATTTATCGCTACCTAGGTAGCAAAGAATGTGTGCTGTGGTTATTTCCGGCAACATATACAGTGGGTGGTTGGTAGGTATGTATATCGGATGCTAGAATCAACAAGGGTGCCAAAGAGAGACGGCAAAAACCACACTGACGGACTGGAGATTGTTTATATTAATCATGCAGGAATAAACAATCTGACTTTAAAATCCACTAGAAAGCTTTAGGAACTCACGGCATGGTCATAATTACATTATGCCATGGCATATGCTTTTACTTATTTTTACGGCCGTGCAATGTCTGACGCTGGCCTCCGGTAAGCAACTTGTGATGCCAGCAACGCTCGGCCCGAGTCGGAAAAGGGTAGGAAATCAGAACCTGCCCTCGCTTGCGAAACGCGATCGAAGATGTTTAGGGGCATGGAGCAGCGCCCAGACAGATGCATGAGAGCCAGGACCGGGGTTAATCTGTGCATCCCGCCAATTCTGGGCCTCGTGCCTTGGAGGGCCCCAGGGGGCCCCTCCCGACCCTCACGTCAGAGCTCCTGGGCAGAAAGCCAACGACAGAACAAGCCACACTGCTGGCGAGACTAGGCTGACGATAAAGGCCCCAGTTTGCGGGACAGGTTTGATGGTGGGTACGGCATGGCGGAGACGCTTCAGGGGGGCTAGGCCACCTTTGTTCATGGAGTCTCCGGAAAGCCCCGTGGTTCTGCTCATCCCCGTATCCTGAGTCTGGACTGAATCTCACAGTTCCCAGCCCACACAAACCATGCGAGACCACAGCCTGACAGGCCATTTTGGGTGTTGAGGATCACCTTCTGTTCCGGAGATCACTACCAAGGGCATCTCCAGCTTCGTGTTCCCCTGTCCCCAAGCTGTCTTGGAAGGAGAATGAGTGGCCTGCCAACTTCACGGCCAGAAGGAATGGAACCTTCTATGCACACCTGCTCGTATGGTATGACGGTGTGCTTTTGCGGGAAGAAGGCGGCCGCATTCAGAAACGGCTTCAGGTTTCTCGTTCTTGCGCAATGGGACGACCTTGATTCGACGGAAGGCAGAATTCGAGCTAGGGACGACTACCAGCCTTGACAATAGAGTGGACACTGCTCCCCTCCTCCTCCAACATCTCCGTCGGCGTTGTGGGTAAAAGGTTTTTCTCCGGCCGGACCGTTGTCAGGTGACCGGCAGCTTTGGACGACTGTGCGAGTTAATCGCCGTCTTGAACGCTTTGTACGGAGTACAGCAGAACTTCATAACTAGACGCTAGGAGCCGTCGGCTCCGAGGCGTTTTGCTTGGCCTATCCATCTCTCCACGGGACCACGGGACCATCCCCATGGAAGTCGTGATTGACCAACTTTATGTAAGCTAATGACAGTCGAGATATGGTCTCTTTGTTACTACAGTACGAGGACTCCGTAGCTGAGACCTACAGTACATACACATCCGAGGAGGATTTATCTCCTCGAGGACAGATCCAAGGACTGGTTAGATCGGCCCTGATAGGCCCAATTGATTGGCCTTCCTCAACGGTTTATTACTCATCTGGCGATCCGCTTTGACACGGGATATGCCCCTCTGTACGATTCTTCTGGGTGCCTCTACAACTGGAATCGTTCAATCATACGAGTAATCGACTGATGGTTAACGAGGCTGAGATAGTCACCATCCACGCTGATGCTTCGGGTCTAGATGCATAGCCTGAGATAGTTAGCCAGCCGCGGCGGTCTTTTAGCCTTTGAAGCCAAATCTTGAAGCTGTGATGCTAACCGCCGCCGTTGATGGCATGTCCCTTGCAGTCGCTTGCGTTGGCGTCTGTGACCATTCCTTGCACCACATGCACGTCGTGGAATCGGATGTCCTGTATTTCGAGCTGATTGAGTGAGTAATTATAAACAATGGTCAGGGACCCGACACTGGGAACGGCAAAGGATCGGATATTCGGCGGGACGAGAGGTAAGGCTGGCGCGGGATCGTGTCAGAAATTAGTCCATTGTCAGAAGCGGTCTTGGTCGTCTGTGTGCAAGCCACCAACTACACCTCGTGAACCAAACAATTCAATCATCGCTTACCTCATTCATACTTTACTGCTACTCGCACTGACGAGTTTGAATGAGACCCTCAACAAGCCCTCCCTCCAGCTCTCAGCGTCCCAGCTCTCAAAACACTAGATCTGCATCATTCGACCTCAGGAAATGCCTTTGCCCCGCACTTTGGTTAACATACACGCCTGATTGACCTAAGCAAGGCACCAGTCTAACTAAGTAGACCTGCGTCAGGTGGGAACCTTGAACCCCGACCAGGCAAGCCATCAAGTACTTTTCTCATTTCTTCTCATTTCCCATCTGGTTCTTCTTCCGTGACTTAGCCAGCCTGCCGGTGAGCGAGAGCACGGCCAAAAGAAACTACTAGTGCAACCCTAGTCTTTGTCAGAAACTCGCATATTTCGCAATCTATCTCACAAAGTAAAGAGCCCGGTTAAGAGCCATTTTTCTTTATCGATATCTCGAAGGTCGTGCATACTAGAAGTTATCGCTCGTTATCAGAATTATGGGCCGCGCGGTAAATCCGGAGGACGACAACTGGTTCGGTATCCAGGATCCTCGGAAGAGGAAACAGATCCAGGATAGGCTCGCTCAACGAGCTCGAAGTGAGTCTTCTGATTGTTTGCTTGCTTGATGGAGTTGACAGTTACGCTTTTCGTTCAATTGTGGTTTTCCTTTTCTGCCAGCCTATTCATTCTTACATGGTCATTCAATCCAGGGAGGCGACTGGCCGAGTCCAAGAAATGCGGTCCTTCGTCCTCCTCCGCGACGGACTCCGATACAGGCGATTATACCAGTGCCAGTGGTGGTGTGAGACAGCCCAGCCGACGTTGTGAGCAAGGCTCTCCTTGCCTGGTGCCGAGGATACCACGGTCTCCTTCCGGCTCTTACTACCAAGCACTAGTCCCGACCAGCAATCCAGATCGGTCTTTTATGTGCCAGTTACCAGGTTCAGTCTACGCCGCACTCTTCAATAACGGTTCGATGATGGGCATTGCGTGCTCGGTGAACGTCCCAGATATTTCCCGCCCCACCGGCCCAGATATCCCCGAGTCACTACACCCGACGAAGCTACAGCTCACCACTACTCATCCATTGTGGATCGACCGGTTCCCCTTTCCCAAGATGAGAGACAACATGATCACGCTGTTGGGAATCATCAACGAGGAAGAGTTTCTCCGCGACTTGTTCTGCCTGACGAGTTTTAGCCTCGAACCCGGGTCTCCTCCCTGGGATCCTGCAGGATGGAAGATTGGGAGAGAATTCTCGGAGAAGTGGGGTTATTTGTTTTATTGATATGCTATGCTACTTCTCGACCGCGCCAAAATCCTGCAAATGCGCCTATCTACCCACCCCGTCACGCTGCTACGATCGCATCCCTGATCGCCGTTGCCAGCTCGATCGGTTGGCAAACGTTAGGACAATGGTCGCTGTCCGGCATGCGGATCACGTTGACTTTGCGTCCTGACTCTTTCTCGATGTTTTCAATTCCCTTGTTCTGAAAGTCCGGAGGAAGAATGACGTCCTTCTCACAGAAGACCCACGAGACGGGGACGTGTTTATAAGCGGGATAAGTCAGTTCTCCGACAAAGCTTACTGCCGAATGACGCGACATCTTCTTGACCTCTTCGATGCTCTTTTCGAGAGGGAGCTCTGAAAATGTGAGTTTCGCGCTGCTTTCGGGATCTGCATGGTACATGAACCCTCCCTACCACGTCAAATAAGCCTCGGGCGACCTTTGGAACTGAAACTTGGACTCACCTCGACTTCGATGAAGCTGGGCACGAGATCTCCCATCAGCGACCTCAACGAGTTCCCCGGACTTGGCACGACGGAAGTCACATAGACCAGTCGGATGATGCCGCCCGGCTTGCCAGCAGCCTGTCGATCCGTCTTCACAATACCCTTGGCCGCTTCTGTCCCAACCACGCCTCCGTACGAGTGCGTCACAAACACCACGTCTTTCCCCTCGTCCGCCAGCTTTTCCGCAACAGCCCTGAAATAGTCCGCATCTTCGTACATGGTCGCGGCTTCCTCGGGTGGCAACCGACTGGCCGACGGCAGGTCGTTCACCAGAGCTTCATATCCATATTCGCGTAGCTTGTCAACAGTTGTGAAGTAGAAGCTCTTGGGCGAGAAGGAGCCCGGGATGATCACGATGGTCGGCTTTGTTGCGCACATATTTTCGAGTTGATGGATGCTTTTGGTCTGCGGCAGGGGAGACACACCGCTCCGGGTGGTGCGTAGTAGTCGCAACGTCACAGGACAGGTGCAAAGGAGACAATGGTAAGGGAAAGAGTAGAGAGGAGTATGAGTTCTTCGCTGTGTATATTCAAATGTCACCAGTGACACAATGCAGGAGCCGTAAATGCAACCCACCAGAGAATCATTTTAATTTCAGCTCGCAGATTGACCCGGGGAAGCGAGGGGGCTTAAGTATGTACCTAGACTTTGCCAATACATGATAACCAGAACACATAGGGACCGTGCCTCCACGGTAGAGAACGAGTCTCTGGTGGACGCAGGGACGAATATCAGAATATGGGTTACATGAAGTCAGAAATACGCACTTAGCCGAATGCTCGGCTACTACTCTCCAGTATATTGCCTGGTCGGATATAGATCACGCGATTGAATGGGCCCGCCCTGACTTTCAAAAAGCTGGGAACCGAAAGGAACGAGTCATGATCAATGGGAGAAAGATACAGGGCCAATCACTACTTGCTTGAATAAGTCAAAGAGATGCCTTTCTCCGCAGTGAATTCATCATCTCTCTTGAGAAAACCTCAATGCCGCTTGATGCCGTTCATCGTTTTGTACCTGCAGCCGAGTTGCTCTATGTATTCCTGATTGCCTGGTCCTTGTTCCTTGGAATATCAGGGCTAGCAGATGCCGTATCTGCTTTGCTCCGTGTCTCAGAATCTCAAAAATCCCACAACAAGCTTCAAGTCGAACACGACAGCCCCTGGCTGCGCCATAATCCATTCAAATGTATAGGGTTGAGCATGGAGGTTTGTTGCCTCTGTCCATCAATCATTCATCATGCTGCGTAATTTGCGTGATTCGTTCTCCAACGTGCTCGTACCCATGTACGCCATGACTTTCGTGGGGCTGGTGCGACACTCTCGTACGCCTTCAGATGAGGAGCTTAGTTCCACCGGTCATCTGTGTTTGTGCCTCTTCTTGCGGTTGTTCTTCGAGCAGAACTCGCAACTGTCACCTCAACACGTCCTTGGCTCTGACTATCGCTGGTTCCACTTCCATTCACACCCCGCCCTGTCCCAATCGCCCCGCGACTGTGACTGATACTGCTTGAATGTCCATGTGCACGCCTCTCTTCCCGCCGTGCTCGACTTTCAGCGACTGGGGTCAACGAGATAGGAGTGCTCCCACCACTGCCATGAGCACCATACTGTGACCTAGTGTCCTTGTCACTGGGTCCTGAGCCTCGAGCGGAAGCGAGCATGCTCTCGCGCGTGCTTTGCCGGGAAAGTCGATGCTGACCTACTACTGAAGCCGTTGACTGACGCGGTAGGCGGGTCTTAAGTCCTGCCTCGGGCATCGCACCAGCAGTCTGTGCTCGAGTAAGGCTTGGCATCGCAAAAGCAGGCGAACTATCTTGCCTGTAACCTGATCCGTCACGGCTAGCAGGACGCATGACGTTTGAGCCATTGACATAGACCCCATTACGTTGCCTTCGTGGAGTCTGCGCTACAGGAGCATCGTACATATTGATAGAAGCGCGTTCAGACCGGCCAAGTTGGGGTGAAGTAGGCATGCTCATTTGGCGCTCCAGCAGGTGCGGAGGTGTGGTGGAGCTAGTTCGCCGCTGGAACTGAGGATGTTTTCTCCTTGCGCCATTTACAGCAGTGGCACTGCCTTGACCACTTTTGATGCTAGAATTATCCGTTTCTTGGAATGAGCGCATGAGTTCGCCTGCCATGCTACGAACAAGGACCGCCGAGTCAGAGAAAGACAGGTCGCGTATAACATCATAGAGACCATATTGGTCCAGGAGGAAGCCTCCCTCTTCCGTCGCATCGCAAATGCTGCCAATGATGCGAAGCAGGTTGAGACGGATGGCGGGCTTATTATGGGTCAACTTTTGGCCCAGAGTCTCAAATAGATGGCCACTTCGAGCCATAGAGGCAGCAAGTGGCGGTGATAGCCGAAGCAATTTCTGGAGAGGCTCCAATAGATTCTCAAACGAGGTGGATTTGCTGCTCGTGAGTGCAGCGACAATAGCAGAGGTGAAGTTTTGATTCTCCAACAGATGGTCCTCTACTCGCGCAGTCTCCTCTTGTAGCCAGGTAAATATGGCATCCAATGCTGTAACTTGCCAATACGGGTCGGAAAGCAGAGAAACGTAGAAAGCAAGACCTTTATTCTGCCACAACTCTCGTCTGGCTGCTCTTGTCGAATGTGCCATATCACACAGGATCGGTAGGGCGAATTCCTTGACTGGGGTCTTCTCTTGTTTCACGATTTTGATGAGGATGGGAATGATGCCAACCAGAGCAGCATCTTCTTGTCTTCGTTTCGACAGCCGGCAAAGATTGTAGATTGTGTTCAAGATCTGATTTGACATCTCCCTAAAATGTGATTTGTTCATGTTGTTGCTGAGAAGTTCAGATAAAACATCAATCGCATTCGAATTGTGCAGCGCATCCAATGTCGTGGAGAGCATTGAAAGATTTTTGATGAACTTGAGCATTGTCACCTGATGTGCTGGTGCCATCCTTTTGAGGTTTTTGAGAACTCGATGAAGCACTGTCCTCTCTGCCACGAGTTCTTTGACATAATTTTCAGCCTGTGAAAAGACGAAGAAAATGCTGGCAATGCGGCCCTCGCAGAGATCAGCAAGTTCCTTTTGGTCGCCAGAATCGGCAGGTTCTAACAAAACTCGATTCAAAACGAGCGAAAGTGGCTCCAAAACTGAATTTCGAGACAAGATTCTGCAGAAATCATTTTTGGGGGTTGAGCCCTGCAGCTCAAAAACACTCCAGATGCCATTGACCCCGATCAAAACCAGCTCACGGTCATCATCATAATCATCCTCCAGAAAATCAACCAACACTGTTAGTCCGCCTGCACTCACAAACATCTGCAGGATCAGAGTCGACGTTTGGTACATTTGCCTGACGAACGCAGCAGCTTCCAGGCGGATTTCTCTTGGAAACTTTTTCGATGCGAACTTGTTGATTTTGGGAATCCCACCAACAAAACAGACATTCTCCTGGACCTCCTCGTCGTTGAATATGATTGCATTTACAATCCTGAGCAGATTGAGCACAACGTCAAGCCGCATACAATCTTCCAAAATCTCCAGTATGGGAAGGACACCATGGGCGCTGACTATGACATTTTTGGTTTCAGGGAAGATTTCAAAAAAGTTCATGAGGTCTTCCGATATCTGTAGCAATGCATCATCATCCTGCAAGACTTTAAGCTGGCCGACCAAGGCTTCGACGTCCGTCCTCAGACGGGCATGCTTGTCACGAGCAATATTGGATTCGAGGTCTGGTTCGGGTAAACCCTCTTCGAGCTGAGCGAAAGGATCGTCCTCGTCCTCACCATCTGGAAGCCAAGAAAGATTGGAGACTTTGGACAAAATTAATTCTGAATTGTCCTCACTGTCGGGCTTCTCGAATACTTCAGCTGTCTGTGCAAAGACGTCAGAGAAGTCTTCGTCTTCCTCATTTTCAGCAAATCTTTGAATCTCAATGGATGATCTCGTTCTCCGCATCGATAACTTGTTCTTGGGTGGGGGATTTCTTCGTAAACTCCCTCCAGCCTTCGGCGGCCGCATACTCTGCATCAAATCTGTGACACTTGGTGATTGTAGGATCTTGGAAGGGCCTTCCTTGTCTATATGCATGAGTCCAAATTTAGTATCGAGGGCCAGTTCATTTCCCTTGATGATGTCAGAGTAGTCTTCGATTGAGCTTTCTCGATATAGTCTCGTGGGAGGCTGCTCAGGTGCTGCTTTTGGCTGAGGGGGCTTGCTTTTTGATAGATTTGTAGTTTGACGCGCTGAAGGCAGCGATGCTTTCCGTGGTGTCGGTGACGGGGCCGTCTTCGCTCTTGACTTCGGAGGAGCTTCAGACTTATGGCGCGAGTGTCCTTTCTCAGGTTTTTTGGCAGGAGCTAAACGGACTGTTTTTGAATCATCAGAATTGATAGTAACAGTGGCCTTCAGGGTAGAGTCTTGGTCCTCTGCGTTCTCGTTTTCTTTCCCGAATGCAGTGTCCATCGCAGCGAATCCTTTCAGCCTTTCCGAAGATAACATGCCGCCAAAGTTTTCTTGAGATCGGAGATGAGGCAGTTCCAAAGCGCCTGGTGAGATGGCTGTAGTAAAATCGTTGTCCCAGACATCGTCGTCTTCGACAGAGCGGAATCGTGTAGTATCCGTATTGAATGCAGGGATTGGGGACTTCACAGGGGATTTGAGATTGTGCAGTTCTCTTGCCCCTGGTCCTGGACTAGAGGTAGAAGCTCTTGAATTCTTCCTGATGGTGTTCCCATTTGGGGAATCCTTCAAGGCTTCGTTCCACTCCTGGACACTCTTCACAGCCTCTGTATATTCTGTGGCATTCTTTGGTGCGACAGAATCAGTGCGTCTGGCGTTCGCGATCCAGGGATGCTTTAGGAGCTTTCTTGCAGAGACTCGTAGATTTCGATCTTTCTGGAAACATTGCATTAGGAAATCGAGGACAGCGGGTGATGCGCCCTGTGGCAACGGAGGGTGGTCGTCGTTGACGATTCGAAACAAGGCAGGCATTGGCTGAAGTGTGTGATAAGGTGGTTTGCCCTCGAGCAATTCGATGACGGTACAGCCTAGACTCCATATGTCGGAAGCGGTGGTCGCCCCAGTTAATTCTATCACTTCAGGAGCCATCCAATAGGGGGTTCCTACAACGCTTGACTCTGTCAAGCCAGTTGTCCTGCTGGCGACGCCGAAATCTGCGAGCTTAACCAAACCTTGCTTGGTGGTGAGAATATTGGCGCCTTTTATATCACGATGAATGACACCTTGTTCGTGTAGATAGACGAGCCCTTGAAGAACCTGTGACATGTACAGAGCAACCAAGTTCTCTGGGAACCTGCCGAAATTTTTGGAAATGGAATGAAGGGAACCATTCTCACAGTACTCGAGGACGATGTTCAGGGTCTCGGGGGTCTTGACGAAACCGTTGTACTTGACGATGTTAGGGTGGTCGAGGTTCTTGAGCAAGTCGATCTCAAGCATTATGACCCTAAGCTCGCTTTTGGGAAGGTCTGCCAACTTGATCTGTTTAACGGCAACGGTCTCACCTGTTCCCCAGTTCAGTGCACGATAGACGGAACCAAAAGCACCCTTGCCCAAGCAATCGCCCAATTGATAGTCCTTCAATTCAGCAACATCTTGGGCCTTCGTCTTGTCATCTCTCTTCGTCGGGCTCGAAGGAGTTTTCGATGAGGGGCGGGTTCTGAGAGGCAGACAATCGGTAGGTCGAGCACTGGGGATATCATCTGGAAGATCGGTAGTGCGAGCGGGCATTGTGGAGGGATTGAAAGGAATTGTTAGCGAACGGCGGTGAAGAGGGCGTTGTTCATTTTCTATGAAGTTGTCTGCGATCTGCCTGACAGTAGGGAGTGATTGGCGGATTGATGCGAGGACCAGAGGCAGTTTGCCGTAGGATAGACGTGGGTAATTGGGATTGTTCCTGCAGCATCAATAGAGGGATTGGCGAGTTGATGCAGCTGCCATTCGCTTGAGCAGGTCAGACGGAGTGGTGTACTTCGGACCGTTTGTTGATCAACAGCCCTTGGTGTATCTAGTGAGAGGGAGTGTAGCGTGGAGTGTAGTGTAGATCAATCGCACCAGTGGCAGTACGGAGGATCGATTGAGGTCCAGGTACAAGCACGAGATTGGCTTGGCTAAGATGCAAGATGCAAGATGCAAGATTCAAAGTGGATGTGTGAGGCGAGGGAGGGTGCGGATGCAGGCGCAGGCGCAGGCGGAGGTGCAGATTGTGGAGGAGTAATAGGTAATTACTCGTACAGCAATAGAGTATGATAACAGAGTAATAGAGTAATAGTGCCGTACTACTCCGTACAGTAAATTGTAATGCGACTTAGACTGTGGAACTCGCCGGAGTTGGTGATGATGCTTTTTGAGTTTTGACGCGTTTCCGCAGAGAATAGCACGCGACTCCCAATGTCCCTGCCCATCTATTCTCCGTACCTTTTTGAGCACACTGGCCTAGTCATCTATCATCATTGAAAACCCAAAACATCGCATTGTCTTTGTCGACTCTAGATATAGTACAATTCTGACAGAACCATTGAGAGGGGTGTATTCCAAAATAGTGCCTCCTGAAGGCACCAACAAGCGGTTGCCATGTGGCGCTGTCTGCCTTACTGTCATCTCCCGCCCTTCTCGAAGTCGAGGCCACCAGTTAGTTACCAGCCAGTAGCACCCACCCAATGATGCCAGCACGGGCCCCTTCATCGGCTTCGATCTAACCAAACACCCGGTCCATGATGCCAAACTTGGCCACAATCGGGTTTCTCACGGCACCCAGGTTCATGTCGAAAAAGAACTTGGCGGCATAGCGCAGCGTGAAGCTCAACACCGCTCCAACCCAGGTATAACCAAGTGCTCTCGTTTTCCCTGTCAACAATACATCAGTAGCGTTCAATCAGTGAGCAAGGTGAACTCCTCTCTTACAACTCTCTTTCACACCAGCCTTCTTCCCCAGGTAAATCGCAAAGTCCTCAATTGTGATGGCAATCGGCTGAGACATGAAAAACACAAACTGGTACTTGACACTCGGGGTATAAGCTATGTTGAGAGATCCAATATGATGAATCAAAGCAGAAATGAGAAAGCCGTTGTAGAGCTGCAAATAGCGTGAAACCATGGTCCCTTTCCGAACTCTCAGCGCCCTGAGTAATACCGAATTATAGGTCTCGAAATAGCGGCGGAGAAACTGGTGCCTGGAGAATGTCAGACTTCATGACTTGTTCTGTTATTCGATTCGAACTCACCAACAGGTTCCCCAGATATTGCGCATGGTATATCCCTTCTTGATGAAAGAGCCGTACATGGGCGGCCAGGATTGAGGCCGGGAGACACCTACCCCAACAGCTGTCGCAGCTAGTAGATAATAGCCCATACCCATGGAGAAGCCACTGTGGAACCCTCTACACCAACCATAGACTGTTTGCTCTGAGATGGGGAGGGAGAAAAAGTCTGGTACAGGACTTCTATCACCGAAAGCGGTCCGACGGAGATACCACTCATGGAAATCGACATAAAGAAAAGCTACTGAAGATCTGAGTAGTTGTTCCAGTACGAAATTCCTGAGATGTCAGCTGTGAATATCCGAAAGAAATTCTTCTCTTGGTGCTTTACCGTCGAGACACGTTTTCAGGTACGAGATCTACATTCTTCACACGCCAGTTCCATCCGATACCTCTGGCGGTGGTATACAGATCCAGATTCCATTTGAATTTCTGCCAGATGGTCATCCCCTCGACTTCTTTGCTGGTCTCGATTCTTCCATCCGGCCGAATGCGGTGGAGTTCCTGTTCGGGAATTCTCAAAATGGAGAAGTCAACATACTTGAGCAGTGCCAGGCAGACATTCACTGCATTCAAGTAGTCCTGGTCGGCTCGACCAGTAGTATGTTGCCTAAGATTATACGCGAGATATAGGATAGGTGGCAGAGCAATCACATTCCGAAACTGGCCTTGAGGAAGGAGCAGAGAAGCAACTCCGACCAAATTTGCACCGCCAACAGACCCTTCGCCAAGTTGAAGGGGTCGATCGGGGGATGGAAACCATTTTGGATCCATTGAGAGCACGTTTGATGTGGAAGAAAGGCTGCCATCCAAGGAAAGGATGAGAGAACAGCAAACAGGTATCACAAAGGAGTCGTATTCGGATACGAGCCGCGGACTAGGCAGAAACCAGCACAAACCTGTGAATTACTGCTGATGGAGGTTTTGCGAGGAGAGCGACCCAAAGACCGTGGAGCCGTCTTATTTCTCATCAGCAAGCGGAGTTGGCCTTGAGCATGGCTCGTTGATAGATGCTAAAGTACAACAACCTATATATATCGGATTTCATCTGTCCATTTGCTTGGTGTTGTGCCGAGCACGAAGTACGGAGGAGGATTCAGAGGATTCTTGCAACGGGTGTTGGCTGTGGTTGAGCCAAGCCTCGCCAAGATAATCCACGCGAGTCACTCTTGAGCAAGACTCTTACTGTACAATGGCTGGCGGCTATTCCCCCCGACGCTCTCAGCCTACCCGTAGGTAGCCTAAATGCGAGTAAATTAGGGTAGGCTAGGGGGTCGACTGAGGGGCCTGGGCTACTACTGGCCCCTGGCCACTGCTTGGTGGCTTAATGGGGAGGATTGTGCTAGGCTACCGTTCCAGCCTCAGTGTGGCAGTAGTGCTACTGTCAGTGCTAGGCACTCCTGGGTCACGGGCGACGCCGTACCGAGTACGAGGTCGACTTGCCATCCGCTTTTGTCCTTTCCTATGGGCTGGTGCCAGTGTGGTCTGTGGTCTGTGGTCTGTGGTCTGTCTCCTCGCCTTTTCCCCAGTCGCCCGTCGCTCCGTCGCCCAGTCGCAATTCGTCCAGTTCCTTTTTCCCTCGCCGCCTCATCCTCACTTGCCCTTCCAGACTGCGCGACTGCGATTGCGATTGAATCACAACAACTCTTCTACAAGCCACCACTCAACCTCTCCACTCAACCTTTGCTTTCATTGTTTGTACGGATAATCGTTCTTTCTTGTTTCTTCTGTTGAATCTCCCCTCTTACAATTTCTAATTCTCCCGATTACCGATTATCGACTGCGACATCATGGGTTTGCCGTAAGTTTGCTCATCCCCCTCCTTCGCAGCTTGCCGCATTTGCGCGTCAGGTGCCCTGGCATCAGCCTTTCAATGGATTTGCATCACCATGCCCGCATGAACTAACAACATTTGCATCTAGTATGTTCCGCGAACCCGATGAGGTCGCTGCAGAGCAAGCCGCCGCCAAACTCGACCAGATTGCCGCTACAAGGCGCTCTTCCATCCGACGCGAATCTACTGTACGACCCCATCGTCAATCACCACCCGATCGGGATTCAACCAGTCGCCGTAGTCAACGAGAGCAAAATGTCCATCGTTTCAGAGCCTTGATGTCTCGCCACAGCGTCCATGTCGATCTAGACGGTCGCGATCCTGTCGACGACCGGGCCAGTATCGAAGCCCAGATCGAACACCTTCGACGAGAGCGCCTCGAACGTATGAGAAATCGCGTTCATCCCGACCGCTTTGATCCCGAGTTCGTTGAGATGATGACCCGAATACGGAGCCACATTGATGATAGCCCTACGAATGACATCGCCCCAGACCTGACGCTTGAGATCTCCAGTCCCCGTACATTAGATACTGTTTCACAGAATCTTCCTCGCCCATCTCGAGAGTCTGGCTTGAGGTTTGAGGTCGCAGCCTCTTCGCAATCTGAATCGGAACAACCTCGCCGACCACGATTCTACGCCTCTCGACCCACTGTTCGCCGGCAATCCGTTGATAGATCTCCTCACAGAAGCAGGTCCCCATACATGCTCTCCGTCCAGAGAGTGAACGTAAATGACGGGGTAGATGATGTGGGACCCGAAACTGCCAGCTTGACACCAGGTTTCGCTCCTGCTCATGGTCCCTTTCGCACCCATCCACAACCTGTGGACGATCGATTTTCTAGGACCTCTGATGCCAGTGCTCTTCCCAGTATGCCCGCCTCACCCACCCCAGATACTCCAATCCTGGATCTGCTGCAACAACCACCATATCCCCCTCTTCGTCGCGTCAGTCACCTATCTCCACGGCCGTCTGGAACTCCTCGTGGTAGAGTGGACGGGCTGGGCGATCGGATACGAAGCCCAAGTCCCATGTCCGATGCACATGAAGAAGAGAACTGGGCCAGCCTCTTGACAACCATCCAGCCAGGAAGATCAAGCAATGCAACTTCATTCATGTCTTCTAGGTCAGATTCTCAATCCGACTCAAACAGATCATCACAAGCCGCCACTACGGCCACAAGCTTTGGAGAAATCGGAGGCGATGATTCTTGTGATCTGGATCTTCCCTTTGGAATAACTGAGGATGACGTCCGCGACATCCGTGCGCGGCATGGAAGACTGCGACCGCGAGACCCTTTTCGCTCATCGATGGAGCGAATGCACCAGAATCTGAACAGAGATCTCGACCGAAGCGAACACCAAATGCACGAATTGACGCTTTTTTCCAACATTCTTGTAAGAATGCAACGACGAGAAGAAATCACCGATGACATGTGGGCCGAGGTCGGCTTGTCCCCAGATGTCGTAAGAGGCAGTGCTTGATGATCCAATCTTGCCCAGGAATCCATGTTATACTCCTTAAGAGAGCCAAAAAATCAAATCCATGGGGGAAATGCAACTACCATTTCTGGCTCCAAAATCGAAATCTGGGACAGATGAATCTTTTGGTCATTCAGCTGTACATTGAGCTTTTCCTGTGGTCAGAAAAGTATTTGGTGAGGCTGATGAAGAGCAGCCCCTTCAAGCTCCTCTTATGGTGGACTGGACATACACTCGAGCTTCCAGAGCTACGCACCAGACTTGTACCAGCTCACATTCGAGGACCCTAGCAGTCGATCATAATCCCCAAACCTTCTGAGATCTCATCGCAACACCGAACCAAGCCGCTTTGACCTGGAATTTTATCTGTCCGTCACGGTAAACGACACCGCTGAGTCTTTGGCTGTGCTATTTCAACTAGGAACATGGAAAAATCCTATCTCAAGTTTGTCTTCGAGACTTTCATAATGAGATTTGAACAATGCTGTCAATACCAAGATCTCGGAAAATGCTTGCCCCACAGGATATCATCATGACTGAGCTGAGCTCTGGGAAAGGTGGGAAAAAGAAATTGCTGTGGTGCTCTAGAACCTCATGCAACAGGGTGATTGAAATATCGCTTTTCCTTGGGCTTTTTTTTGGTATGCTCTAGCTGACCTGACTTGGCTTGACGGACTCGCCAGATTTCGAGGCCAGGTGCAAGGTGTTGTTACTGTTCTTTGTATTTATGTGTGACTAGGCCCTCCTTGATCTCAGGACTCCATCGTGTGAGGAGGGTTCGACTTGCTTAGGAGCTAGACGCTCTTGGAGTTTCTTTTCCCTCTTGAAGAGGTCGTGTTGAGGCATCCAGATGGTTGGTGTCATGTCCTTCCACCGGTCCAGGGAAAATCCTTTAAATGCACAAGGCGCCACGGGGCGGATACTATGATCCGATACTGATAAAAGAATCGGATGAAATGAAAAAGTTCAACTATTGCTATGTTAAAACTACCTTTTCAAGGATCAACTTAACTCGTGGCTTACCTCGGTAGGGCAGAAAGGATGTACTCAAAATACAGAATCTACTGACCATGGACATCAAAGTGTTTTCGTGGATTTCGTTCATCCCGCATATGTATGGTCTGACCCGATCTCTCTTTAGTTTCAAGATCTGATGTAGGGGTTGATGCTCAACACATCTTCCCCAAAACCATTGTGTTATCCTGCGGAATATAATATAGGACCTTGTGCATAGAATTGCCATAGGTCGAGTCCCTTCTCCCTCGTCTTTCCCTATCCAGTTGGATACCATTGGATTCTCACATGCCCACACCATCAGCGGCTAAAGCAGCAATGCTGTCCATGCGTAGCATCCTCTGTTTCCTGAGGGAATCTTCGTCGACATCGTAATCACCGTCATCATCGCCGCTCTTCTTCGCCGTAGCCTTGCGCTCCAGTTCGTCATCCACATTGACGAGGTCCTGGCTGACCCAAGATTCGTCCTCGACGCTGGGGATGGTCTCGTGCACGTGCAGCCTGGCGTCCAGGACGTGGCGGGCGTTGCGCATGTCGCTCTTCTTGGTGCGGGCGAGGCTCTCCTCGAAGGAGGAGGAAATGCCGGCCGCGAAGTTCCGCTTGGCGACGCGCTGCGTGGCACGCTCGATGTCCGTGTCGACGAACCAGATCTCGTCCATCAGCGCGTGGGCTTGGCGCCAGCCGTCTTCGTCGAGCGCCGTGTACAGGCCCTCGAAGATCACGATGCGTGCCGTCACGGGGATTGCGATGTCGTTCGACACCGGGTCTTTCACCGCGTGGTCGAAGCTCGGGGCGAAGATCGTGGGGGTCTCGGGCGAGATGGGCCTGCGGAGTTTCATCACGAGACCGAGGTAGCTCTGTGCATCAAACGTGAAGGCCGCACCGCGGCGGAAGATGGCTTCTTCGGCGTTGGGCATCTCGGACAGTTGTTTGCGGGTCAGGTGGTAGCCGTCGAGCGGGACGACGAAGGCCACATCCGGTTGAGATGGATCGGTCCGTGAAGACGAGGTGGGCGGGCTGTTGGGAAATCTGGTGTGGTAGTCCTGGTGGAAGAGATTGTTAATCCCGTGGGCCACGCAGGCGGCGAGTGTCGTCTTCCCGCTACCTGGAATACCGGAAATTGCGATAAGGAGCCGTTGTGAGCCGTCGCATTCCTGGAATTTCTCTGGAGTGCAGCGACAGGTGATGAGTACGAAGAGGGTAAATTGAAGAACTGTTTGATACAAAAGGGGGAAGTCGTGTGTAACCTACCCCAGGTTTGATTGACCAGCCGATCAACATGCGACTCCATTGTGGTGATAGGTGATATGTTCTGGTGGTACAGCTGTGGCAATACCTACCAGTAAAAGATTGTTGGGCTTATCACCAAGTCTGTCAATCCTTTCGTCCTTGAGTTGTAGAAGGTGTTATATAGATGCAGTATCAAGGATGGCTTGCTAGGGAAAGGAAGTTACAAGCCCCTGGTCATATTGCAGGAGAGACAAGGCCTGAAGTTGACGAAGGCCACAGCTCTGGGATACGCCTAGCCCGAAAGCGGTTTCATCCACCAGTGATCTCCTGATAACAATGATAGCAGAGTGGATTCGGAGCAGATGGCCGGAGAGCTCGAATTTTCTCTCTGAACAGGCCTTTTAATTGTGGCTTATCGGAGAGAGCATCAACACAATGCAAGATTGTGTGCAGGAGTATGTACTCTGTTCGCGTACTGTGGTATTCGTAGTGCCAAACCTGGCAGCGTCGTCATGGTGCGGATAGCGAGCAAGAATGGAAGCCAAGCCGAACACACCCATGCTGTCGGATATACGTTTCTACTACTCCGGGTTGGGGCGATCGCCCAGGGGTTCCCGCCCGCGTCCAATCAGCCTCCCGCCAAGGACAAGCTTCCCTCCCTTCCTCTCCTGCACCCCAATTTCCAGGGGGTCGATTTTGGCTCCGCTGCGCCCACTGCTCCCACTGCTTCTGCTGCTATTACTCTCACTCTGCACTTCATTTCGTTCTCGAACATCTTCAACTATACATTCACTTATTCATTCCTTCCATACTAACCCTTCGAGCAGCAAACGCCTCTTTGTTTTTCCCCTTCGAGATTCTCAGTCACTCCTTTCGACGTCAGTTTTCCAATTCGATCACTCCTTGAACCAGCAAAGACTTCAAGGAACAGCCCTCCACGCGTCCAACTGAACCTTTGCAGGCTTTATTAATCTCATTCCTTTCGCTCCAACGAAGACGATTCCTTCATTACCAACGTCACAACTATCATCATGAAAGCCTCTCTCCTCCTCCCTATCGCCTTCTTCGCGGTTCGAGTCCTGGCGGATGTTCCCCCGGCCTGTCTGTTGAGTGCAGTCAATACCCAAGACGAACCTAGTGATCTAGCCTCCCTGTGTGGCAGCGATGCTGAAGATGTCCAAGAAGCTATTGCCAGCCTGTGCGGTAACAACGCTTCAGTAGCACAATCCGCATTTGTCTCCACCTGCTCTGCTGCTGGTTCTTCCGTGGGTAAGTGATACAAGACCATTTTGTTCCATCCACGATCCTGTACCCAACCCAGGTCTAATTTTGAATTATCTAGCTCCCTATACAGCTACCGGTACCTCATCCGCAACGGGAACTGCTACGACGACCGGCTCCTCCGCAACACAAACCTCAAATGCTTCAGGCTCTGGTGCCTCGGCCTCTAACACAGCTGGTGGAGCATCCGCCACTGGCAACGCTGCTGCCGACGTTAAGCAAGTGGGTAGCTTCGCTGCAGCTGCAATCGCCATTGCAGGTGTGGTCGCCGTTTTGTAAACACGAGACCACGGCATTGCTGTATCAAGCTGTCTGGATTGTTTTTGAGCGAGCTCGGAGTTCGAACGACGACAGGCAAGGAAAGGATCAAATTAATCCCTCGAAGGATGGAAACACATTCGGGATCGATTTTCGATGGTACAAATGTTAATATTATGCATCCGGATTTTTCGCTGGGCGGGATACTGGATGTATGCGAAACAACAACTACTACAATTTGGAGATGGGAAGGATCTTGATGCTTGGACTTGGACAACGTTTCTTCTAGCTCTTTTTTGGTCTACACACCACCCTCAGGTGGTCACGTCTGGGAAACACTCCCAGGGATGGGAAGAACCTGTATGTACATGGACACAGTGCCGACCCAGCCAGGAAGAGCTCTGGTAATATTGTGCACAGCTAGAACCTTGCTAAGAACCTTTTTTTGTTCCACAATTGTTGTATATCATGTGCATGTTGACTGCGCTTGCGTATAGCACCTTCACCCCCATTCGCAAGCTGCCGTCGTGGTGTTTTCTATCGTTGTCCTCCATGATAAGTATATCTTTGCATTGCCGGATAGAATTTCCGACCGAGTCTCTCAAAGCCCTTCCGAATAAACGCCATTTTCTATTTGCGGAACATTGATCAAATCCAATTCCGATCGATATCTTGCCATCAGTCCCGTTCAGCAGGCGTCATCCCTGATCATCTGACAATCATATCGTCTCTCCTGGGACCCGTGCCAATCCACTTGACGGGCACACCGACTTCGCGCTCAATGTACTCGACGTACTCCCTCGCCTGCGGGGGAAGGTCCTCGAACTTCTTCACTCCAGTCGTCTGTGTCCGCCAGCCCGGGAAAGTCTTATACTCGATCTGGATCTTGTCCATGGCATCCAGATCTGCGGGGAAACTGGGCAGGAGCTCGCCGTTGACTCGGTATCCCGTGGCGACGCGGATCTCCTCGAAGTCATCGAGCACGTCGAGCTTTGTGATGTTCAGCTGCGTGTAGCAGTTCACAGCCGATGAGTAGCGTACAAGCACGAGGTCGAACCAGCCGCAGCGTCGCTTGCGGCCCGTCGTGACCCCGAACTCGCGGCCGATGCGTTGCAATCGTTCGCCGTATTCTGCGTCCACCGGGGAAATGGCGGCGTTGAGTTCCGTTGGGAATGGGCCAGAGCCGACGCGGGTGGTGTATGCCTTCACGACCCCGACGATGTTGGAACCGGGGGCTGCAAGGGCTTGTGGGCTGAGGCCTGCTAGGCCAGTGAAGACACCGCCGAGGCCAGTGTTGCTGGAGGTTACGTACGGGTAGGTGCCGTGGTCGATGTCGAGTAGCAGGGCGTTGGCGCCTTCGATGAGGATGTTGGGAGATTGAGGGTTGCCGTTGGCAGTCGCTGTGACGATACTCTTGGTGCCAACAGCCTGGGCGAGGAGAGGTGTCTGGTCGACGACGTAGCGTTGTAGCTCGTCACGGAAGCCCTGTAGTTTCTTAATTTCTTCCTCGACGTTGTAGCCTTCTAGGGCGGCATCGCCGTAGAGCTTGCGGTAGCTGGCATCCAGATCACGCAGGCGCCGCTCCCATCTCTGCTCCTCATTCACGAGCATCCAGAATGTAACGCCGCGGCGGGCCACCTTGTCGCTGTAGCATGGACCGATGCCCTTGCGTGTGGTGCCGATGACTCCTTTGCCACCCTCGATGTTCTTGCGCGAGTCTTCTGCGATGCCATCAACAACGCCGTGTAGGTCGAAGCAGACTTGGGCTCGGTCGGAGATGAGGATGCGGTCGCGAACGCCTTGAAGGCCCTTGGCTTCGAGAGCGCCGAGTTCCTTGAAGAAGCTGGGAATGTGGACGACGCAGCCGGTTCCGATCAGGTTAAGTTGGCAGGAGGGGTTGATCAGGCCGGAGGGCAGGATGTGGAAGTCGTAGGTGACGTCGTTGACCACAATGGTGTGGCCCGCGTTGTTGCCGCCGGCGGCGCGAGCTACCATTTGCGCCGAGGATGCCAAGATGTCGACGAGCTTGCCTTTGCCCTCATCGCCCCATTGGGAGCCTAGGACGAGCGTCACAGGCATGGCTGATGGGAGGTGCTGAGAATGACTGTGTTATAGCGATGACTGGGCGATGTCGGAGGAAAGGCTAAAAGCAGAGGAGCAGGACAGAAGGGGATGTTTGTTGGATTGAAGTGTGGAGAATGGGTGCACAGATAATTAACTGGTCAGATCAGTAGCATGACTGTAAAGTTGAATAATACTTGTCCTTCCGACTAAGGAGAGTCCCAGAGATTGTGGTGGCAGCAAACGAGAAAAATGATGAATGACTGCGGGATTGCGGGATTGCGTTATGGTGGGGGAGGGACAAGATTTTTCTACTATGTCGGGGGTTCGAAATAGGCTTGGAGATCTGGTGGGGGGAACTTAGGAATAACGAAATTTGACTTACTGTATAGTACAAGCTGGAGGACTGCCTTTCTCCCCGGACAGCCATTGCGCAAGACCGGTCGGTTGAAAGTGAATCTGTGCATTTCTTCTTCATGAAGCCTGCACCTGCATTCAATGCGAATGCGCAACTCACCTCTTTGATTTCTGTGATGGACGACATCCGAGTTGGAGGTGACAGACAAGGGAGAAAGAGATCCCCGTCAATTGTGCACAGCGTTCCTTTAATCTGCTCAGAATCCGAGACAGAGGACTCTGCGGGCATCAGTTCGCCTGGTAGATGAGTACTGAGTGATGAGTAGCTTCTATGGTGTACTTAAGCCCTTGTAGACTAGATTTATTTTCATTTGAAAACCCCTATTGCAAACCAACATTGGACTGTGTTTCCTTCATCAAAAACCTTTCCTGTTTGACATGGCCCTTACATAAGCAGCCCAACCGGAACATTGATTCCCCGACATCCGTATTACACGTCTTTTGGATCCTCGTCAGGGGCACACACACACTTCAATACCAGAGCCGTGCCTGACCCGCAAACGCGTGTTGAGGAAAACATGAAACACATGAAACTGTTTCGCTGGGCCGTCAAAAATATTGGCGTTACTGTATTAGGCAATCCTGGATTCCACATTCAGAAATACCCATCTTTGGATTCACCGTCTCGAGTCTGCAACCTTGCCAAGCAAGCACCTGAGCCTCGTGGTTACAGCCTTGCTAATAAAACATTCCTTACCACGCAGGCAAGACATTGGACCGATATATGCCGCACCCCCGGATTTTGCATTGTCGACCTACCTGTCTGCTGAGGCGGGTGGTGTTTTCCGACCGTTCTGGTAGCCCCCTTGGTTCGTACATTTTTTTTCCCATTTCGCGAACTCCTTCGATGGACCTCTTTGACTGAATGCGGGTCAGTAAGCGTTTGTTGCGTGGGTGGGAGTTTTGAACAAGAAGCCTTCAAGTCTACCATCAACCTCCTTGTTCGGTGAATGTAATACGAATTCTACATGCTTACGTTTTACGTATCCTGCTGTGTTCTCGTTTGTGTCACTAGGATTCTCGTCGGCAATTAGCGAGTAAGAAGATTTTATATTCTCTTGTTATCCCATCAGTCTATCGATCGAGTCTCGAAGACGCTCCTGAATTCTATACTCTTGCACCATAAAAGTCATGTATCGAAGAAATTCGTAAATATCAGAGGTCAGCCCGACCGCGGCCTCAGCAACCAGTCCAAAATGAATAGCCTCATATCCCTATTATCCGTCTGCAAACCGTGTTCAAGCATAGACAAATCGTCTCGCTAGTAGACCATCATGATGGCGCCAAAAGGTCAGAAATAATCAACAACGTCCAACTGATTTCGAAAACATTTCAGAATTTGTCACCCAACATCGCACGAGGCACCACGGGGCTCGCATCAAGCCTAAAGCCGTCCAGATCTCTAACCCCTCTCAAGCCACATTCGTTCCCGTGGGCCTCCGATCCGGATCCAAACGCGTACCCATACATTGCGGGTCTTTCTGGCCTGTTGTGGGTGCCGCGGTACAGCCAGGGATCTTGATCTTTTGGGGGACCATGGATGTCGAAATCCACGCTCTCGAAACTTTCTCGGGTGCGGTACAGAGCTGCGGGTGGCTGTAGAGGGAGGCGCATGGAAGGATCGGATGGGCTTGGTGGGCTTGGAGGGGAGTAAGGGATACAGACTTTTGATCGTGACGTCGAGCGGGAATGCGAGATGATGTGTTGGGTGCTCTCGTTACGAGAGTGGCTGTTCTTTTGGATGCTAGACTTGCGAGGGTATTTGGCCCGGTTGAATGCTTTTTGCTGTTTCGTCTTCGACATCGCATCGGGACTGTGGTCGGAATCGTTGGAACGTCGCATCTGTGGTGAGGTTGGGACGGACAAAGTGGGTGACGATTCGAATTGGAACTTTTTGAAGAAGCCATTTTCCCACTGTTTAGGGCTGAAAGCCCCGGCGCTATCAGGGACGATTGTCGAGGATGGGCTGAGGATGTTGGAATCGCTATCTTTACGCGGCTGTAATTCAAGAGCGCGGCCTGGAGGTGTTGCTTGAGCCATCTGCGCGCCAAATCCTCCAGGTGGGGCTCTGGGAAGAGGTGAGGATGGACGATAGATGGACTTCACCACAAAGACGACGCACACTAGAGTGCCAAGGGCTCCTAACCCAACACCCATGAACCACCCTCCACGTATTCCAGACATCCCGTTGTCTCTCTGGTTTGCCACCTGAACTTCAACCGTGGCTGCGAGACCAAGTCCTAACGAGATGGAGTAGTTCACTGTTGTGCTGATGAGACTACCAGCCACCCCCTGCATGTGTGGAGGAAAGAAGTTGGACATGATCAGTGTCGCAGCTGGGAATGACATGTCCATACCGAAAGGCATGACTAACAAGCTGATGAAAGTCCAAGTCCAATAGCTCGTTCTGTCAATATTGGAATCGATAGCCAGCAGCAACGGGCCCAGTGTAAATGCAATCAGTGCCCAGAAAAGAGTCCAAGCGGGCCGACACTTCCGCATCATCCATGCTGTCAGGACCGAAGCGACCAGGGCAACTGGTACTATGGGAAGGACATGCAGCGCAGCATGGAGTGGAGTGTCGTTTTTGATACCAAGTAGGTATTTCCAGAGAAACCAGGTCCAGATACCAAAAGACGCCCAGCCACAAGCGACCGCTCCAAGGACAAATCCAACATCCGCTTTCAGCATCTTGAAAGGTACCAGTGGTTGTTCAGCCACTTTGATTTCAACAATGACGAAGAATGCAATTAGGAGTAGTCCCATGATGAGAAGCATGTAAATGTACTGCGTGCTCCAGCCTGCAGCCGGGGCAGAAACAAGAGCTATCTGTACACAGATTAAGCCGCCAACACCGGTCACTGCTCCAAGCCAGTCCATGTCTTGTAGCTTCTCCTTTGTGGGCCGTATCTGTTTAGGTGTTAGAGGCGGTGAAATGAGGACAACCTGAGCTGTTACTGCCAGCATAATCGAGATGATGGCAAGAGTGTAAAAGCCCCACCACCATGCGGAATGTTCGGAGAATAAGGCACCGAAAAGCATACCAAGGTAAGCCCCAACGGGAGCAAAGAGGCCAAACATGGTGAAGGAGAAAATCTTTTCCTTTGAACCTGGTGGGTAGGTTCGTCCAAGCAAAGCAAGTCCATTGGGGACCATGAGACTCGCTGCGACACCCTGGAATCCTCGAGCGACAAAGAAGACAGGGAATCCCGCATAGTGGCTGAGACCGGCAACGACACTCCAGAAGCTCATGAAACAATAGCCAACGACCACCATAGACTTATGGCCGAAGATGTCTCCTAGACGCCCACCGATGAGGATGAAAGTTCCAAATGACAATGCATACGCCGCTACCAGCCAAGGTAAGATCAAATGGTTCTGGATCGCAAATGATTGGGCGATGTATCGACTGATGGGAAACACTGTCGTCAACGTCGACTGTGGGATGATCTGGAGAAACGCGATCATAATGTTGAAAAGTATTTCTTGTTGCCTTGACATTCTGGTGTATAGCCATCCACCAGGTGGTCCTGGAGGCCCAGTAGGTTTTTGAGTTGTGTGCATCGCTTTCTCCATTTGACTCGGTTCTTGGTGTGGGGCAGTAGGGACATCAAGCTTCAAACCTCTCTTAGACGGGTCGTCCATAACGAATACTCTTGGAAATGCTGTTTATCCCATGCGAGAAACGCGCATGAAGGAAGGAGAACACCAGAAAAACGAAAGGGACTTGTGGGGAGATGAGGGATAGAATGGGGATACCGAGTCATTTACGGCTCATGCGCACGGTGAATCATTGCAGGGTCAGTATGGTAGACACCAGTCGGCACAGACTCACCGATGACGGCCGTTCATTTCTCTCGGACGTTTTAGCATGAAGACTCACTTTCGAAATTTCCCTAGGCTTGGGAATAGTTTGGAAAATCCCTGGCACAGGAAGCATGTGGTACAAGGTTTTGTTATGGCATGTTTGGTTAACCTTGCCGGAAAGTTACAAGCCACCATGCGTCATTCAGCTCGAGATAGTGCATATCCAGAACGAAGGAATCGGCGATTGGCTCAAATGGAAGGTGACCAGGGTTGTTCTGGCTGGGTCACAGGATACGAGATATCAAGTACGAAGCTATGCTGGACACATAACATTGTCTCGGCCCTTGCATGATCACATCCGGTTGAAGGCGACGATCTCCCGAGAAAGAAGTTCGGCAGCGCAAGGTTCATATCGATGACGATCGGTCCACCCTCATAGGCGACTCCATGCTGAGTATGAGGTAGTTGCTCAATCCGTGGACTTCCCAAGTTGAATTGGCGAACAAGATACATCTCACAGATACACCTGGAAGCAGGGAAATATGATGGCAGTAGCTTGCGTTTCACAAGCAGCCACAACACGGTCTATAGTGGACATAATGCGTTTGCAGACGGAGCTCAAGATAAAGCGCAAAGGACAGTGGTCAAGGTATTGGCCCGTCGCGGGCGGAAGTTCGATAAGCAGAACGTTGGTGGGTTATACAGGGAGTCAGAAAAAGGCATCGCCTGCAGTCGGCGAGTCGGAATCTGAGAACAAGGAGATTGGACACTTGCCGGGAAATTGCTTGGCCCTCCCGGATTGAGGCTTGGCGGCAGATCTCAATCAAACCTCTTGCAGATCTCAGCTCCCCAACTGTTGCGTGCATACTCTCAATCAACAATGACGCTCTCGCGATATCGACAATACTTTTAGATCAGACACTAGTGTGCTGGTGGGGAGTGCTCCATATATTATTATGCTTCTCGCCAATCAAACAAGCCGGGCCCTTTGTCCTCAAAGTTTGGTCCTACGCGTTGACGCGGTGTCACGCGTCGACTGCTAATCTTACACGATTGCATTCGCGCGACAATCAGAACAAGTACATATCGCATTAGTCCGGCTCCTGAATGCCATGATAGATATCCTGGTGAGATGTCTATCTAGTGAGGCTGTCTTCAAATTGCTATAAACTTCAAATATCATGGCAAGTAATCAGCACAGGTGAAGATTGCTTGAAGTGCTCAAATAGCCACTGTAAATCGGTGTGGACGATTCTGATTACTATCTGCAAAATATCGGGGCCAAAACTTGTTGCGACTTGGATACGGGGTACATGGGTACCATTGACAGCGGTCAACTAGCATATGCACTTTATCTATACCTGTTACAAGGCAGGAAACTGCACTGAGCCCCGATGCTTCGGACTCGACATTTCAAGGCAGATGAGGAAGCGACAAGCCTCACTTAGCGCTATCATGCGATTATCCAGATGACCGGCCTACCACTTTCCGATTGGAGGTCTAGACTTTTGGCCGAGACAGGGCTGTTTCTTGTGGCTTGTGGCTTGTCATACATGCCTTGACGCTCCGCGACTTCTCTCATCGTTTGACGGTGACCTTCAAAAGCCTCCTCTTGGTCGCATGTCCGGATCTGTGTTGGCCAGTTCTTTCTCATCACCCTTGCGTCGACGTGCCGGGAAGTATCTAGGACAAAGATACGAGCATGTGCACTCCAAACCTCCAAAGGCCACCGAGGATTTCTAAAGAAAGAGCATTCGCGACAGGGAATGATCAGGCACCGCTCTCTGTACGACTAGGCAAACAGGACATCACTGCAATCTTGGCGCAGTAAATCGGAGTCCTAGTTTTTCTTTGTGGAACTGTAAAAGAACAGGATATTTGGCTCAAGTACTCCGTACGTCACACAAGAGCTCTTTGATCCCTAAATTTCAGCCAGGCCTATGCTCAGCACACGGAATTTCGAGCTTCGACCAGAATGTGACACATCCTTTTCTCAGGGTAGGTTCGTCTCTTCACCCCTTCTTGCTAACCCCACAACCGAGAAACACTATGGAGTATCCTCGACTGTTTGTAACAGCTTCCGCAACGACTCCAAAGTCCGCCCTGCATAAGGTCCCATGTCATCGCCATACTTTTGCGGGCCTTTTCCGTCGAAAACCTCGATCGAAAACCACCCTCTGAACCCTGTCTGCAGCACAGCCCTCGTAAAATCCTCTATGGGCAGATACCCGCCATCATATGGCATCGGTCGGTAATCGTGGCTCCACTGACCTCGCGATCGCAGCCCACTATCATCAGGCTTGTCTTGCGAAGGCGGATCCATTCTGTAAGCATCTGAGATCTGCAAGAAGAAAATCTTTTCCGGGGGGACAGTTTCGGACAGCAGCTTGCAGCTTCGTTTCCATCTGTGGTCCAGCTCTGCCCTTTTGCCATCCCCATTCAATCCAGACTCGGTCACTGGACTTCCCCACTCTCCACCAGCGCTCTGGAAAGTGTCCAGGCACAGTCCGAGATTGGGTCTGTTTGCTTTCTGGACTATCTGCCAGACATCTTTCCAAGTGGGCGCGTGTGTTGCCCAACACCAGTTTTCGTAAGCAATCTTGAACCCCTTCTCGGAAAGCATATCTGCGAGTTCGGCCAGATCGGCTGCCAGTTGATCGAAGTTGGCTGAAATGCCCTCTGAATCAGACGATCCGACCTAGCGTGCGCGTCAATATGTCCTTGCCAAAGTTCGTGGCCACCATTTCTCAGTATTGAACTTCCCTAGACACTCACCTGCAGCATATCAGTGCCAACTGCTTCCATGATCCACATCCAACCTCTGGCGCGCTCAAACGCATCTTTTCTCTCGTCGCTGTCCTTTGGCCACCCCTCGAAATTTGCGAAGGGCTGTAAGACAAGCACTTTCAATTTGCGCTGTTCACACAGTTGCCGAATCTCCCGCCCCACAGAGTGAAGACTAGCATAGTCCTTGGGATCAGGCTCAGCACCATTGCTGGATATCAACTTGCCGTACGCCAAGATGTCTGGCATTGACAATTCAATCGCGTCGAAGCCGGCAGCGGCGATGGCTGCTAACTTCTTAGGAAGGGTATGCATTGAGCTATCGTAGCCTATGGAGCATGAGGCATAGCATGTTGGAAGCTTCTCTCCCTTGAAGGTTGCCATGCTTGCTGGTTTCAAATGAACGCAGTTTGTGGATGAATTTCCGTGACTCGATGTCGTTGTCAACAAACCGGGATACACTCCTTTTCGCTTGGTCCTTTGAGTACATCGGATCAACCTATAAAGAAATCCGCTAGAGGAAAGTCCAATGATCTTAATTTTGACATATTGTTTGATGTAGAGTTTTTGACGTCGCTTTGCCCCAGCCAATGTCGGGAGACATCATCCGAACGTGACGTCAGATTGCCCTCACGCTCCGGTTGAAACCCCGGGGGGGGTTCGAAAGCCAACTGACGGTCGACATCACGATGAGTGGATGCCTGTGAAAGAGATTCTGGACAGTGATTAAGAAGCGGCTGGAAGGCTACGGGCAGGGGATGATACGACGGACGGTCTTAGGAAACATCTCGGCACTGCCGTATGGTTCATGAGCCCTTCTAGACATCTGATTGCGACCGAGTCTAGGTACTTCAGTCCGATTCTTGGAAAACTGCTCTATCTGTCTATTCTGTACATCAAACCTCGCTCATATGGAAAAATCCACCACTGCCACTCGGCCCTAGCTAACATTGTAGCTAACCCGACTTGTCCCTTTACTGCGACTGATCTTCTTCACCCCGACCTTGCCACACTGATCCGTGGCGTCGACATGTGTGCCGCCACAAGGATAGACCTCAGCACCGACAATCCTAACAACTCGGTACTTCTCGCCCGGTGCCAACTTGACACCCTCCTCAGTGGGGATCAATCTCTCCAGCCCATTCTTCCTGAAGTCATGCTCATCCCAGAAATCGATCTCCACGGGCATAGCAGCCTTGATATACGCGTCTAATTTCTCCTGGATGTCCCCTTTCCATTTCCCTTCTATCAAGCCCTGGAATTCGCAAGCCGCTGAGTCAGGAAAATGTGAAGCTTTGAGCTCGTCGAATCCCTCGATCTTCTCTTCAAGAAGATGTCTCACCGCCGAACCCAGCACGTGGCCGGCAGTGTGCAAGCGAGAGTAGAGCAATCGCTTCTCCACGTCGATGCTCTGCGTGACCGTTTCGCCGGTGATGAAAATTTTGTCCGGTGACTCGAAGCGGCCGAGGTGGAGAACTTGGCCTTCATTTAAGGCGTCCATCCGCACCATAGAAACCGCGAGTTTTGCCCCCGATGTTGAAGATGTTATTTCACCGACGTCGGATGGCTGGCCTCCGCCTTGAGGGTGGAAAATGGTTTCCTTGGTGGTGACCACCGAGTCATCTTCGGCGGCGGTCTTGAAAAGGAGCCGGTTGGCTTCTGCGAGCGACGCGAAAGGAGTGATGGATGTTATCACTGTGGAGAGATTGCACAGTTTTGCATTGGTCTGAAATGACAGGATAGTGCGAGCGATTGGGCTCGACATCTTTTTGGATGTGTAGCAAAGATGTCAGACTGTACTAGCTGCTAGCAATCCGTGGCGGGCGCTGTGATATACTCGAACGTTTTGAGATCCTTTTGCATAGTTTGTTCAACCACGCCCCCTTGATCTGCCCGTGTGGGCGTTTATGAGGACATTCCGCCTCTGTCTATGACTCTTAATATCCGACCAAGAACTCGTTCCCGCACACGAGAAAGAGATGAAACGTGGTATGAAGAATGACGAGGAATTAGATAGAACGGATAATTAAATAGGACCAGGTCAAAAGGCGCGGCCGAGGCCGAAAATGGTACCTTCCCTTTTAGACTTCCTTGGCACCAACCTTGAATGTGCATAACGTCTGTATTTCCCAAATGCTACACTCCATTATGAAAGAATAACTACGAGTAGTCTCAACAAAGGTAAGGGCTGGCTGGCTGTCAGCTACGCCGTCTCCGAGGACCGAACTGGAGATGAAAGCATCGTGAAAGAACCCTCCTCGCGCCTCTTGCAGCAAGAGACACGGAATTCAATACTTCCAAGCTGTTTCGCCAGCAAAAGCGGCCTTGCAACACGCCCTGTCGTCCAGCTATAAGCCCACAGAGTGGTGGATCGCGCTCCTCCCGCTTGGATCTGCTAGAGGTTCTCGATTGAGATGGATTTGCACTTAGTTGTTGGATCTGGAGGCGTGCATGGCCGCGTCCTCTCGCCCGACGACATATTGGCTTGGGTCCTTGGTCATTGTCCAGCATTCTTCGCCGTTGGCTGGATACGAATGGGCGGCATCGACATGTGTGCTGGGACTCGCGCTTCAGAGGGTTCGCGTCATGGTTTTTCAGTGAGGGACGACATTTCTCGGTAGGTGTGCAGACCATGGCTGCCCTTGGAACACAGGAAGGCATCGTAGGGCATGTTGCGAGTCCTCGTTGTCTGGCACTCTGAAAAGAGGACGCTATACGGAACACCCAGTGATCTGGAAGGTGCGCTTCGTTGGCGTCGTGATTGTTCAAAATCCTAGGATGGTGAAATATTTGATGCTTCGAGATCTAGCTATACTTGTCTAATATGGCTCTCTGGGTCCCCGTGGATCCAGACTGATTCAAATACCTATGTATTCTCACAGCGCCCTGTCTCAGGATCACATGTAGAAGGGTATTGGTCGAGTCTGCCTTACAGTTGGTCTTCGTCGTCAGGGTCAGGCTGTACAAACCGTTCTTGATGGGCCCATCTTCCCTGTCGTTGCTGTGGCGGCGGACTTGTCATTGCAACCGAGGCGAAGCCTGACGTGACGACAGGTTTAACATCCTCTTGCTCAGGTTCTTCTTCCCAATATTCCTCCTCGTCCTCCTCCTCCTCCTCCTCCTCCTCCTCCTCCTGCTGCTGCTGCTGCTGCTCCTGCTCCCGCCCTTCCCCTTCCCCTTCACCTTCGTCCTCCTCGTCTTCAGTGACACTAACATCCTCGGCTTCGGAGCCCAGCTCCTCAGCGATAAGATCTCTACCTTTAGTGGCGCGTTTCCGCTCTTTCTCGTATTGTTCATCATTTTCGTCTTGATCACTACTGTCGTCGCCGCTCCCCCCACTATCCTCATCGCTACTGGGGTCATAGTCTTCCTCTTCCTCGTCTTCCTCATCATCGAGTAGCTGCTGAGCCTTCTCAAGCTCCGTTCTTCCGTCCTCATCATCACCGTCCCCATTCTCTGCCTGTGCCACTGCAGCTTTCCCGTTCGAGGCTGTGTTCACCTTCGTGGCTCGCCGAGATTCCGCCAGGCTTGCATCCTGCAGGCCGTGCTTCTTTATATAAGCATCGATGCCCGGGAAATCCGCCTGGTCAAGCATGGAAAATTCGATTTCCTGGATGTCAGGCAGTTCCTCGGCCGCGGAACCACCCTCCCGATAGGCAATGTTGAGATTAAATGTCCTCTGGAGAACACTCGTGTAGCTTACACTTTCAATATTTTCGAACGCAAAGAAACTGAGAGGCTTCTTGAAGCCAAAGAATATGCCGTTATGAAGGAAGAACAGGAAGCCATCTTTGCTGCCGCGGAAGGCGCGCACGTGGTATGCTGTCTCTTTTTTGCGGTGCGACTCCGGTGTGGCGGACGCGAACTCATCAGTTGAAGGCTGTGTGAGTTCCACACTGTGTCGCGATAAGACGAAGGACAAGGCTTCCTCAAAGATTTGGTCGTCAGAGCCAGCCCGTTGTGAAGCAATGGCAGAAAGCGCGGTGGAGTGTATGGTGAGAGTCTTCACCGGCCCATGCAAGACCGTCCAGATCATTGGCTCCGCAGATGGTTGAGCTGAGGAGACAGGGGCTGTAGTTGGGAGCAGACAGAAATTATATTGTTTGGTCGTCTTTTCCGGGACGGGCAACCTTAAAGCATAGGCGAAATGTGACAACGGGATTTCCAGCTCGACCTCATTCGTCGCGGGGCTACGTATGAAGATTGAGAAGGTGGTTGTAGGGGCGTCTATATCCGAGCCGTATTGTGCCACTCCAAGATGGTATTTCTTGCGCTGGGGTAGTGAGAAAGAAACATCGCGGGCCTCAAGCACCACCTCACGTGGCTGATTATTGTGCTGTCCACCAACGTTCGTGGTTGGGGGAAATGAGCCGTTCAGTTTGCGCTTTTTGGATGCAGGTTCCTCGTGGCTCGGTGTCGACGTCCCATTCGACGCATCCGAGGAGAGATGGTACTGAGCTATGTCTTGAAACAATGTAGTATATTGAGGGGTTGCACCTGCCCAACAACAACATGTTAGCACAAGCTCTGGGATTTTGTGCGGAAATGCAATATATGGGATGGGGCCTTACCAATGGCATCAAAGATGCGTTTCTTGAGGTTAGTATTAGCGGCGAATGCGCGTTCTATCACTTCGCTAGAGGACATGCCGTCTATGCTATCGAGGACGGCAATAAACAGTAGAAGACCTCTGGTAAAATGAGCGTGACCTGGATATCAACAGTCGGGTGCTGAGGCAGTATGAGGAGAATGGTCAGGAGAGATGATGCAATAATGGAAATTCGTTGGTGGTGCGGAACAATTGATTAGCCGAAAACGCGTGTCGATTTGGGACGGACGCGTCGGGTCTCATTAAATAAACGGCTTAGTTAAAGTTTTACTCGACGTTCCAATTCATCCGTTGACGGTCAGTTCGTGGAGATAGCTTTGGCAAGCATGGATATCCGGAATAGGAGTAAGATAGTAGCACCACCCCTTTAATCATACACCCCGGCATCAAATTTTTCCTTGGGCCAGAACCTCGCATTGATTTGATTCCCATTGAAGATGCGGCCCTCCAGAGCATTGACCGCACGCAAAGCACTCAGCTGGCTCACAAATGCCACAAATACCAGTGCTTGCTCGTCCTCACTCTCTGCCCGATGAATGTAGACACGCTGTACGCTGCCGTACTTCTCGCCGCACTCCTCCCCGATTTCCTGCATGATACCTCCTTGCCCTCGCTGGAGTTCCTCATCCAAATCAAGCCCGTCAAGCATTCCATCCAATCGAACCACCTCTGACATGGCACCGAACTTCCCCTCTTCTTCTGCTTGCGCTGACTTGGATTTGTTGCCTCCCAGGATTTTGCCCATGGTAGTAGGTGTGGCAAACCCGCCTCCTTCTGCATCAGATTTCTTCTTTCGCTTATCTGCTTTGGCATACAAAGGATTGATGATGCCGGTACCTTGGGCGCCCAATCCTTGTCCTTTGGACCATCCATATTTCGACATGAGTCGTTGGGCAAATCCAGCCTGGCCAGGGCGATTGGACCGAGGCGCGTCCGTTGATGTGTCCCCTCCAGCTTCCGGCTCGGCAAGCTTCTCTTCTAGCTCTGCTTCTGACGAAGGAATTTCTTCGGGCGCTGCAGGTAGGTTATACCGTACGGGTTCACGTGAAATTTGTCCAGTAGGTGGGGGTGGAGGGGGGGAATTGGTAGACTGCATTTGACTCATGCGCAGTCTTCGCATGTAGGCATCCTCACCAGTTGGATCGTCTGGGATATCTGCTGGAGGCGGGGGAGGTTGATCGAGAGGTGGTGGTGGAACATCGTCATCGTCATTGATATCGGGAGGTGGTGCAAAGGACATGGGTGGAGCAAATTGTTCTGCAGTAGATTTGAGCACATGATTCAGAGGCCTAACGTGTAGGGACTTACTGTTCACGGGGGGGCGATAATCATCACTGGCGGATGCAGAAGAATCCCTGCGCCTCATCTTGTGTCGATACAGAAGATCCTTCCAATCCCTGATCTCATGAACCTTCTCTTCGCTGTGTTTGTACTCATCGTAGTTGTTGGGTCGGCTGGGGTCGTAAATATCGTCCCAATGCTGAGTGAGCACGGCGGCTTCTTTATTCTTCTTGCGCTTTTTCCTTCCACCCCGCTGCCGTTTCTCACCCTGGTAGAAGTTGTTCACATCCTCATCGTCCGAGGCAGTAGCGATCCAATCCGCAAGTGTATTTTTGGGTGCGACAGTCTGCAAGGGAGGCTGCTCAACCGAGGTTTTTAGGGTGGAGCCGCGTGGGACGATTGTAGAAGTAGTGGTGGCGGTGATGCTACTGGTGGCCGGAGTAATGGAGCTGGAACTGGCAGGAGGAGGCGCAAACTTGCTAGCAATGGCCTTAGCCTTTGCTTTTTGAGCAGTAATTTGAGGTCTTTTGGTGGGTTGAAATCTTAAAGAAGCTGTTGGGGACCAAGTGAACCATGGCAAGACGTGAGCAAATCCGTATCCAAACCTTTCAGGTCCTTACGATGATTGATGTACCAGCCAGAGCTTGCTGTTTCTTGACAGCTTCATCTTGTTCAGGTGATCTATTGTATGAGACAGGCGCACTGGAGATGGTTCCAGGTGCAGTGGCATTTTTGGGATCAAGGAGATTTGCGTATAAGGATAGGCCACCTCGCGGTGGAGGTTGCGCAGGAGGGGTGTTGTTGGCCATGACCGGGACAAGCACAGTCTTCACAGTCTTCACAATCTTCACACGGTTCTGTTTTGGCTGTCTGCGCGCTATTTGGAAAGATTGTGTAAAGGAGGGATGAGTCAAGCCTGTCCGAGTTGTTCGGAAAATGTAGATCACGTGACGCGTCTCCGCACGCACACCGGCAGCCAGACACCCGCTGGAGGGAGCTAAACCAGAAGTGGCACCTGCGTTGCAGCCTCGTGGAGCCGAGCCTTGAGAGAGAACCAACAGGTCAGTTCGATATTACTCCCTTCATTTCTTCAAACTTTGATAAAATGGTTTTTTCAAGTTTTGGCGCATTAGTTTATGATCACTTGTCGTTCGAACAGTTTCTGAATTAAGAACCTTCATCCATGCTAGGAATTGGGGATACCATGGTGCTCCCATGATTGCGCACGGCTCTTCACCCAATCGACAACGCAGAATAAATTTCCAAATTAGAGCCCGGATTCAAGCCTATTCACCGTTGAGATGGACGTCAATGAACAGCATGCTCGCTGCGCTAGTGATCTCCCTAAGAGACCCAAACGGCGCCAACATATCTTGGTGAATAATATGGGAGTCCTGTGCCTGGGTCCGCCTAGTGAACAGCACTATCAGAGAACGCCAGCGCCGAACCGAGTTCGTCGCATGGCCCGGAGTCCAACATTCAGCACCACAGATCCCAGTCTAACTGCTTTTCTAAGATTTCCGCCTGAAGTTCGGCTGAAAATTTATCGATTATTGCTACACTGCGACGACGATCTCGCGTTCCCCCTTTGCCCCGCTCACCCTCGTCTTGTTTATCGCCCCGGTTGGAAATACCGAAGCCGTAAGGCCGTTCGGCATCGCCTCTTCCCATCGATTCTGGAGTGTTGCAGGACAACCTACATGGAAGCCAGCCCGATTCTCTACGGCGAGAACTGGTTTCAAATGGAGCACCGCTTCGTGCTAGATTACATGCCGCACGTGGAGCAAACATGGCCAGTGGCACGCCACAGCCTTCGCGAGATCACGAAGCTCACAGTGCAGCCCCCCTGGCATTTAGGCTACAGCAGCCAAAGTCCGATCGAGTTCTTACAAATACCACTGATGCACAGCCTTAAGATTATGGAGTTCACGCTTCCAGGGATGTCCGCGACTGAATTGAGAGAATTCCTCGTCATGACAATGTCTCATGTAAACCACGTTCCCCAACTCACTCTGGAGATCACCATGCGCTATCACACTATCAACATGTTCCATCATTCCTACCCTCAGATTGATGCCAAAAATCGTGAGCTTTTGTGCATCACTGGATACGAGCCTGCCGTTTTGAAGGGTATAAGCGCACCCCAGAATGGATGCGCTGGTTTAGAGGGAACAGAGGTCTGGCCGATGAGACAGATATCCTGGGAACTCAACCAAGATGTCGATGAAAACGAGATAACCCATGGCCTAATAGGCTATTTGTTCGTCCATCTAACTCAGGAAGGAGTGAAAAGAGTTCTCGAGCGTCGTGTTCCCAAAGGGAATTACAATACCACAGATTGAACAAATCGATTACGCCCCCCTGAGCTAATGGGCCAGGGAGTGCCTCTACACTCCGATTTCTGACCATGACGGACTCTGATTTGGACTGGGACTGGATATGTCCCGACTAAGCTGATGATACTATGTTGCGACGTGCTTTGTGCTAGGATATAAGAGTAATCTGCCTTTGTTTTCCCTTCTCGGTACAGAATCACCCCAGCCAGGTAAACTCTTGGGATTCCGGCATCATCGACAAGGTCCATGTGCTGCAGGAACGAGGGCTGCCACAATGTTTACCAATGACCGCAGTAGGGTAGCCAAAGGCAAAGACGGAAAGAGAATTACTAGACGTACGAAGAATGCACGCCAGGTGGTAAGGTTTCTCTATGTCCTTGCGATCTCACCGGGCGTGAAAACTGCGAGAAGCTTGTATGTCTGGGCATGGAGGAATACGGGCATATTGATGCGATCTACAATAATGCAGGAATGGCATACTTTGGCTGGATGGATGAAAGCAAAGATGAGGACTGGTACGAGACAGTCGATCAAGAACTTAGCCTGGTTTATCTCCTCACTCGAGTTGCATGGCCGCAAATTAAGGTGTCCGGGGCGTCGGGTATCAATGTTGGCTCTGTCAACGGATGAGTTGCCGTTGAGCATGTTGCGGTGAAGGACGGCATCATAGCCATGACAAAGGAGCTGGCAATGAAAGGGCGTACTCATGGCATTAGGGGCAACTCGGTTTCACCAGGGGTCATTGAGACGCTCCAGACAGCACCATTGACGAAGAATTCCGACTGGTCGGCAGGAATGCTCAGCTAAGTCATGCTGGGCCGTTTTGGAAGGCCAGATGAGAGTTCATACATTTCTGGTATCGATTCAAGATCAATAGAGGACTGACAGCTTGGTAATGATCTCGAATTTCAGGCTATGTCAAAGCTGGTTGACGACTGGGAATATGAAAAGCCAAAGGGCAATCTCATTCGCTTGTTCTCTATCGATATCGAGGCCGGGGCCTTGGATTTTTGAAGAGTTGTGCCCAGGTCGTCAAGCCATCATGTGGACGTGCTGAGTTAGTGGAACAGACAATCTAGACACTTGTTGGAGAAGAACTTTCTCCATCTCACTCCTGCAATGCACCTGTCCTTTATGTTGAACCCCTTCAAAGTGAGTAGATAAACATGTCTTACGCGAGAAATAGGTCACTGGAGCTCAACCCCACGCAACAAGTCACTGGGCAACGCAGATGGCAACCATAGAAGACCACATAGACCACAACTTTCACTAACTAGACCACATTGATAGTGTTGTTACTGGTGAGGTTTAGCCCCGAAAGCCTTCAGTGGGAGCATTTCCGGCCCGCGCATTACTATCAGGCCAGATACCCGCGTGGCTTTGGAGGCACTTGCTAACGCGTTGGAGCGCACAGGGATGTCATATTCAGCATCGGAAGCTGTCGGCGGAGAATGCAGACCTTGTGTGATGTCTGCCAGGTATAAGAATGAGAATGGTGCCTCATCCGGAACGTTGGATGTGCGACTGCGTGCCGGAAAGATGCAGCCCCATTACTCCGTACCATCCTTCCGAGCAAAAAGCCTGAAACAGTGTGACAATGGTTTCGAAAGAAAATCCACTACCTCCTAAGTCGGTGCACGAGTAAACATCAAATGGAGTGCATTGATGGCTGTAAAGGGGTTTTCTCGGAGTTTTCTCGTGGCGCTGCAAATGTATTGTCGTTGGAACGAGAAATGCTACTCGTAAACGTTTAGCAACTGGATTAGGAGTCATGAATTCTCCATCATGCGAGGAAGCCTTGGCATTTATCACGTGGCTGAGAGTTGGTCTCGCACACGTCACACCGAAATAAACTGGTCTCTCGAATTCCTTCTATGTTATTTCAAAATCATGTGCTATATCTCTGCTGGCTGCAGTGACTCAGTGAATCCATGAGGCTTCGATGTCTAGTGCTGTCACGTGCCTGATTCAGAGAGCGGACACCGAGTATGTACAAACTACTGTAGATAGAGGCCGGAGTACTGGTACATACGAGACACGAGGGACGACGGCCATTTATTTTTGGGGCCTAGGCACTCAATGCCCGCCCCTTCAATAAGCCCTACCCACTCACCCGGCGTCCCCCCTGCAGGCCTGCAAGCCAGGGATTAGGGATGCGCGCAGGGGATCATCATCTCGTGCCCAAACATGCAGTGATCTCGGATCACTGTTTTACTCACCTTTGCTACCCACGTTCCGTTCAATGACAGCCTTGATTCGCAACAATTGAACCCGATATACATATTTTAGTCTACTATATACTTCATGGTCATCGAAGTGCAATCAGTGGAATGATATAGGACTCTCGCGGCCGTTGGGAGTCTGGTCCAGGTCTAGTATCACGTCATTTCGTTTGGTTACCTATCTCTGCTCGCCTTTTTTTTCTTTCTGTTTCATCCGATAAACACCTTGCCAGTCTTGCGCGTCCTTCCGATCCCTACATCGCTCTATCTCTCTTCTCTACCATTCTGCCTTTCAGTCCGCTGTTCACTCCGTTAGGTTCCCTTCAGCAGATATGGTAGCGGCCACTCTGTGTACGTCTTTCCCAGACACTTCGGCAACTGCTATCATCGTCCCTAGCAAACCCAACCCTCTTACCGTCTCCTTTGCTCAATTGTCCCGAGATATCCTTCAATTTCAGGCCCAGCTGTCCCAGCTCGGTATCCGGCACGGCGATGCAGTTTCAATAGCGCTACCTAACAGTTATGAATTTATCGTGTCCTTCCTCGCGACCTCCTACCAGAGAGCCATTGCCGCTCCATTAAATCCCGCATACAAGCAAGATGAATTTGAATTCTACATTGAAGATCTCTCCTCCGCTGTGGTGATTCTGCCTCACGGAGCATTTGCTAAGAATGGGCCTGCAGTGCGGGCTGCGAGAAAATACCAGGCAGCTATTGCCGAATGTTTCCTCCAGGACTCGAAGCTTGTACTCGACATCAAAGAGCAGGGCAAACTGGCGCAGCGGCAGTCCGAACCAGTAGCGCATGCTCAGCCTGAGGATGTAGCTCTGGTTCTACATACCAGCGGAACTACTGGAAGACCGAAGGCTGTGCCTCTAAGTCACCGCAACCTCACCCGGACCATGCAAAATATTGGCAATACCTATGAACTCTCGCCCAAGGACCGGACATATCTGGTAATGCCTTTGTTCCACGTGCACGGGCTCCTGGCTGGGTTCCTTGCTCCTTTGAAGGCTGGTGGTTCTGTCATTGTCCCTCCAAGCTTTTCTGCTCGATCATTCTGGGCCGATTTCATCACACATAAAGCGAACTGGTACACAGCGGTGCCTACAATCCACCAAATCCTGCTTAAGAACCCGCCGCCAAATCCCATGCCTCGGATCCGGTTTGTTCGATCATGCTCTTCTCCTCTATCTCCTAAAACGTTCCGTGAGCTAGAACGAACATATGGTGCACCGGTATTAGAAGCATATGCCATGACAGAAGCCGCCCATCAAATGACTTCGAATCCACTGCCACATCGAGGCAAACGGCAACCAGGCAGTGTTGGCTTTGGGCAGGGTGTGGATGTCAAGATCCTCAACGACCAGGACAAAGAGGTACCTCAGGGTATGGAGGGTGAGATCTGTATCCGAGGGGAGAATGTGACTCGCGGCTACATCAACAACGAAAAGGCAAATAAGGAGGCCTTCACATCCAATGGTTTTTTCCGGACGGGCGATCAAGGCAAGAAGGACGCAGATGGTTATGTCATCATCACTGGGCGAATCAAGGAGCTGATCAACCGAGGAGGAGAGAAGATCAGTCCAATTGAACTGGACCATGTGATAGCTACACTTCCTCAAGTGTCGGAAGCAGTCAGCTTTGCCATTCCCTCGGATTTATTTGGTCAGGAAGTGGGAGTCGCGGTTGTACCTAAGCCAGGAAGCACCGTGACGGAGGACGCTATCACAGCATACGTGGCTAGCAAGACAGCCAGCTTCAAGAAGCCAAGCAGGGTATGTTCGGAGACGCTAACCCCAGATTTCTGGGTCCGGACATGTGCTAACGATTTGACTTTGCAGGTTTGGATTTTGAAAGAGATTCCCAAGACCGCGACGGGGAAGATACAGCGAAGGAAAGTGGCAGATTCGATGCTCGCCAAGGACGAACCACGACCTAGACTGTAGAACGAGGGCAGAGACGCCCGAGAAGTCGGGGTGGCTTGAAGAGTTGTTCCTATTCTTTTTCGTGCATGTATGGATACAAGGCATAAAGGGGGCAGGGTGAATGTTTTGGCGGACCCTGCATCTCTGCGGAAGAGCCCGGGCAAGGCTGTGAAGAGACCGAAAAGACATGCTCCACGTCCTAGGCTGTAGATCTGACAATGACCCTGGCCATGTCAGCTGGGGGACACATGCAGATGAGCTAGTTAGATGGATAGATAGCTCTTGCAGTCCTGGGGTAGCTGTGTAGCTGGGTTCACAACCCTTGAACCTTGATGAACTCCGGAACATCTGCACGCCCTATTCGTGCTACGCCCTGTGAAGCTGTGAGGGCTTGTCCTTATATTGTGGAGATGCGGAGCAGCTGGGCTTCTGTTTTCGTTAGTCTTCTCACGTCGACTCCAACATTCGGATGGGGGATCTGTGAGTTGCACATCGATTTCCCGAGATATCTCATCCGTCACTCAACACACGCATCTAGCCTTTCTAGCCTGTACAGTTCCCATATGTCTGCTTCCATATTCTTCCGTAACAGTTCACGCCAGATCAGCCAGTCTCATCGTCAGTACTCATTCGCCCGCTCAGTTGCCTCTCAATCCCGACTGTCGGCGTCCCCGCATCTCACCCACAACTCGAAACCAATCAGCAGCACTCCCCTCTGCACACTCACAACCACGCACCTCAGGATGTCCTCAACGTCCTCCGCTGCACCCGTCTACGAATGGCTAGTGCACATTCCAGATCTCCCTGGCGCGCTCGACAAGCGACTTGCCGTTCGTCCGGAGCATCTCTCGAACCTCAAGCCCAGCATCGATGCGGGCAAGGTCGTCTTTGGCGGTGCTCTGCTGTCCAAGCAGCCTGCGGAAGGGGAGGCCCCAGACATGGTGGGCAGCTTCATGATGATCAAGGCCGAGAGTGAAGAGAAGGTGCGGGAGTGGATCGAGAAGGACGCCTACACCAGGGGCGGTGCGTGGGATGCGAAGAATGCGAAGGTCTACCCATTCCGATGTGCAGTCAGGACAGCCATGTGAGGACTCGTGTGTCAGAGAGGTCGGGGGACATGGACATGGACATGGACACGGTGTGGTGCATGCCTTATCCGTGGTGGTATGGGCATGTAAAGCTTTCTACGCATGCCGGTGTGACTGTGCCGGCTACAAGTGCCAATATATGATCCCACCATGGCAACAGCTATTGATTGCTAGACTTGGTGGAGCCTTACACCTCTCTCCTGTCTACGGAACTGATGACCGATCCTAGAATCCAGTCACAGCCGCTGTCTCAACAAATCCATGTTTCATGCTCCTCACATATTTACAAAAGCTGCAAATGTGATGTGGGACACGTGATACATGACACGGCAACGTGCCTGATCGTTCATTCTCTGTGGCCAACCGTGTAACCGCAGCCGTCACCATGACGAGAAAAGAAGCCCAGGACAGAATTGCTGCTGAGAAGGGACCATCTCGGGAAATATTGAAAGATTGTCTTCGGTGACGACGGTAGGAATGGAATTTGCTGACGTCCCCTTCCCTTCCTGTCTTGCCTGACTGACTGTCGGCCCAATCCGCCCATTCCTGCACGTTGCCATGGTGCAGCTCAAAAAAGAGAAAGCGAAGCACAAGAGAGCCTCGCCAGATCCAACAGTCTCTGGCTCTGAACATATTCAACTTCTCAAAACACTGCTTACCGCTTCGAACCTACCCCCTAGCCATCATCTTGAATCTCTGTGTATCAACACTTTCACTATCTACCTCCTGCTCTTTTCCCCATTGCCACAATCATCTTGCAAATCATTATCAGCAATTGAAACGATGAAGCTCCTCACTATACTCCTGTCCATAACCCTCCTTGCCATCAAAGCTCTAGCTGACGAAGGCCACGGAGACCACGTGGCCTCGGTGGTTGAGAATAACCCCAAGTCAGCCACATTCCAAGCTGTCCTGCAAACTGGCAAGCCTGTCCAAGGTCAAATCACTGGGGTTTCTCACGACAATGGTACTGGGGTCGATTTCAACATCAATTTCTTTGACTTCCCGCCTTCTGAAGACGGACCATTCAGTAAGTCTGCTATTTTGTGCCAATCCACCCGCCCAGTTAACTAAGAAAGCATCTTCTCCCTCTAGAATACCACATCCATGTAAACCCCATCCCCGAAGACGGCAACTGCACCGGTGCTGGGAGTCATCTGTCGCCCTATGGTCGCCCAGACACTCCAGACTGCAATACCGACGATCCTTCGACCTGCCAGCCAGGCGACTTGAGCGGCAAGCACGGCGTCATCGACGACACGGCCGAAGAAAGAAACTTCCAACGCAGCTACCTCGACCTATATCTGAGTGCCAACCCAGAAAATCCCAGTTTCTTCGGCAACCGCTCCGTTGTCGTCCATGCCCTGAATGGCACAAGGTTGAATTGTGCCAACTTCACCCAACAGTGGCCGGCCAATAATGGAAGTGGAGGGTACGGACCCGAAGATTATAATCCTGTTAATGGGGATAACGGCTCGGATGCGCCTGCAAATGCATCGAAAGGTGGTGCGGAAGGCATGTTCAGGAGCCTATATCCCGAGCTTTCCCTCCCACTAGTGTTGACTGTCGCTTACGCCATTTTACTGCTCTGATCACCCAATCTGACACGAGAATATCTTGAGTAGATCAGTGGCGACAACTGGGACTGGCTGGCAGGGGTCAAATCTCTCGTTTCTCAGCATAATGGCAGGTGGACACGTTCAGGGATCATCATTTGTCAAAGTCCAAATTGCTTTCACATGGAGTTCATGGTATCATATCAAAGCGGCTAAAAAATCCGAACGGACGCGGAATAAGCAGGCCGCGCAAATTACTGTAGAAATAGCAAGTAATCAATCACAATCAGAATCATCATCGGTTTCAGTGTGCAATGGGTGCTTCTTGTTCGCTGACTGCTCGAGAGACCTAGTATCAAGACAACAATCATTTCGTAGCATGCACCGGCAGACTTGAAATCGTCCCAATTTGGGGACTTGTCGCAAGGACTCAAATGAGGCTTGCTCGACTCAGCTTCGCTGAGAAGATGCTTCTAGTGCATACATGGACTAGACTGATGTCGACGGTTGCATTGGATTTTAGCAACAGCATTCATCTCGCGCTGGCCTCGCTCCCGTCCATCTCGCTCAGAAGCCAGGCATCCAGATCCCACATAAGTCATAATCCCACTCAATTGTCTAAAACACAGACCCATCCGCTGTCCGGACCAACTCAATTCAACCGCTGCAAAAACCCTTGCTGAATCAACCTCTCGACATCCGCAAACCGGACGTAGAACTGGCTGTTCTTCGTCAGATTGATCGCGCCGTATTCCGTCTGGATCTCGCCCGCATCGCGCAATACACGCACATCGATGAACAGATCCCTGGGCGGCGTCAGCGACCCGGTGAGGTCGACGTCCGTCCACTGGCCCTTGTACGCCGACAGCAGGTCCGTGTACTGGCGGAAATACTCCTCCTCCTCGGGCGAGAGAGAATTGTTATTCGAGGGTTGAGCGTTCTCTGCCATGGTCTGCACATCATTGGTGGTGGTGGGGTGATTGGTACTCGGGTCGAAAAGGTCCTTTCCCTCCCAGCACCACGCCTCGACCCGCTGGGCGCGCACACGGTGGTACGCCAGCAGGCAGCGTTTGTTGCGGCGCATGCTGAGGTGGTCGACGAGCAGCGCGCACGCCGTCGCGGGGTGTTCGGCCGGGTTGAACGTGTTCTGCGTCAATGTCTCGCCATCCTCGTCCGTCACGCTGCTGCTGAACGGCGCCAGGATGTTGGTCACATCGCGGTCGAGATCGCGCACTTCGCGCACGCATGCGCGCACCAATTCCGTTTGGTACGGTGGTAGAGTCGGGAGGGTCAGGGTGCGTTTGGCGTGTTGGACCTGGATGTTGGAAGGGCGAGAGACTGGTTAGTGGTCGGAAGGGAACGAATGCCGGCGGTGGAACTTACGAGCTTGTTCCCAAGCTCTCCGTGCATTGGAGCGACATGGATCTGCTGTGGCTTGTGGGCGTGAGGTGAGGTGAGATGACCTGTGGAAATTCATTAAATATCGACAAATGACAAATGGTAGAGGAGAGAGCGTGTACGTGTTTGCGGGGTTTGATCGACACGCGTGAGAGGGGTGGTCAGTCCCGGGCCAGTCACGGGCGCGCGAAGGCCTCTTCTTTCCCCTTCTTGGTCACATGACTGCAATGCTTTCATCCTACCGCGGCATCCAAAATATCTCGTCATCCAGAGATAGGGCAGGATTTGATTCGATTACATCAGACAAATAATGATCGCTCTCCTCAGTTTTGTCTGTCTTGAATGGACTATTAGTCTGATATCTGTTGCGAAAATACTATTTACTGTATGACAGCTGGGATGGATATGGCTTCAGGAGAGTGTGAGTGTGAATCTGTTTGATCTAAGACGCTGACATTCATTGTTCAGGAGACAGCATGTCTCTGGCTTGTTTTCCATGTGTCGTATACATTATGTACGTCGTGATGCGAGGTGAGTTCATTCTCGTGCCTTGCCGATGGAGCAAGTCCTGCTCAGTGCAAAAGCCTCAAGGGAAATGGAGAATTTGGGCGCAAGGCTGAACCCCTTTGTGGGGCAAGGCTGCCCTTCCAATATGCCGCCGGATGCGATCAGAAGTTCAGAACGTCAAGGGATCGGCATCAAGCTTTGGTTGCTGGTTCGCACTACGGTGAACTGGGCCGATGATATTGGTGTTGATATGATTAATTGGGTAGTGCTAGATTGCACCACTCTATTGAGACGATGACATGGTCATTGTCAGGATGTACTGAGTATCATCATGGACAGCTAGGAGCACGAGCAGCTCTCAAGCTGAATGCAGCTCATAGTTTCACTGTACTACCATTGAATAATGTCACTATGAGCATTGAGCTTCCTGCTGGTCCAAACTCACACAAGAGCCATCAGCACTCTACAACTGCTGGGACGATGAGGCGTTACGATCGGACCGGGCGTAGCCTTGTATAGCTGATAACAGCAGTTCTACAGAGTTTACACATACACCCAATGCTTCTGAAAGACGTATTGAGTGAAAGATTGTAACTTGTCACAGCATTGAAGGTCGTCGATTACACTTGCCATCATTACATAGTTTTTCTTGAAAATATTGTGTCTGCTGCGTCTATGACCCTTACTCAATTGGAGCTGCTTCTGCTTGTCCTGTCAAAGCAAGCAAAGCTCTCAAGGTCTGATTGAACACCACTGCCCAGATCCCCCTTGCTGACCCACGTACTGGTGGTTGGTGATCTGTAAAAGTCAGGTCGGTGTTGCGGGCCCGTTCCTTTTCAGTCGATGTGGAAAGCTGCAAACGCTCCACCGTGTAATCAATGTCTCCTTTTCCCTCTCTCTATCCGTACAAGCACCTGTGAGTCTGTTCTTCGGCAATTCCTCTGATCATTAATTTCGAAGTGCCATGAGCCGCCCTTTGTATTGTGAAACAGTGGTAAATAAGGATATGGATCATGATGGGTAGCGCATTTGGCAAAGACGACAGGTGAAATCGAAAACCCAGCGCTTTTGTTCAGCTATACTCTCTTCTGATGTAGGAAGGCGGAACACCACCTTGGACTTGTGCTTGCACCGCATCTGATTGAGATCCAGAGTGTCGATCAGGCGAACCAGTTCGTTGTCGAGCGCGGTCTTGTGAAGCTCTTTCTGCCTGTCCATGAGCTTTACGCAGACTTTCCAGTATCCATCCGTGTAGTAATCCATGACTCGGTCGGTCATGGGTTTCTTGCAGACCTCCTCATAGTTCTCAGTCATGAAAGTGGTGATGCGCAGTCGCAATCCTTGGTCCGAGGGTGGAACTTGCTCGTACAAAGTCACCAATGGGTCAGCGAAGTTGTCCAGTAAGTGGACCTCCTTGGCATCCTCTAGGAAACGATCGGAGGCGAGCTCCGCGAGCTCTTTGATGCCGAGATAGTCGGCATACTTGTAGACCATCGCATTGACCTTGAGACATTTTGCTATCTTCTCAATTTTGTCTTGTTTATCCTCCTCCGAAACTTGGTCATCACTTTCAGAATCTTGTGGAGCATTGGAGCTGATCGCCTTTGGTGCTGTGTCACTGCCCTCCTGGGGATCGGCCACGATGGTAGGCTCATCTTCAGCCATCCTTTCGGACGCTTCTAGTTCTCCTTCTTCTTCAGTCGGGCCCTCGTTCTCAATCTGGCGGAACTCCAACTCTGGAGGATCTGAACAGAGACTCCGGAAGATTTCGGGCACATTTGATGCATCATATGTCTTCGTGTAAAGGAAAAGGATGACCCGACCCATTACTGAAGGGATAACCTCATTGTACGTGGCCTTCTGCTCACTTGCTTCCTGCTCACCGTCAGCGAACGAACCCTCCTCTTCGGAACCCGATGCTTACCTTAAAGGAGCCGGCGCACATTTTGTAGAGAACAGGAGATCCACGACAGATGACATTGCGATGGACGCGAAATTGCGTGCCCTGGCACTCGATGGTGAAGTCAGAGAACTCCCCCGTCTTCAGGATCTCAAGCCCCAAGGACGGATTGGACATTGTAATGAGAAGGGATCCTGGACAGGGAAAATGGAAAATAACCAGAACTCGAGAGTCTATAATGGGATTTTTGGACCGACGGAAGGAAGGTTGGTGAGATGTCATCGGGGCTTAGGCAATATTTTCAAACGCGACTATAGCGCATTCGAGGAGTGACGAGATTGATACGTGACCTTGAAATGGTTGTCAGGCAGCGCACCTCTGTGAAGTTGAATCATGTGAAGTGCTTGAAGTGAAGTTGGGCAGTTCCACGACAAGACTGCAAACTCCCAATAATCAAAGAGCATTCGAGCCACTCACCGAAAATCTAAATTCAAGCCCCTGGAACGTTGAAACTCTTGAAAGAACGATGGTGAATTTGAAACTTTCATTGGCATGCGCCAAAAAGACCGCTACAAACAGAACAAAGCAGCATCCAAGTATACATATGTAGTTTCATTCGAGACAGCCTCTGATGCTTCAACAGCCCTGTCTACTCAATTGTCCCAGCGACCTCTGGGTGCAGCGTACTTGATAGGTGCGCTGCAGGCGGTACCTATCTGCTGGGTATAAAACTGACGCAGTGGCGCTCCATCCTGAGGGCGTGTTCTCATCATCCAAGCCTACACCTTATGATCGTTTCAGAATGTTCGGTATCCCTACTGCGAACAAAAATGCTAGCCCCACAAAACAGCAAGGTGCCGTAAGCAACGCCGCAATGCTGCAGCTCGAGAAAAGCCTTAGTGGGCCTGATTTCAGAAGACCATGAGTCGACGGAGGTCAAATCTCCGCCGTATCAGTCCATACCCAAGGACCTCAATATCATTCAAATGGGACAAGAGGCAATCGAGCTCTCAAACAAGCTGCATGACCATTCGAAGGAAATGACTGCATCCTGCTTTCAACGTCTTAAGACCGGATCTCCCCAGAATGCCACCCTACCATTGTCACATCAGCGTTGATCTTGATAACTTAAAGGTGACCCATCGGGTCCAATCACGGGTTTGGAATAACGTATTGATTCTCTCAATGGGAACTTGAAGATCGAACACTGGCGCAACGTTACTCAGTATATGGGTGGCGCAAAAGAGGTTGTGTATAGTTTTCCTTGTAGACCCTTAGTCCTGACTTTGTTAGATGCGAATTTTCGGAGCTGGGACCTATGTTCTCGGCGACGACCTCACGTCGAATTGTTGGTAATTCGCCTATCTCAAAGAATTAGCATATCTTGATGTCGACAAAATTCCGCCCATCTCCATTGTTATTTATGAAGGGGACTCGAACTTGGGAATCGCTCCGTTGTGGTTTGGTTTATGGCTGTAGGCTTGGATCTGTCAAACGGGCATAGTGATTCCTAGAATTAATTCAACGTGCAGCTTCCGTCACGGTCGACATTTACACTCAGCCCGACGATGCAGCAACGAAGTTGAGAAGCAGACCTGTGCTGTTAACCCCGATAACCCGGTTATCAGGCATCTTTGTGCTGCTTTCCTGCCATGAGCCTCGTCCGACTATCCCCGATTGATCGATAAGCTGCTCAACGGGGAACAACTTGAACTTGTTGCAACATAGAGTGATTCTTGGACCAGCATTCGGTATCATTAGCCGACTTGGCTTTACCGAGGACTTCGGGTTTCACTGAACGGTCAAAAAGAAGAAGATCAGATGGGTTGCGGTGCGGTGGCCATCGCACAGGGCGGTAATCGCGCGTCGCGCGTTATACTACATACAAGTTGTTGAGCCAGAATCCGTGACTATTGTCCATAGCAGTCTTTGCCAAGGGAGAGATGGCGACACACAGGGCCGTTTCTCAACATCGGTTGGGCCGCTTACGTATTCTTCGAACTACTGCGTAGCAAGCGACGCAAGCGACGACAGATCACTCTTGAAGCGAGATAGCCATCGTCAACATTGGATACGGTCAGCTAATCCCCCAAAGTGCCAATTTTGGACGATCCTTGCACAAGGATGAACCAAACATGCGGCTGGCCGTCCGAGCAGCAACCAGATTGTGGGCGTCTATGACGTCAGGTGGCGTGCACTGGCTACACCCGCGCCAATACTATGCAACGATCAACTGATATATCAGTGAGAATAGAGAGGATGGAAGTTTTGACGTATATACATAGTATGCAGTATGTAGCTCAACAAGCGTTTTGGGACAGCACTATATCTGGACACGAAATACCAATTACTAAGTTCACATATGCATTTTACATAATCCAAAAGGTTGAGCCCACGAATGCATGGATCCTGCTCCTTGTATATACGTATCTCCATCATTCGCTATATCAGCTTTTGGTCCAGAAGGGCAACTTTGAACTGCCGTAAAGAGCAAGGTGCCTGTACTGCTAGTAGCGGCCGATCTTTCATGACTATATAAATGAACCGTAACACCACCTCAATGATCTCCTTCGTACCATTCGCAACCTCATAAGCAGTACTAGAAACGAGAAACCTTCTTAAAATAAGACTTACCAAGTACCAAAAATGACTGAGCAATACGCACAACGCTTGCCCAACCCATACAGCAATTGGTCTGCCGAGGATCCAGCACATCCCACTTTCGTAGTGCATGGCACCGACGACACTCCTGGCCGCAAAGCGTACTTCATCTATCTAGAAGCTGCCCCAGACCACGAAGAGGATGTACGGTCCTTCATGCGCGACATCAACACCGGAGTGGACAAGGAGCCTGGTACGGGCCCGTGGTTTGGGACGCGCTACTCCAAAACAAGCTTCGCCATTTTCGAGGCCTTCCCAGACGCAAAGAGACGTCACGATCACGATGAGGGCCCGGGCGGAACGAACTTTGCCCGCATCGAAGAGCTGAGAAAGTGGTTGGCTCAACCAGCACAAATTTACAGGTTAGATGTCATGTTCGGGAAGTTTGGAACTATGTTTGGAGAAGAGATGGAAGCCATTGCGAAGTGAGGGTGGAGTGAGCGAGCTCTAGGCCACTGCGGTAGAGAGGATGTTCTAAACCCATAGCAAGAGCCGCCTCCTGAGGTACCTAGAATGCAATTAAGTACGGACTGCTAGGATTTGCATGATTTCAAACTTCGCTGGTATATAGTAGTGCTAGTACTTAGGTACATCTAATTCAGTGTTTCCATTCGCGATCCGAATGCAAGAGGCGCTTCAAGAGACACTCGAGATGAAAATGCTGGCAGCACTTATCGCAGGTAGCGGCGACCGGCTCAATCGACACAAAATTCTCGTTGCTGGTTTCGACGCTGGGTAACTAGCTAACTCACGAGGAGTTTTATTGTGAGGTTGAGAGTACCCCTGCGGGTCAAGATGTACGTGAAGACTCCTTGAAGATCTAGCTGGGTACTTGCTGCGGGACTCCGTCGACATCCTCATCATTTTGTATCTGAAGACGGCAGCTGCAGCCGCCAGCCTCAGCCTGTTCCCACCTCCGACGAGCGATTTTTCGTCTGCGCTGGAGCTCCAGAAAACAGACCACAGTCAGTCCGCGCGTCCATCTTCTTCGCGTTCAGAAGGCCCCTGATGGCGTAATAGATCGACCTCCTTTCGCCGTTGGTAAATTTGTTGGTGACTGTTACCAGGATCTTCGGTAGAAGGCTTTCCTGCCTCTTCCGTCAAGTTCTTATATAGGTCCTTTAGCATCCAGGTCATCTCCGAGATCATCTGTAATCCTGAGCTGTTTTAGGACACGCATTTTGAAAAAATTTCACAACGGTCGACGGTGAAAGGTGTAGTTCTTCTGAAGTCAGGGCTATTTAGGGATGCTGCGGAAGCGCTGTTCAAGCCCCCTGCCATGAACTGTTCGGATCGAACATGTGTTTCCCGTGACCCTAAAAGATGAAACATGCTTCTTCAATGCGTTGGTTTTGGCTCATATCAGACAGTGCGATCAAGCGCATGGATCCTGCCAAATACGTCTGACCATGTGTGCGATATTTTGGCAGGACCTCACCGCAGCGCTTGTCATTGGTAGCAAACGTCATCAGATGTCTTTCTGTGTGCCCAGTGTGAGCTAGCGCAGAAACTTGAAAATTGCACTGGTTTCGATGAGTTCGATCCCGACTGGCTTCGAAAGCTTGTAAAGTTGTATTGAGGACCTCAGCGAGATGCACGAGGTATCACATCTCTCCCATGGTTAAGGTGAGGGCGGTAGTATCTATCTATGGTGGCTTGCCATAAGCAATCGGGCTTGCGAGTCGTGCGTGTGGTTGCGTGTGCTGTCACAGATACATTAGTCATCAATGGATGAGGCCTAGCATCTTCAACAGCTTATGTGCTCAAGGCAAGTGGTAACTTTAAGCGCTGCTCTGTATATCGTTCCCTGCGGTTGTATCATAAGACAACCATTGCGAGGCGCTTTAACGTTCCTCAAGTCCCAAAAAGATGGTGGCCCTTTCACGTGCGTATATCAAATATAGTCACCAAAATTGTTCACATCAACCTGAGACAAACCCAGCCGCTGGGGAGGCGTGTTGATCGACGACAACCTCCGAGAGGTCGCCAGTTCAATCCCCTCTCTCGACGACGAAATTCCTCCTCGATCGGGTTCGCGAAAAAATCCTCCGCCAGGGTTTTCCCTTCCTAGGACCGCCTGTAATGTAGGGGTTCCTAGGATTAGGTTTCTGCTGTTTTCTTTTTGAAGTGTATATACATGGAGCATTCCTGCGTGGATGTGGATAATGGACAGAAAGTGGATAGCTCACTTCGGTGAAGACTGTGTCTAGTTTGTTCTCCAGTAGGGGAGGTGTCCGCAATGGAGGTGAAGAGGCTAGAGAATGAGAGGCGGCAGTCAGTCTCTGTAAATTGCACCTACTAGTCCTATATTACTCGCGTCATCAGTATGGGAGAGTTCTCATGTAATCGAGCCTCGATGAAGAGGAAGGCAAGTGAAATTGAGTGTTGCCAACCAGCATCTGGAATCGAGGTACACGAGTAGATGTTTGTATCTCCATAAGCAGTGAATCTTCGGGGAGAGAACGCACTCTCCGGCCGAGATTTATACCGATCAAGCCCAAATAGGAGATATATGGAGCTTGTCGCTATTGGACAGTGTTCCAGATTGGGTCGGCTACCATCGGAAATCCTGGACGGTTTGGACGAACCAGCTAAAGACCACCGCGCGGATGCCGGCGATCCTCGATTACAATGTTCTTGATTGGTCGAGTTGCCGAATACTTCATTGAGTCACAACCCACGACGATGTACGGATCACTTGGAACACCCTCACTCAGAGGATTCTTTCTTCCTGCGACCCAGACTCTACAGTCATAGAAAGAGTTGTGTTTAGACAAGCACTACGACTTGAGGTATATTCATCCCATCCACGAAAGTGGTGCAATTCTACCCAACTGTGCTCGCAGCATTGCACCTGGAACTCTGTTGCAGCTATGGAAAGCCTTCGAGCAGCCAGTCGTCACCTGCAGCGCTCTCGGTCTCGAATTTCGCCAGGTGTAGCCTGCATACCCATCTCCGGCTCGAAATCATCCTTGGGACAACCTAAGACTCACCTGGCAACGTCATGTTCGAGGAGAAGTGTGGCGACGGCTGCGGTAATAAGTGAACCGTCGTAAGTCATAGCCTTCCTTGGGTGACGATCATTGAAAACCGCCTAAAGAGTTTGACAGTCATCATATCGATCCAGCAGCCACCTTTCCTCGCAGTATCAACAGTGGACCGCCCAGGGCCAGTTCTAGGCAGCCCATGGGACCGAGCTTTAGAGCGCAGTCTAACATAATCGACAATGGATATGTTGCTACTGAGGTCAGGCCATCTCCACGAGAAGTGGGCATGGAAGCAAAGGATGTCCTACACGATATGCTCGTTCAAAATGGTGTGAGCCAGATCTGTATGGTTTCCAGCTAGGTTCAAGCCACTGTACTGACTGAGATTAGTTTCACATACGACTTGTTCAGCGATCAGTACGTTCGACAGTACCCATCAGTCCAAAACTATCCGCTCCATGGAAGCGCAGCATGAACAAGGGGCGGGTCATATGGCCGAGGGCTATTTCAGAGCGACGGGCAAGCCTGGTGTGGCATTTGTCGCGGCGGGTGCAGGCCTGACTAGTATCGTTACGCCAATGCAGGATGCATTGTGTGACGGCACAGCGATCGTTGTCATATGTGGGCACACACCGAAACGCGCTCGTTTGGACCAGGATCCCCTTGTTGAAGTCACTGAGATTACGAAAGGATGCTCGAAATGGAATGTAATTGTCCAGGATATCAACGACCTGCCTCAGCGCATTCATGAAGCGTTTGCCATCGCGACAAGCGGACGGCCCGGTCCTGTTCTGATCGAGATACCTCAACGCCTTAATTCACAATTATTGACCAGACCAAGGCGCATAAGCAACACTTTCAAGACACGGATTAACCCATCCGGGGGAGCAGCACGAATACAGCCAGACCGACTGTTTCATGACACGCTTCAACGGGTAGCGCGCTTGGTCAACGGCGCTAAAAAGCCAATCCTGTATTGCGGGCAGGGTATGTCGGGCAACCCAGAGGGGGTGGCCATCTTGCAGGAGTTCGCAGACAAGGCGCAAATCCCGGTGACCACAACATTACAAGGGCTAGGGGCATTTGACGAGCACGACCCCAAAGCCTTGCATATGGTGGGCCTACATGGCGCTGCCTATGCCAACTTAGCCATCCAAGAAGCGGACCTAATTCTTGCCATGGGTGCCCGCTTTGATGACCGCGTTACTGGGAATATTGCTAAATTTGCCCCCAACGCTCTAAGCGCCGCTCAAGAGGGTCGCGGTGGTATCATACAGTTCGATATCGCGCCAAAGAACATCAACAAGGTGGTTTCGGTCACTGAATCGCTCCAGGGTGACTGCTCTGAGAACCTATCTCTGCTGATGCCGCTAGTAAATCCGGTTTCCAGCAGACCAGAATGGATGGCGCAGATTCAAATGTGGAAATCAAAATACCCTCTAACAGGATACTCCTCGACCCCCACAGAACCAGTACCTAGTCTCATTCGAGCGCAAGAGGTTATTGAGAGATTGAGTAATATAGTGGAACCTATTAAAGATCGCACAGTCATCGCAACCGGCGTTGGTCAACATCAGATGTGGGCGGCACAACATTTCAGGTGGCGGCATCCAAGAACCATGATCACATCAGGTGGGCTTGGAACCATGGGTTATGGACTGCCGGCCGCGATTGGCGCCAAAATCGCCCGTCCAGAGGCGTTGGTCATTGATATTGACGGCGATGCCTCCTTCAACATGTCGATAGCTGAACTACTCACCGCTAGCGCTTATAACATAGGCGTAAAGGTCTTGTTGTTCAACAACGAGCAAATGGGAATGGTGTCGGACCTACAGCGCTTGTACTACCAGTCACGCTTTGCACAGAATAGACAGGGAAATCCCGATTTTGTACTGGCTTCCGAAGCCTACGGAGTGTCCTCTCGACGGTGCGTCTCTCCAGGTGATATCGACGAAATGTTGAACTGGTTGGTGCATACCGATGGGCCCGCGTTGTTGGAGGTAATCACGGAGCAAAACAGCCCCGTGTGGCCTGTTGTCCCTGCCGGCAAAGGTCTCCACGAATTCATTACGTATCCCGAAGCTCATTCTTAGCTGCGGAGCATCTCATTCGGATGTGTCATGAATCAATGCAAAAGGAGTTTGTTGTCTGTTCAATTAATGCATCGCCACTATTGCGGAGAGGCTCTCCAGCGGCTTCGTGGAAGTCTACCTTCTCGACCGTGTTGAAGGTGGTGCGCATCAAAAACATCATCTTCCAAGGCCAAGTGGTTGTTGGTACCATGGCATAGAATATCGAAGCATTGGTGGTCGGTATTTAAAGGCTGGTGAATTGTGGCAGCCCCTGGCCCCCATTTGGACAAAAGTATCAGTAGCGACCCTAGCGAGTGTCGCGGAAGGGATGAAGAATGTCTCATTGGAATCATGATTGTCAAGAAGGCGATGGTCCGATGGATCAATGAGGTCATGAGCCACGTCTCTATTTATACCCAATATCTGGATAAAGCCTTTTCCATATCTCTATTGTTGAGGATCTCTTCTGTATCCCGCGGTCTCTTCTCTCAGTTACATACATATATTGAACTATATATGCGTGAAACTTGGGACGAATGCGAAAACACGAATACGGTGCAATGCTCAGCTTGACCATACATCGTACTGCATGCACCATTCCAATACGCCTGTTTTCGATGTCGCTCTCCATTCCGTTATTCCTAGGTATTCGCATATGCGCACTACGAAAAGTAAAGTAGATCTCATCAGACATTTTATTGGCCATTAGCATGTCTTGGACTACACGATCTACTTGTTATACATAAGAGGTGTTCTACAAACTTGGTCATACTTCTATTGAGTCGTGCCAATGAGAGTTCACTATCTCCATTCGAAGTATGAGAACCCTACACCAATGATGTACAGGGAGGCGATCCAGATACCATGTAGTCTGCTAAGGTCTGCATATATCGAGGGCTTTTAAAAGCTTCCCGCTTCAACGTCACAGCTCACAAGAGAACAAATTATGCAATGACCGCAGCAACAACCTCGCAAGGTGTACCCTTACCTTGTTTTTAAAGCCGCACATATTTCCGTGATGATAAATCGACGCTGGCGAATCCACTAAATGATCTGCTCCTGATCACAGATTCGACGGCTGCAGGCACCATGAGCAGCGGTCAGTGGTACAGATCTCACAAGAGTTCAAGAGGGACAAGGCAGGGAGAGTAGACGACAAGTAGAAGATCGACACAGTTAGCTTTGGACTGATCTGCTCAGTCACATGGGCAAGGCTGTTTTGAAAAATCCCCATATTCTGTGTCTTCACGTGGGACTGTAGTCGCGCAGATTAGTCATTGTCTTTTGTCTCAGTCTTTACTCTTCAGTTTACAAGGTCGGAGACAAGTGAAACAAAAGATGACAGAATCGTTATGGCGGGAGCTTGGACAGACGGTCTTGGTGAGAGCCAAGAACAATCGAAGTTTCCAACAAAGCATGCCTCTGGCTCTCATTGTGACTGACTGATCGGATTCTATTTAAGTAGCCACGTTGACCCTTCGAAGCAATACAGTTTCAACCTCCATCCACAACACCAATCAATCACCAACAGCAAGAAAGAGGACAAGGCTTTTGACGAAGAAATGCCTCATTTCGTTCTAGAACTCACTCGCCAAGGGACTGGTGGGTGAGTGGAATGGAAGAATGAAGCACGCAGCCGCAACAAGATGCGGCGCAGCTTTATTGCCTCACGAAAGGAGATACCTTCTCGAGGTGTGGGGTGTGAGTAGCAGCCTTTGGCTGTGAAACCGAGATCTCCTACCAGCTGCCAGTACATTGGGGTGCAGAGGCACTAGCAGTATATTACCGAGGATCTAAGCGGATCCTCAAACGCCAGCCCGAAATGTGGGCGATATAATCTCCCGAGGAGGGACTTGAATGGGCGAGATAGTGATGGTGGACGCTGAGATCCCTTCTGAGAAAGGGCCGTGGAATTCAGGTGCTCAAGCATCGGAATCAAGTTCTGGCGCACAGTACCTGCGGACCCAACCGGGAGTAAAGTCCCTGTTCCCTCTGCTATAGCCAAACCCCGGCAAGCGTGCAATGGGAGGTGAGTATACATTCGATTGTTGTTGCAGGCGCTGAGACCCCTCCTGAGAAGGGGTTGTGGAATCCAGGCATTAGAACCCTGGCGATCTGGGGTACAGTGTCTGCGGACCCAGCTGGGGAGCGCTTCTGCCCCCGCCCCTGCTATAGCTACACCCGAAAAAAGCGCATAACAGAGTCGAATATCTATCCGATCGTGCTTACAGGCGCTGAGACCGCTTCCGGAAGGGGTCGTGGAAATCTGGTACTCGAGCCTTGGCGTTCTGGGGCACAGTATTTGCGGACCCAGCTGGGAGATTCCCCGGCGATGAGATGGATCCTTTACCCAAGGACTACCATCCTAGACAAGCCTCCTAATGGCGGGGGCTTCGCTGGCACAAGGTGCCCGGCTCCTTGGAGGGCTCATACCTCCCCTTGTTATACCATTGGCCCTAGACCACCCTACAGGGTGGAACTAGGTCGAAATAAAACATCCTTTGAAACCCGCAGTCCAACCTTTCTCATTTAGCTGAGTGGACACTAGCTCGTATTCTTACTCGTACTCGTACACGCCCGCTTATTCGTGAAACTCATGCCTAAGGCTACGCTATGCCTCATTTATTCGTGGGGGGGATTACTCCGACGGGAAACTCACGAAGCGTTTCGACTCACAAAGAATGTTTCTTGGACCTACTCCTACTATTAACTTCGTCGAGCGTCCGTGTGTCAAGGATGAATACCCCAATCGTGCTTTTATATCTCTAAATATGTCAAAATCCAAGTCGAATCCCATAAACTCGTTTTCCCTCCATGAAGCCGTGTCCTCTTCGCTGAAACGCCAGCATATCTTGGGAGCGGTCCCACCAGCAATGCGATTCATTCCTTTAGGAGCCCTTGCGGCCAAGGAATTGTATGAACGGCAAATGGGCAAGGTCGAAGCTCTCGAAGTACAGCATGAAGAGATATTTAGGATCGAGACAGCAGCAGGATCGATCGAAAGCGGCCCCGCTTCCAGGTTATGGAGTTGTGCAGTCTGCCATCCGACGCAATCCTTGTCAAGCCGTGGCCCCGTGAAGTCGCTCTTCCTTTCATCGGCAACAGTGCTGCCTGCTTCTGGGAAGAACCCTCCTGTTTTGGACCACTAGACCGGCAATAATTGTGCAGCCCAGACTGCAGGAAAATCGATCCTTGCAGCAGGTTTGGGATTTCCCTTTTCTCAAAAATGTAGGAACACCTGTTTGAATCTTCACTCAATATGTGCATGTATCCTTCCGCAGGAGAGGTATATCGGCCACGGTCTCAACGTCAATCCCAAATCCACTGCTGGAAACGCCTTTCAAGAAGATGGACCTTCAAATGACGACAGGCTCTCACCGGACGCAGCTGAACATGCACACACATGCTAAAGCATAGTGGCAGGCGGTAGTTGGGTCTTCAGAGGAGGCAACGCTACATTGCAGGAGCGCCTCGGCCTTTCATAGGGCCAGTCATTGCTGCCAGGAGCGATAGTCGGCCAGGATTATTGGACAGGAGAACGAACACAGCCGCTTCTGGGGTACCAGAGTGAGCGGTTACCACGGAGCACTGCCATGCGCTACAATGCTCTGAAGGAAGACTCCGTGCGTCGACCCGGCAATGCAACTTATGTCTCTCACCTGCGACATGCTCTCTGTATTTAGGGGTGATCAGCCGACGAGGAATGTAGATCAGAAGAAGCCAAACCAAACAGGACAAAAAGTCCAATCAGGAACATGAGGGGTCCCACCGCGGAAATGTTTGGTGTAACCCTTTGTCCCTTACTTGGCACTCGAGGTCTTCGTCCTTGGTTTAGCTATTCTTTCTTGTGGGGATCCGGGTTGCATTCCCACTATACTTATGAGTTCGACCTCCTGTCTTACAATTCCTTAAGTCTTTTGCAAATATATCATGTCAAATCACATCATATCATATCTCCAATGACGAGCAGCGTCTGGAGGTGCTAATTTCTGAATTTCTGAATCCAAACATAATCCATGGACCATGGCTATGATTTCCATTGCCGTCTTCTGGCGCTGGACGCAAAAGGGAAAATATTGAAATACACGATGCGACATGACACCAATCTAACCACCATTCCCGCATGCTATACAAGTTCGCTTTATGCAGCACCGGATATACCTCTGTCTCCCCTCTACCATCACGAAGACCAGAGTTCCAGCCCGAACATACTGATGCTCGCCCATTTCAAATCCCTCAGACCAATTTTTGAAACTCCGAGTCAAAATCGTTGCCCATATTTGCCGAGTCGCCCCAGACATCATGTTCTTCCGTTAAAGTTACGAGGCCTGGATGGTATGCTTCTGGCTGATACTGCATTTCGACCTGAGATGCCGGCTCGAATGAGATGGTTCTTTCTTGGTTTCGGTCAACTCCGTCGTCGACGTACAGGAGCTGGAAGTCCGAGCCGTATTGGCCCAATCGTGGGTCGAGAATGTCGTTTTGGACGTAGAAGTTTTGTTGAAGCGGTGGTTGAGAAGCCAGCAGCTCATGGTGGCCACCGGTTGGCAAGCCCACGAGATCCATGTTGGACTGGTATTGCTGAAATGGGTCTTCGAGCCTCTCGTACCTGATGTCACTTGTCTGATCACCATAAGGACCAATGTGCATGGAAGCTTGATAATATTGGCCGACAAACCCGTCCGGACCAATCATCAACGGTGTTGGGCCGTATGGATTGCTCATCTCATACCCGGAAAGGTTCAGAGAAGGCATAGGATGATGATATCGGGTATGCCTGTCATCAAATGGGGTAGCAGATGCACTTCTGCTCTCGAATCGACGCATACTGCGACTGCGTTTTGAACCTCTTGTTGAACCTTCCCAATCCGGATCACTGTCACTGGCCACATCATCATTTCTCTCCCTCTTGGTTGATTTGTTTGGCGCAAATTTATAGTTCGGATGTGCTGCAGCATGGTTGTCTCTCTCAAGAATGGCGAGGTGCTCATAAAATTCTCGAACTTCTCGTGGTTCGAGCGGCCAGCTTGCACCAGTGATCTGTGAGACGACTTGATGGTTGTTCTCTTTACAGAATTGTTTGACCCTGTCAGCATACGCACTGCGATACAGCATAAAGGAGTTCATGGGTCGGGAAATGTATCCCTTCTTCCTGTCTACCTCGGCCATGCGCTCTTCAACTGGACGATTGGCCCACAGCGACATGTCCCGAACAGGGGTTTTGTAATCCTTGGTGAGCTCACTGAGTGGCGCATCTATGACAGGTCCTCCTTTTTTGTTAGAGTTCTTCGTGTTCTTTCTTGCTCGGATGCGAGGGGATTTTGATCGACGGGTCGATATTGTTGTACCAGGACTGGATGGAGTACCAAGTGCTCTACCGCTGCGCGTTTGAATGCCAGTATCATTACCCATGTCAGGGGAGGCGTAAGCAGGATGTGATGTGGGCATTGTCTAAGAACGGCAGCATAAGCATTCGCCATTGGTCTGCAGAATTCAACTTACGTGCGAGGGCGGATAATAAACAGCACTTGGAGCCGTGTGATAATAAGATGGGTCACCATAAGGGCCCTGAGTTGGTCAGTCTTTGTCCTTACACAGAGAGCGTTCAACTTACATATGAGTTGTCGAGTAGAAGACCTCCTGACACCATCGACCTTGACGGCATTGGTGGCGTGAAAGGGTCTTGTTTGATGACTGCTGGAGGTGAACTTGGTCTATCCTCGCCCATGCCGTAAATTCCGTCTGCTGAATGTGGTGGAGATGGCGGGCGTGATGTAACTGAGCTCAGTGCCATTGATGCAAGTAAAATTCTCTGAACACAGTTCTTGTAGCGTGAAAGACTCCGAGGAAAAACTTGCTCGCTTGGTATCAGCTTTGTGTTGGAGTTGTTCTCAAGAACTGTGGGCTTGTTAACTGGTGACTGGTATGGTATCAGTCAGCCTTACGGTAGGTGAATCCGATATTTCGTTCGCTTTGGTCTTTCAACCTTCACACTTTATGTCCACGTCCGCAGCCTGAGTATTTATCAGACAGTAAGTACGCTAGGACGGCAGCAGCAGCGGTGCACTGCAAATTGCGAGTTGCCGTCCTCTGCGGCAAAACAATATCTCAATGAAAGAGATCCTTTCTTTTAAGCTTGATGCTTTGAAGGAGATTGACAATTGATGAAAGCCTCCGTTGTTCTTGAATGAGTTTGTTACGGGATCTCTCTGTCTGCCTGGGGGAACGGGCCTGATTGCAGGAACCCGGATGAAAAGCCAGGAGAGAGCAGGGAGAATTGCCGCAACCTGAAAGGTAGCGCCGGTATGTTGCAGAAATGCTGGATCGTAGTGTTGCGGTGAGCAAGGAGCTTGCCTCCTACTGAAAATACTGATACCAGCTAATGCTTTGTCTCAATATCACTGGCACAGAGTTGAGGGCAATCTCAAAATCTAAGACCTTGAGACCAGTTGGCAATCTTTGTCAAAGCAAGAGGAGCAGAATGAAAAAGGTCGTGAAGGAGTCACATTTCAACAACTGTGTGTGTCTAGACTTTGTTGCCTTCGCTCGAGCTGGGAATGTTCCTTGGAGTGTATTGTCCGCATCCGGAACATCAACAGCGACCGGCTTTCTTTGAACAAGATGTTTTGTTCCCAAGCTGATTCTGACGAAAGCAGATTGCCTGTTGAGAGCTGTGAGCAGCACGCTGAGGCGCATTATCGATGCAGACAAGCGGCCACTACTGCAAGTCATGCCAGGTGTTTGCCGACGATGGCTGCATCCCTCTACAAAGCGGTGATATGTGGAGTTCACGACCTGCATCCCTCTCAATCAGTATGTCTCATGACCTTGAATGTTTCCTAAATGGTCATAGACACACCATGGAGATGGTAAAGACAGCAACCTAGAAATATGGAACTTGATGATCAGAGGTCTTCTCCTGTACACATACCTGTTGTGTTCCTCCAAAGGGGGCAGATAGCATTCTCTCCTGCACAACAGTGCTCGGACCACCAGTCACATTCCTTTCGTGAACGGGTAGCTGGTTTCATAATTCTGAGGAGTACTCACTAGCAGACCCCAAGCCCACGTCCACCTCACGATGAGTCCTGCCGGCATTAGGCTTGGTCTGGATCGCGAGCATGACCGGCCAATGATTCATAGGAGTCCTCTCTCTATTGGCTACCAGAGTACTTCTGTGGAACGAATGCCATATGACAGCGGGTGGAGACATGATCTCCCATGGAAGTAGTTAGTGGTTGCATTCCACAAGCTCCGAAAACCCTTGATTCGGACACATGCACCGTTTTGATAGAGGAAGCTACACTTCTAATAGAAGCCAAGGGATTCACCTTGGAAGCTCTTCTGGCTTTGACACAGCGCAAACCATTCCTTCCATGGATTGTTAGTTTTGTACCGCTAGGACTTCGTACAAGGCACCGAGCTCGAGCTCTTAATTTCTTTTAACTGTGCTGGTTGCAAACTCTGTCGGGCCGTTGCCGTCTGGTTCCGGGTTTGTGTCTGGTCTTGATGGCCGCCGAAGGCCAACAGGCCTCGATAGCTCCTCCAAGCCTGCTAACAATCTATGTGCATTACAAATAAAACTGGGAGACGTATCTAACCTGATTCTTTGCCAGATATTTCGCTGTTGGCATGGTATGGATTGTCAGCATGTTTAACACTCGTAGGAATTCCAAATCCACTTCCACTGTGTTACATCGGCTGATTTAGCACTGATTCATATCCATAAACATTGTGCCACACCCTTCACACGTACTTTGCGCCAATGCCAAGCTGGATCATCAGTGGCTAGGAAGACATTGCGACTTGCAGGATGATACTGGATCGTATCTTGGAGAAGACGTTGGTCGGTTGCGCTCGGTGTGACCGACGTCTGAAAGTGAAATCCGGATCCACATCAACTATCCAGGTCCTATTCGTCTGCATGTGGGATTGGTCCATCAGAAACTTTCTTTGCTTTAGTACCTACGCAGTCGGGGCTTTCCAAGATAGGGATGCGAATGCTGGCATAGGAATCTAGGTATTTACTTGGTCGCAAGTGAAGGCCGTATAGAAAGCTCAACCATGCCCATCCCTGTCCTTTTGTGCAACGCTGCTGAACGCCCTTCCTCCCGTAAACCTTAATCCTTCGTCTCATCAAAGACCTGAAGCACTCACTTTGTGGCGCCGTATATCGATGGTAGTGGCAACAAGTCGATTTGTAGACCCGCTTTCTAGTTGTACGTTCAAAAGGGTTACGATGGCCGCTTAGTCTGCTCTTTAGTCCACCTCCTCTACCATTCTGTCGGGTGAAGCTGACGATGCCCCAGTCCTAATGTACCTCAGCTTTCGACCTTTTGGTGGTTGATCCTATCTACAATGAGGTCACGGCTGCGGGCACAAATTCTATCTGCACCCTTCAGGGTCTGGGCCGCGGAATTGAGCAGAATGCGGGCGCAGAATCGTGGTTTGCGGTGGTATGTAGCCCTCCCATGCTGTACTGAAATGCCTGGCTGTGACATCGTGCTGGCAAATGCTCATTTGACGGACGGTTCCATCGTCAAGGGCTATGAATAGCATGACCCATGTGCCTTCAGTGCGTTGCAGGAATACGAGACGCCCGACTAAGAGGACTAATAGAAATGCTGCCATTATGGTTTAGATTGGCATATTCTTGAATCTTGCCTGCTGGTCCGATGATGTCTCCGTGCGTAGGAAACTAACCACATAGAACAACAGCCTCCGGATTCGACATTGACAGTGTGAGGGAGTGGGTCGGTCTGTGTTCCTAGATGCTTCGGACGAAGCGAGACAACCCAGATCTCTGAGCTACTCCTTTTGAGCTTGATGCCTCGATCTGGACTAAAAGGATCAAGGAATCCATCTTGGACGAGGGTCCGCCCATTGGCGAGACTCGGTTTCGGTCAGCATCTTTCTTCAGGCGAATTCAACTCCTCAAACGGAAAAATCTTTGATGGAGTCAACCTTCTTGCGTGGGTATACGAAGTACCTTTGAAAATTATGGGTCCTCACCTACCATCGACAGCCTACCTCAGGCTCCCTGGGAACTGCGCTCGGACTACAAGGATCTTGGGACCTTGGAAGAGCCACGATTCGACAGCCCCTCAAGTATGTTTTTACTAGAAATTCTCCGATACTCCGCGGACTTTCAAGGCTGGTCTCGCAAGGATGTCGAGGCTTCGGGAAGTTAGATACACAATTTGCCTAAGAACATTGCTAGGTTCTTCCTTTCCTGGTTTCTGTTCCTCCGCTGCTGCTTGCTAAGATGTCTTTCATAGCGGCGCTTGCAGGGATTCATTCAAATCACGCATAATGTGGAGTCTTGGACGGGACTTGTCCCGTATCCTGGTCTCAGTCTTGTTTGAACACAATCCTGCCCGGAGGTGAAAATGTGCAGGATCCAGGGGCTTAGCAGGGCAGTTGTGAATTTCTAATTCTAAAATTCACTTTTCGAAGCTTGCACGCCTAGCTTCTAGCAATAAACCAGTAAGAGGCAGCATTCCTTGGGTCTACCGATGACATAATAGCATAGATATGGTTGAATGACCCCCTTATGACTCTCTAGATTTGTCAATTGCTAAGATACCTGGTCCTTGTCTGCCCGTCGATAACAGAATTCGATAAGAGGGAAGCAGCAAACTTTTGGCTCGATCGTGCGGTCCATCGCAGTCTACAATATGCCCTAGCCCGGGAAGCTATGCAACCGGTAAGCCGCTCTGCTTAGCTTGACCAGGATGCTCTCGATATCGGTGCAGGGCGATCTGGTCGTCTAGATCATTACAGTAATGTGACACACCCGCGGCACCCGCAGCACCACCACTCATGGCCATAGTAACATGGGTCATTGGCGTCCCAATGTCTCCCACTGCAAAGAGGCCAGGTATGGCTGTTTGATTAAAAGGAGGGGTGGTGGCAATGTATGCGCCAATCAGGGATGAAGATGTGGTGAGACCGAGTTGCTCAATGATGGTTTGTGTTAGTTCCGAAGGCTGTATCCAAGGCTTGTGGACAACAAAACCCATGTAGACCGACTCTGAGTTGGAGAAATGCACGTGAACACCCTCTTTGGCATCAGGGACAAGTTTAACAACCGGTCGCTCATCAACCGTAATTCCGTGCGCGGTGAGGGTCTCAAGGCCTTTCGCGAGCTCTTCGTCGTTGTCTGGATTAGCGGCACCATTGGTGAATAGCGTCACTGTCGAAGGCTTCAGTGGGGAGGCTGGGTCCTGGACCGAACCTGGAGGTTGGGAGAGGAAATGGGCCATAGTGGCGAATTTAATGTACATTGGAGTCAGTTTCGGATAGGCAAGCATGCCTTTGGGGAGGTGATGACGCTCGTGTCCATCACAGAACATGCACTGGTAGATGTTCGAAGGCCAGTTGTCGGCATAACCTGGGAGATCGGGAAATATATCTTTTACACCTGTTGCAAGGACAAGAGTACGGCCACTCCATCTCTGACCCTTGGCATCTTCAACCACAAAGCCATTATAAGTATGTTCACCTGCTTGCCTCTGCTCCATGGCGACTGTCTCGATTGAAGTCTCGATGAACTCGGCGTGCCCATAGGCTTGAACCTCCCTGTGACCAGCCTGACGGATCTGCTCAGGAGATTTGCCGTCGTGCCCAAGGATAGAATGTGCGGCGTGAACTCCTGCATTGCGAAAAGAAGAGTTGGAGAATATCACACAGCTTCGATGCACTCGACCGAGACCCAGCGCCGTGGAAAGCCCCGCAGGACCAGAACCAATGATGAGTGAATCGTATAGCTTAGACATAGTGTTGTGATGGGCAGAGATGCGGACTTTTTGAGGGCAGTCCAAAGAGATGTTTGCTTCGTCGTGGCAGGAAAATCCCAGGGAAAAGGCCAAAATAATAGAAAATCAAGTGTAAAGAGTTGCACAAATAGCAGAACCACGAGGCGACGACCTTTATATCCCATAATCGGCAAGCACGAAAAATGTCTCCGAAGAAGGTTTTGTCTCCGATGAGCCCAGTGATTAGCCTTGTGAATGATACGTGATGGCACATATTTCAAAGAACACAACCTGGAAGCCTCATCATCTGGGGGAGGTTCAGAAAAGTTTCGCGTTCGATGGTTTGGATGTTATTGCTAAGACTAGCATGCTGAAATTGAGTCCTAGTATGAGTCTTAGTATGAGTCCTCAATGACTATTCTGCTGCCGACCAAAGGATCTAGAGTCCGTTCTCGAGGGATTTACCACCTAAGACGACTGTTTGATCGGTTCTTGAGTTCCACCATTTCCTCGTTGCCCCTCCTCCGCTGTTTGTTCATATCGCTTGGTGTCACTGCCCTTTAGAGTGAAATGGCGATGTTTGAGTATGGGGAAGTCAAAAAGTCACACTTTTCACAGGGGGAGGCCAACCAACTCTGGTCTAATATATGAATGGGGGCCCTAGCTCATCGTCGTGATGATATGCAGAGCCATATATACCTACCTTAGTACGTACAGAGTGCTGTTGAAGCGAAGCCCTTCAAATGAGGCTGGATGGGAGGCTGACCAGGGAAGGAGCTGAAAGAAGTTGCATCTAATCTTATCATGCGTCATACACTTATCTAAGCACACCCTGTGGCAGTGGGGTGGCATTCTTTCCCATCATGTGACATTCGAGGGAGCCCCCGGGCCCCCATGCCTCTGGAAGAATCCTGGTCCAGGCGACGTCCGCGTGGCCCCCGCCCTTCTCTGCCGCATTTTGCCCACCTGGTCCTCTTTTCGCTGGCATTTCGGCAAATATTCCCGCCACAGCGTCGCTATTCAGACCCAAAGCCATCGCCAACACCAGAGCCAACGCCCAACGCCACTGCGCAGGTGCCAGGTCACCGCCTACAGCCATCGCACTACAGAGGACCGGTGGCAGATCCACGCCTCTTCCTCACTGTAGCCCGCTCCTTCAAGAGAGATTGACGACCACCCAAGATGTAGTCGGTACATAGAAGGTTCATCTTACTTACCTGTTCATTCTCTCTAGCCCTCACTTTGCTAAGACTCACAGCTGGATTCTGTGACCTGTTTCCTTCGTTACAAGCTGGTCTCAAACCTTCTTCTACCGATACCATGCGTTCGCGTTCCGATTCTCATACCGAGAGAAATCGCTCTCCCACTCACGCTAACATCTGCGCAGAGAGCCAAACCTGGGGACATTGGCAATAAATACCTAGTCATGGTTCCTCCTCCATACGCTGCAGAGCCTGGCCATTGGTTTCTACGCGGAGTCCAGTCCGCTATTTTTTACTATGTTTCATTTACCCCATGCCTCGAATATCAACACAAGCGCAAACGGCGGAAGGAAGCTGAAGCGCAGGCTGAGATTATCACCACCCAACCGGGCTTGGTTAGACAGCCAGGACCGTTCCAAACAAACGAGACCTGGGCCGAAGAGCTGATGCTAGGGCCTGGCCCGCCAAAAGGATGGAAGGCAGATCAATTGCTGCAGAAATTAAAAAGGAGGAATACTACAGACTCATTTGACAATCCACAGACGCCCGTTGCGCCCGAGCAGCCCGAGCTCCAACTCCGACCGACAACAGCTTCTCAAGGGCCATCTCTCCAACCAGCCCAGCCCTCGACTCGGCCCTCCTCCACCGAAACTGGCGAATGCGAATCCGTGGCGGATCAGCGTGATGATAGATCGAATGCAAGTCAGAAGAGGCCATCGATGGACAGGAGGTTATCAACAGCGATGGAAAATATCAAAGACTCGTTGAGAGCAACTCTGCATCCCGAAATGTGGAACTGGAAACGATACGAGCGCGAGGATGAAGTATTGTGGGGTTTTAGTGAGAGAATGACTCGGATGTGGAATCGAGCAGTCCGCCCTGAATCTGGAGACGACCTGGAAGATGAATGGTCTCCTCGCCGCCGAAAACGGGCACCCACAAATGAAAGCGATCGGTATGACTACCACCGAGCAAGAAACCCGGAGCTCAATGAACTCCATCCTCCAGTGGTCTCCCAGCTACCAGCCACCAGAGATCAGGCAGCTTGGATGATGCTGCCGCCACCCAGCGCAGCAGTCATGGCAGGCAAGAAACAGCCTCACACCGAGACAGAGATGCGATGGCCGCTAGCAGTGATTGGCAAACCATTAAGACCCTCGGAACCGCCCAGACGCATGTTGGCAACAACTTATTCTCGAGAGGCGCTGGATTTCGACAGTCAAGACGAGGAGATGGGCATCAGTGACACCGACCTCGAGACAAACTCGGTACTTCAATCGTTGGCGAGTGAGACGATGGTGCAAGATACTAGGTCCACCAAGTCCAAGCACATGTCGGCTCCAATTATCCGACCACCGCCTATCGTCACGAAAGAGCCATTTCATGATGACACCTTGGTGCCCAAACGAAGAGGCTCGTGGCATCTTCATTACTATTATCAATCGGACCAGTCTACATGACACAAGAAAATGGTCCGAAGCACGACAATCAATGTACTTTCGAGCTTGCACATAGCAGGATTCGCTCACGGAGCATAAATGGCGTTGATGGACAGCATGTTTTTTTATTGGAGGCTTTGGGCAGTGATAGTGAATGGGTTCGTAGCTTGCTATTGATACAGATTAAATGCGAAAGATCGAAATGGAAGAGACATTTGAAAGGATGCTCTATCCTATTGTTCGCTTGTACAGACCAAGGCTCCAAGAGGTTATAAGTCGCGTAATTGATTAATCTAATTAGCGTACGCGTGGGTGCTGACTTGACGAGCATCCGGCCAAACGAATAGGACTGACAAAGCAGGCCATACAGCAAACGAGCCAGCGAAAAACAACATCCGGAGTACTCGTGGGGTATGCAATGGTTGGGCGTGATTTCAGCGGCGTGGCAAACAGGGATCTACCTGCATTGACCAGGGGTGATGTTGCATAGCACTATTAAGATGAGGTGCGACGTGTCTGGCAAGGTATGCACAATGATTGGATGCTTGGAAGCTGGGACGGTGATCGCAATGTCGATACGGAGATGACATGTTGATGAGAACAGACCAAGTTTGCTGGAAGGGGCTTGGATCGCTGCTGGTGGGGGCTCTGACTCTAAGGAGGCTCCAGGGGCACGGAAGACCCGGGCTAGAAAGCAAGAGGCACAGATAGTGAGGATCGTCTGAGTAAGTCAGTTAAAGAGCTTTAACTAAAAGTCCATTAATAACTTAAGACAAGGAGGGCCGAGGGCGCAGCTAACTTAGCGTAGGGACGAAATGGGGGGATGAGAGGGGAGGATGCCCCTCCCAAGCCAGGGACTGCACACCTATGAGTACTCGTAAGGAAGGTGGCTCTCCAAAATGACCACTATAACGCCGCGCCACTATTAGCACTAAACTACAACTGCATATTGCGTGCAGACCAGCAGACCAGCAGCCCACTCCTCTGTCACCACTACGGCACCACCATCATCATCACGACCACTATAGCACTACTGCTCCTCGGGACTCCGTCGTCCATTCCACCCTTCACCCATCAGAACACCTCCTCCTCTTACTTCTTTACCCACTCATCATTCCACTCACTGATCACTTCCTCCGTCTCTCTCTCTTTCATCCACCTCTACACAAAGAACCCAAATAATAATATCGCGCGCACGCACCAGCATCCACCGCGCGATCACTCCAACCTGTGCTCTCCTGTCTCGTCCTGTCCGTCCTAAGCCGTGCTTCGTCCATCCCTGCGCGCGGCTTCTCCACCCCCAGTCCTAATTCATACTCACCCAGGTTCTTATTACGCGGCAAAAGGCCCATCTTGAATCCTGATCCTGATTTCGTCTGGACCACCAATTCGGCCGTGAATACGCTTGGTTCCACTCTGTCCTCCCTCACCTCGACCCTACCTAAATCACCGACGCAACGCGTTTAGTTCTCAACTTCTACCTGGTCCCAAAGATCGGAGAACCGATCTCGCGCGAGCCACCAAATACCACCGTACTTTCTTGACAGCCCTGTGGCCTTGGACTGTGCAAGACAGAGCCCTACAAGCTCAGCAGCACAAAAGAGCCACCAGCCCTTTCATCCGCCCAGATATCCTCGACAAGCCCAAGAACCTTGGCTCATCATACACCTTCATCCCTTGCTTGGCCGACACTCGTTTTCGCTACCAGCGTACTTCGTACAGGAGCCTCCTGAAGGGGAGAACACTTCTCTGGCACCATTCTCGAGCTTCTGATCTTTCTTTTCCCCAGACAAAGCACACTCACAACATGTGGTCGACTGCTGCTTCTTGGGTCGCCCTGCTGGCCTTGACGGCTGCCCTCACCAGATATTATAATCCTGACCTATTCAGGAAACTCACCGGGCAGGCTCTATCCAAGCCCGAGCAAAGATTAGAGCCTGGAGACAAGCCTGCCGCAAAACGACAGAAGGCGAAGCGCACGCATGCCACTCGGATAGAGTCCACCAGTGGTGCCTCAACCCCAACGAGCGCGAATGAAGGTATGGCAAAGAAGAGGAGGAAACTAGGGACAATTGCAGCCGAGAGTGATGCTGCTCCGGTTGTCCAGAGCAAACAACCAGTTGTATCCGGCCAGGAGGAATCTGAAATGAGCAATAAATTGTTCGCACAACAGTTGGCCAAAACACAAGCTGGCACAAAGTTGGAACCAGCCAAACCCAAGGGTACAAGCAAGAAGGAGAGGCGGGCGACCAAAACGGCCCTCCAAGCACAGTCGGGTGGTCAGGAAACATCTGGCTTGTCCACCGAGACGTCGTCCACGACAGGTGGTCGAGACGCTGATGACGACTTTTCTCCAGTTGGATCTCCGTCAACTGGACCTGTGTCTACAGCCCCTACTTCCAGAGCCGATGATGTCTCCGATATGCTGGAAGCCCCTGCTGCTAAGCCAACCACGTTGAGGCTGACAGACGTCAAGGACAAGGTTAAGAGCCTTCCCAAATCTGTCAGCAAGGCGTTTGAACCTGTCATGACCAAGAAGCAACGGCAACGGCAGGCCAAACAAGCAGAGGAGAGGGCATTGAAGGCGGAGTCAGATCGTGTCCACGATGCCAAGAAGCAACAACAGCTTCGCACTGCTAGGACAGCTGCGGGAACATCCAATCAGGTCAAGGCAGATTCGTTCACCGCAAAGCAGAACGCCTGGAATGCAGGTGCACCAACCCCGGCCAAACCCCAGTCCAACACCGCTGAAGTCGCGAATGCGCCACTGTTAGACACCTTTGAAAGAGAGAAGAGCCCCTCCGTGAAGGTCAATGGCGCTGTTCAAGCCGAGCCATTGTCCAACATCGCAAACTCGGTGCCCGCAACGGCCAATGCCAATCAAATGCGAGGACAACAGGGCGACAGCAAGACGGATGCTCTGGGTGCTTCTAGCCGAGAGAAGCTCACCCGTCCTCGAATGGAGAGCCAATCGAGTTGGGCTGATGAAGTCAACGAAGAAGAACAGAACAAGTGGGCTAGTGAGCTTGCCGAGGAGGAGAAGTGGGAGTCTGTGACGACGAAGAAAGGCAAGAAGAAGGGCAAGAAGGACAACGAAACGAGCAGCGAGGCCAGCAGCTCATTCACACGGCCAACACCAGTAGCCCATCAAGCTGTCACCAATGGTAACAAGGGAAACGCAGTCCACCCACAAAATGGAAATGCAAATCGATTTGCGTCAATCCAGCAACCCAAGGATTCTTCATTCCAGGATGCTGAATGGGAGGCTTAGAGGAGGGAAAGTGGTTTCAACGTTCAACCTGCCGAATGGGCAATCGAGCGTTCGCGAGGAAATGGCCAGTTTGACATATTCGAATATCTGAAGGCTGCTAGGTGGTTTTGTCTTGACGACAATAGGGCAGACCGAGGCTGAGGTCGACGGGGAACATGGTTGACAGCATCATCATCTCTTGTACTATTGTGCGTGCAATTCACCAGCAAGGAGCGAATGCATGTTTTCTTGTTCCATGGTTCAATCAGGGAGGTCATGGGTTATTGTTTAGCAAGGCACAGAATACGATACCCCAAAAGTGGAGGAAACGGCGAGAGCGGAGACATTGCAACATGTCCATCAGCGGCCACTGTTCATTTCAAGCGAGAGTTTCAAGTAAGAAATGCCAAAAACAAGGTTAACTGAGCCATGAAAAGACTGGAGTAAATCCCCAGTGCCAGTAGTAAAGTGTACCTAGGGTGCCGAGTGACTACAGAGTACAGTACTTGGGAGCGAGCAAAAATCAGCCAGAGTCCGTTGCTGACAAAGACGCTGAGGCTGAGGCGGGCAGTAGTCACTGGCTGAAGAGGCCGAGTTTGAATGTCGCCCTGGAAATAATAATAATACTATATTTGTGATGTGAGAAACGGGAAAAAGTCTTCCGTAATCTGCAATGGATCGAATTGAAGTTGCGGATGGAGTTGAGTTTCAGGGGTGGATGTTGTATGTTTCGGACTCGGATTGGTGCAATTGTGTGTAGACATACAAGTAGTAGGCATACGGAGTACGAGTGCTACAGTACGCACTGGACAGCGTGTTAACTAAATATATCTGAGAAGCACGAGTACTAAGGAAGGCACTCGTTCGTACTGCCAGTCCTCTGCACCTGCCCTCCCGTACTGCACACAAAAACACCCACGCATCTTTCTCTCACGTCGACTGCGCTCCTCGTCGTTCACTACTGCCACTACTGCCACCGCTGCCACTCTCTTGCCACCCTTTGATTGATTGATCGCTCGATATAATCTTAGATCTGCACCAAACCTGACAGGACAAATTTCACCCATCACATTCTGCCCCACGCAAACTGTCCTCCACCCTTTCCACTTCCACTCTGCCCCGAGCACCACTGAACGACGAGCACACCGTACACTACTACTTGAAAGAACCCCCCTGTCGTCCCTCCATCCTTGCTTTCGGTCTCGACTCCCCGTACACTCTTCGCTTCGTTGTCTCTGTCACATCCTCCGCAGTCGAACATGGCGCAGATACGCGGAACTGCAGGTTACAACTTGGGCCTGAACAATCAGTTCTCTTCTCCTCGCAGTCAGGATGCTACAAGTGATCCAAGTCCTCTAGATCAAATTCGAGAACAGACTAGCAAAATCGAAGATTGGTTGACCAGCGTGGGCGAGCCTTTGAAGCCGTAAGTCTGCCCATCTCGAGTAGACGGGCTTGCAAGACATTTCAAGACTGACTGAGTTCGCCTGAACCAGCTATCTTCCAGCCATAGGGCGATTCCTTATCGTGGTTACCTTTCTTGAAGATGCTCTCCGAATCATCACTCAGTGGGGCGATCAGCTCACATATCTCAAGGATTTCAGACACAGTAAGCTTGAAAGGCCGGAATCTTATAACCCGAGAAACAACATGCTAACAACCGACGCAGTTCCATGGGGGATCACACATCTCTTCCTTATCTTCAATGTCATCGTAATGTCCTCATGCTCGACCCTCGTCATCATGCGCCGCTATAGTGAATATGCGGTGAGCGGTCTCCTCGTCGTTGTGGTAGTCCAAGCTCTCGGCTACGGCTTGATTTTCGATCTCAACTTCTTCCTCCGCAACCTGTCCGTCATCGGTGGTCTTCTCATGGTTCTGGGAGACAGCTTCGTCAAGAAAAGCCGGGTCTTTGCTGGTCTTCCAACCATTGACGAGAAGGACAAGAAGATGTACATTCAGCTCGGTGGACGAGTCCTTCTCATCTTCCTCTTCGTTGGATTTGTCTTTGCAGGAGACTGGAGCATTTGGCGAGTTTTCGTCATTCTTGTTGGATTTGTCGCCTGTGTCATGGTGGTTGTCGGCTTCAAGGCGAAGCTCAGTGCCATTGTCTTGGTCCTACTCCTCAGTATCTTCAACGTGCTTGTCAACAACTTCTGGACGGTAAGCTCTTCTCCTGTGCAACCTCGTTTGTGTGATGTCCCACTAACTTACATACGTAGCTGCATAAGAACCATCCCCACAAGGACTTCGCCAAGTATGACTTCTTCCAGATTCTTTCTATCATGGGTGGTCTTCTGCTCCTGGTGAACATGGGACCTGGTCAACTGAGTGTAGACGAGAAGAAGAAAGTCTATTGACCAGCATGCCCCTCAAGACACGCTCCATTGTCATGCGCAGCAAGACCTGTGCCTCCCAACCTTGTATAACGAAGAGCATGAGACCATGCAGAACATGCAGAACATGAGATTTTTGGGCCGTGGAGAAAGTTTTGAAAAGACAGTCGAACAACAGTAGTGGCTAAGCGTCATTCTTTCAAAACGGTGTCAGCGTGACGCAAGTCTACATGGTGACTGGCTCGCCATATCTACAGTACACCAAGCATCCGGGGGAGCCTCCAGCTGGAAATGAGCGGTTTCGCAGCAGCCATCAATATCTGTCTGTTTGCGATTGCGTTTAACTCGAGCACCAAATCTAGAGAAGATATCAAAAAGTGGACCAATTTTGCGTTTTGTGTACTCGCACGAGTTAGCAGTATGATAGCCATTGACTCAGTCTCTCTCAGCATTCCATCGAGATCGTGATCTTCAGGTCACCATGAAATGTAGGAATGGGACTTATGGGAAACTGATGCCAAGGAATGGAGATGCCTTCATCCGCATCCTGGAGGATACTATTATATAAGCAGGACTGGATCGAACCCTTGGTGCCCTTCCACCGTGCAACCCTCACAGGAACACCTTCAACATGGCATCGGAGGCCCCCGATGATTTGCATCGCTGGCATTCTGGACATCCTCGAATATCCTCCATATCATCTCCACAATATCGTAACGCTTTCATGTCTAATGTGACCTTGTCAATCTATTGATTTTCCAGGAATTGCTTCTTCGTCCAATTGCAGTTGACCTCCATTCATCTGTTCCTTATCTATTAATTCCTTGGCCAGTTTGGTCTTGACTGTCGACAGAGATTATTCTTCTTCAACCACTTCGTCCAGTCTTCCTCAGAGATCACTGTTACTCTCAACAACTGAGACTTTACCGGACCAAAGGGAATATGGCCCCTAAACATCGTGTCGTCATCGACACCGACCCTGGCGTAGACGACGTGCTCGCCATTTTGTATGCCCTGGCCGCCAAGGCCGAAGACCTCGAAGTCGTGCTCATCTCACTCACATTCGGGAATGTGGATGTAAGATCGTGCCTGCGCAACGTCGTGGCCATCTTCCACATCTTGGAGAAAGAACTCCATTGGCGGAAAGAACAGGGTAAACCCGTGGGGTTCGAAGGAATCACCAAGTACAAGCCCCTTGTGGCCATTGGCGCCGACGAACCTCTACAGGACCGGATCGAGAGCGCCGATTACTTCCACGGCATCGATGGCCTGGCTGGTACGCATTCAAGCCACCCACACTTCTCGCCCGAGGAGAGCTGGAAGAGATTGTTTGAGCAGCCTCCGCCCAACTCGTCCCTCACAGAATTGGCCAAAGACGAGGCCGATCTGGACGAACCGACCAAGTCATTTGTCCCTTCGCTCGTGCCCGCTCATCAGGAAATCCTGCGGATCCTGAAAGAAAACGAAGCTGATACAATCACTTTGATCTCAATTGGACCTCTGACGAACTTCGCCCTCGCTGCTGCAGAAGACCCGGAGACGTTTCTACGCTGCAAAGAAGTTGTTACCATGGGTGGCACCGTAGATGGGATTGGCAACGTGACTCCTGTGTCAGAATTCAATGTCTACGCTGACCCATACGCCGCTGCACGGGTGTACGCATTGAGCTCCCCGATCCCAGCGTCCACTATGCCTGTCGCAACGGAAGGCGAACGGTCTTTCCACCTCGACAACTACCCGGCTCAGCTGTCACGGCCGCTCAAACTAACACTCATGTCGCTCGACATCACCGAATACCACATGCTCAGCCGGGGCCTATTCACTAGCCATGCATCTTCGCTCGTCGAACAAGGCAGCCCTCTCGCACAGTGGATGACTGCATTCATGGACCCCATGCTCGACAAGATGGAACGGCTACACATCGGGCACGAGGGGGAAGGCGCCGCTCTCGCACTGCACGATCCTTTGTGCATCTGGTACGTGCTGACGCAGGATGACTCGCGCTGGAAACCCAGCGCCCGCAGTCCAGAAGACATCCGCATCGAGACCGCCGGCCAGTGGACCAGGGGCATGACTGTTGGCGACAAGCGAGCCAGGAAACGAAGGAATAGCGACGGTGAGGTGCCACATGACCGAGGCAATTGGCTCGGGAATCGTAGTGGCAACCGGGTCTACAGGATGCTCGAGAGTCCGGGCAGGGATCTTGCTGGGAAAACACTAATGGAGACAATCTTGGGGTGAGATAGTTGATTGAGGAAATGAATGATGGGGGTGATCCTAGCATCGCATCGCGGTATTCATGATTGAATGAAAGCCAAACGGCGCGGCCGCAGACGACGTTATCCAGTATTGTTATCCAGTCTTGATTGGGCTGCGATGCTGGTCCGAGCCAAGGGAGATGTGCTCTGCATGAATGATGAGCCGCACACTGAAGCCGAACCATATAGACCTCCATCCACAGACCTACAAAACTTGCATCTTCATTTCCAAAATATTTCACATTCATCTTGACCCTCGCCCCTTTCCACTGGCTGGGCGATGAAACAAGCACGCGGAATTCTCCCTCAAACCACATCCCATCCACCTCAATTCCCTCCACCAGCGAATCTGACCCCGGAATCCGCAAACACCCAAGCCAATCCCAGCCCAAGCAGATGTACATTCCAATGGCCAACTCTCAAGGTCTGGAATGCTCAAGCTTTTGGCGTCCCATGCCCACCCTTGGACCCATCGCTCTGACTCTTGCCCTTCTCCCTCAACGCCAGGAGCGGAGGAAACAACCCGGGCCCCTCGGCCGTCATAGCCCTCCTCCAGTCCAGCTCCGGATCGCCCTTGGCCATGGCACGCTGATACGCCTCCCGCTGGGCCACGCGGGCCAACCAGTGCAGCACGCCCTCGTAGGGGCTCAGATCGACCGGACTAAACTGGCGCATCGTCGTCACACACCACACGGTCATCACGTCCGCGGCCGTGAACACATCCCCGGCCAGCCAGGCCCTAGTCTCGCGCAGCCTCGCGTCAAGATGCCTAAGCGCCTTCGCGACGCCCGCGTCCGTCGCCTTCGAGCGCGGATTCAGGCCCTCCGGGTCCAAGCCCTGCGCGGTGAGCTTCCGGCCCAGCGCTGGCTGCAGCGTCCCGTTCGCGAAGTGCAGCCAGAACACGTACGCGTGGTAGTTCTCCGCGCCTGGTCGGACCGTTAGATGGCCGGATGGGTTGTAGAGCGGTGAGAGCAGGTACTCGGTTATGGCGTTGGTCTCGCTGATCACGAAGGGCGTGCCGGAGGGCGTCGTGGACGCCAGCACCGGCGCGGACCCTTGTGGTGTCAACGCGGTGAGCGACGGCGGTGAGAAGATGGGGTGTCGCGTGTGTAGTTGCAGCGTGTAGCTCAGTCCCAGTTCTTCCGCCAGCCATATTATCCGTTCGGATTGCCCGATGTGCAGGTGGTGGATGGTGAATGGTGGTCCGGGTGGAGGGGCCGTGGCAGCGGTGGTGGTTGCCATGTTTTGGGTCGTTGGTATATGGTATATATAGAGTTGTTCGTTATTTGAATGATCCGGATCGCTAGTAATGTGGTGACGAAGTGGAAGGTTGAAGTACAGCAACCGATAGGATACTTATATAAACCTACCAAGTGGTCGGGTGGTATACCCTTCGAGCACGATCCCCAGTTAATTGGCAATAATGATGACTTTTTACCTCGGATGCTACATACCATTCGGGCGATGACATCGTCCCTCGATCTCCGCAAAGCTTACAATATGTAGTAGAACAACCTGTTTGTTGCAGCATCGTTCTGCTTTCCATATTTGCATATGTATGCAGACATCGGAGAATACGCAAGGTCAATGTTGATAGAGTCATGGTAAGGTACAAGTGACCTATGGCGAAGCGAGATCCACAAGGGTCTCCATCTAGGCTGCCTCGAAAAGGGTTCTCTTCGGCCGAGATGAGACATATGGGTACTAATGATACTGGTGGTACGGATATGTAGTGCCTCCAGCACATGCTTACTCGCTTGCTTGGCCCAGTTGGCTGTGAGTGTAATTAATGCAGGTACTGGGGTTACAATCGAGGCCAAAGACAACGAATATCAAAGTACACATGGCACATAGTGACTCGTGAGTCATGGCCCGCTGGTCTCGGGGTTTTCGGCTAACACTGGGACCCCTTTCGGCCGTAGAATATTTCATGATACATACTGCATACGAGTACTACTAGACGGCTACGGAGCGGCTTCCTTCACTCCGGCACAGATGTCGACACTACTTTCAAGATCCGGAGCCTGACACCGTTGAGCAAGGCAGCATAGTCCTCGTCTGAGGCGCCAGGTTTGGCTCCTGCTCTGAGAGACTCAATCGCCTTCTCAAGGGCTCTCCAACCAGCATAGCGCCTCTCATCCCAGTCATTCTTACTGACCTCCTCGTCCTCCGACACAGTCCTAATCGTTCAGCCTTGCAGGTCGTCAGCAATCGCGATCTTCGCTTCAGATGCGTCCGTGCCATCTGCGGAGATGCGGTGATCGTCCCAGGGCGCCTGCTCGTAGGCGAACGTGATCCATCTCCTTGCAGTCCCTCGTGCCTGTTGTTCCAGCCATTTACCTCGCCGCGCTGGATACCGCTCTAAAACTGTGAGGAAGAGGTACAGGATTTCTCCAAAACGATGTCCTGGTGCAAAACTGCGGGTACTGTCCGCGAAAGGGTTGGAGAAGGCAATGGAGTAACGGTAGATTTTCCGTCTCCTTGCCTCTATACCTGAAGTTTCAGCGGTCGCCAGGATCTTTGCCAGCTTGTCGATTGGTACGGAAAACAGTACGTCGCCGATGAAGTACGATAGCTGGAGCAAGAAGCGGTTGCTGTCAATGTCTCCCGAGATGGGAATTTCATACGCTTCGAGCAGTTCCTGTGCTACATCGTTTCCAAAAAGTGAGCTCACCATTTCCACGAGTGCCTTTGGTTGGGCTCGCTTGAGCATCTCAAAGATTGTCTGGCCTTCCCAGAGGTCGTCGCCGATCATCATGTCACCCAGCCATTTGTTTGTTGGAATGAGTTCAAATTGGCTCGAGTACGTGGGAGAGCCTCTGGTGAAGAGCGAGTCTTCCCTTTTAATGCCTGGGACTTCTCCGACAAATGGCATCGTGTGCGTGCCTGGGAACTTGGCAAGTGCTGCGGCATCAACATGGCGTAGCTGCTCAAGTCTCTCTTGGCCATTTTCGCCGTTGATGTTAAAATGCTTCAAAAGTGCTTGATATCCTGCTTCCTTGGCATTAAATGGTAGGTCCCCGATGACCGGACCGGATTGACAGGATGGCACGATCGAACATGCGTTGCTCCGAGCCGATAATGTGATATAGCATGAAGATGCTTCCAGTAGATTCGCCGAATGCCGTGATGTTCGATACATCGCCACCAAGACCACCGACGAATTTATGTATCCAAGCAAATGCGTTTCTCTGATCTTGGATAGTAAGATTAAAGGGGCCGTGAGTGCTCGTAGGGTTAGAGGTGTGTTCATCCAAGAGGTCTTGACAGACGATGCTTCCTACCCAGTTCAAGCGATAGCCGATGTTGACAACGATGACTGGCAGGAAAATAGAGTGAGAAAATGCTGTCAAGGGAGCATTATCGTGTATGCCATCAACGTGACCACAGCCATCCTGTGCGGCCCCTCCATGGATATATACCATGGCCGGCAATGCCTTAGTCGTCGGCAGGGACAATTGAGACTCTGGGACAGATATGGAAACAGTGAGGCATGTGAATTCATCGAACTCCAATTGTTCATCGTCCGGCAGTTTCCCTCCTTGGGGAGCGACCAAGCCGGTTTTGTGGCCCCTGGTTGGGAACATGCTGCCCCAAAGTGCGTAAAGTCCATGAGCGGTCTGCTACCAAAGGTTGATGGGATTTTAGTCAGCGGCTACGGATGGCAGGAATCGGTCTGGAACTGTGGCATATGGAATGAACCGGAATTGGACGACCGGTGATCCCGGGAAATGAGGAGACTCGATTCGCCTTCCCTTCAGGTTGCCCAATTGCGCATGGGAAAAGGTATAGGTAGATCCTTGGTATGGTGGTTTAGGCGACATCGTTTTGGAGTGTAGTTATAAGGGAGAGTGCCAACTCCTCGATTATTTAAGTCGTTAGACCGTTGCCATAATGCCTCCAAATTGTCATGTACTAAGCTGGATATCTCTGAAGATGAGATTGCTCGCTGGTCGGCTGTACAAGGATCGTTCATTTGCGAATCAGCCATGATGCCCTCAATGGCAAACCTCGGATCAACGAGACTCAGATATGTACAACTTACCAATCGTGAGGATTCGTGTTTAGAATCATTTCGTGCTGATCAGTAATTGGGTCAAATCTTGGGCGGAGTAGTTTCCTGCAACGTATTTCGTATTTCGTATTGATCCTTCATGATATCAGACTCTTCTGTGTCGAATCGGGCGCCGCTACAGTCAAAATCCCTACCGATCGTTTCATATAGAGATATCGAACCGAGTCTACATGTCAACGCCGAAGTTCGCAGATACAAGTTTCGTGTTCGGTCTGGGCTGGAGGTAATACGTGGACGATCCGAACTGCGGATATGAGCATGGCAACTAAACTGAAGACAAAGCCGGCAGACAAAGGCTGTGGGTGAAGCTAGATTCGTGGAGTTAGTTGCGTCAACTCACTATCTGCCAAAGCGCATAAACAAAGACCACAGCCTGCATATGGCGCAGACTTGTTCTGGGAAATGGCAATGCATCCGCGGCAGACGCCAGTGATAGCAGACTTGCGAGTTATCTACTCGCTGTAATCGCTCGCTTGTTGGAAACAAGGGCTGTGATACTGCCAGTGACTTCCTCGAAGATTCTTGGCATTCAGGGTTTGAGGCACTCTGGAAGCTCAAAAGTATGAAGAATGCATGCATATGGAAAGCAACTTGGTATAGCCCTAGTTTTGTGTTGCCGGGTCAGATATTGTGTCGACCTGCCGCTTGCAAGTAAGAAAGAGGCCACCACAATGCGATGCTTAATGTGTAATATGTGACTCAAGTTTTTTGTGTCCAAATATTTGACTGTCACATCGCGCTCAGACTAAGGCAGTGAGGCACTGACTGCCTCAACAACGACGCGTTGGACCGCCATCACACAATCAAACTGAATCTGCCAATATTAGGGTTGTGCGCCCACGAACACAACGTCTGCCCTTCTTCTTTGTCTTCTTCAATAGCATTTCGAAAGCAAGGCACGTCCACAAATTCACAATCCAAGCGTCGAGACCGGGAGCTACCAATAGTCTTTGCCAGTCGCAATTCTGCCATGGCGGCTCGAAAACCTGATATCGGCAATAAGAAGAAACAACAAATGAGCAAGACCTCGCGGGTGTACAAGAAGAAATCAAGGGGCCGGAAACAGGGTTGGAGGCAAACAGAACCTTACTGGAGAAAGGTTTAACGTCTGCTGGTGTGAGAGGGCGAACGTCGGCCAATGTTTACCTCATTAACGCAGTTCCTCCGAGGCGACAATGAGAGGAAGAAAGAACAACTTTACCGCCTGTTACAAAATCAACAACCAGTATTGTTTCAAGATCTCCTCCAGGGAGAGAGCATTGCAGCGACAGAGCTCCTGGACATGACTCTGCATGAGATTAGTCAAATCATCGATGAGCGCGATGTGACTCCAGAAGTCGACCAAGTTCCTCGGCCAGAGGCTAGCGACGAGATTAGGCAATGCAACAACCTCAATATCAAGAGGCTCTCTCCAGACAAGTATCAAGAACTTTGTCAACTGTGCAAAACAAGTGTTCCCATTCTGCTGTTGGAAGGTGGACAAAGGCGCGCTCAATCTAGAAAGTTGCCGGACGGTGTGCAGATCATGGTGTACAGGTATCTGCGCAAGCACCTCACACCAAATGAACAGATCGACCCGGCTACATTTGACCCAGATGAGATGCCGTGGAGGGTCACATGGACTGGTGGGAAGATATCATCCTCCGCTACCTGAAGGAAAAGGAGGAAGAAAAGCTGAGGGCGAGGGGTTCGGATCGATTGTGCCGATTAGTGTATTGAAGAATGAGATGAGCATAGCGGGCGGGCAGATATAGATATTCTGATGGTGGGATTTGGTTATTGGATTATTCACGTCACTGGCAACGCACCAGTACAGTACAACGCGGGTGAGAACTTGAGATAGCGAGAGAAGCTCGTGAGAAGTGTAAAATAAACGTGACCCCCACGTGACGAAGGCTTTTCCATGGTTGCTCGGTTATTCCTTTTTCCGGCCCTTGCAGAAAGGACCCGAAGGACCGAGGACGCTTCTTCGCTTGGAAGTCCTGGTTGGACGCCGACCTGGCCGCAATTTCACCAGGATTCACGAGGGCTTCTTCTGGGGTAGAAAAGGGAACGTGTTCTGCTGAGTGTTGTGGTGCATACGAGTGATTAATGCAGTGAGGCTGAAGACAATCTCTCTCAAGGACTAGTTAGCACGGAGTAATTGCCCTCGTCCATAGCAATATTCCGGCAATTCGAGACCCTTGGCCCACCTCTTCCCAGGCCGGTCCTATTGCGCGGTAGTCTCTATCCGACGCCCCATCTGAGTCCTTTGTTATTTTCTGCCCACAACCCGCCAACGCCTGTTACTCGAACGTGGAGCTGCACCACACCGCAGCAGGTGGTGCCATCCTAAAAATTTGGACAACGACGGAGACGTTGCAATTAATTTAGCCACGATGACTCCGTGCAGCATCTCAAGTTATTCGACCATTTCTTCTAACATTGCCCTCAAAGCCTCGTCGCTACGAGCACGTCCACTTAAAACCACTAGGCAGAGTATCCGCACTCTGAGCTGTTCGACTTCTTCCACATCGACTCCTCGCACTTCCCGCCCGCATCGGCGTCTGTACCGGAATCCCACAGCCACTCACAATCCACCGACCATCGTCACCACCAACCGCCATACCTTTTGCACCTCCCCAATCCCCTCCCCCACAGTCGCAATCCTGGCTCCCAATCGCCCTCATTCAACTGCCTCAACTCGTCTGAGTTTGATCTCAAGACACCTGGACAGCTATCATCAATCCTCTTATCCTCCTATAAACACTCCTTATACCACTGAAAGGTCCTCATTGCCCTACGACGACGACCTTCCTTACACTCCCCCCCCACCTCCAACAACACTCGCGCTGTCTCCAAAGGTTCAAAAGCGCAGCCTTTCCACGTCGTCCTCTCCCAAGATGTCCACACAAGCAGAGCATGCCTCACTCCTGATTCCAGGACCCATCGAGATCAGTGACGAGGTCTCGCAATCAATGGCCCACTATGCCCAATCCCATGTCGGCCAACCGTTCGTCAATACCTTTGGTGAAACACTCACCCTTCTGAGAGATCTCTTTCAGACCAAGAATGCAAACTCCCAACCTTTCGTCCTCGCCGGAAGCGGTACATTGGGCTGGGATCTTGTGGCCGCCAATCTGATTGAGCCTGGTGAAGATGTCTTGGTTCTGCACACTGGCTACTTCGCCGATTCCTTCGCTGATGCCATTATTACCTATGGCGGAAAGCCTACTCAGCTAAAAGCTCCCATTGGCGACCGTCCACAAATACTTGAAATTGAAGCCGCCCTAAAAGAGAAGAAATATAAGGCTGTCACAGTCACCCACGTTGATACTTCGACCGGTGTTCTTTCTCAGATCAAACCCCTCGCCGAGCTGCTTCAACGGGTTTCGCCTGACACCCTGCTCGTTGTAGACGGTGTCTGCTCGATTGGTGGCGAAGAACTTGCCTTTGATGACTGGTCCGTAGATGTGGCATTGACTGCATCACAGAAGGCTATTGGATGCCCTCCAGGCTTGTCCATAACCATGGTGTCTGAGAAAGCCATTAATGTCTTCAAAGCCCGCAAATCTCCTCCGGGGTCCTACTATGCAAGCTTTAAGAATTGGTTACCTATCATGCAGAACTACGAGGCAAAGAAGCCTAGCTATTTCGCAACTCCCCCAACACAGCTGGTTCAAGCGCTCAACACCTCCCTCAAGCAAATCCTCGCGAGTCCCATATCAGAGCGCTTCGCCAAGCACCGCAAAATGAGCGAATACGTCAAGTCAGAAGTCGCAAAGCTCGGCCTGAAGCAATTGGCCACCGACCCAGCGAATGCTGCCAACACTATGACGGCAATTTATTTACCCGAGGGTCTCACTCCGCCCGAGATTCTCCCTAAACTCATGTCCCGAGGAGTCATCTTTGCAGGTGGCTTGCATAAGGAAATCGCGACCAAGTACATTCGTTTTGGACACATGGGTGTCAGTATAACGGATGAGTCAAGGGGCGAAGTTGACAAGGCCCTGAAGGCGCTCAAGGACGGTCTCGCAGAAGTACAAGATGCCAAGAAGCAGTAGGCCGCCTTCTGCTCTTTTGAGTTTAAAGCCATTCCGAGCTACAATCTGCAGAAAATCTGGGCAAAGCTCGGAGCGTCTAGAGCTGGGAATATGAGAGCTCAGGGAAATCAGGAGCCCAGCGTCGTTGAACATATACTACAGGAGGAGACTTGATGTGAGTTGCATGCATAGTGCGTGTGTACATACATGTACAGGCTGAGCACAGATTAGGATTAGAGAAAAACACATTGCCCGAGATGAGTGATAATGAATGAAATGTATGTCTTACCAGAGACTTGGTTTGCCGCAAGCATGTTAGCCTGAGCCAAATGTGCGAGAAACCTGCCGCTCTCTCAGCGAGAGGAGTTCACTCTTGTCATGTGATTTTGTGTTTGCCGCCGTGAGGATCATAGTAGCCCGTTGAGCAGGCACGCGACCGACACGCGACCTGCTCGACACGATAGGCTCGCGTGAGGCACAGCCTAACAAGTCTCTCGGCTCGTTCCCTGCTCCAAGGAGCTGAAAGGATTTTGTATGAGTTCTGAACATAAAAATATATTGGACTATTAAGATCAGATCCGTTCGTTCTCCTTGTTGAACGATAATAACATTCTCAACCGAGTCCACCAAAAGCTGAGCGAACGCCTCAAGTTCGCTTGATCTCACGGCGGATTTGGGGGCTGGTATCAGTGACCACGTTCACGAACAATCCACACACTCTCACAGATGTCCCATTGAATGTAATTCGATCCTTGACGATGCCTTTCCCGAAGATCTACTCTCTTCGATGCAATCATGGCCTTGAAGCAAGAACAGGTGGAAATCAAAGTTCAATAGCCTTGCTGAAATTGCTCGGTGCCCGTGAAACGCCTAGAACAAGGCTGAATGCACCAGGTGACGAGCTAATTATAGGGCTAGCTCCCTCGCTAGCCACCATGGGTGCCAGAGCCACCACTGCGGGCCGCCTTAATCAGAGCTTCGTGTTCCCCCACCGAGCGGCCGCTGACTTTGCGTCTCACCTGAAGAACACGGTGCTTGCCAGCACTCCTTGGCGTGGTTTCAGCTCAGGAGAAGCTTACTTCCGCTAACGACAAACCCTCCTTCATCTTCGTTTCTTCATTCTCGACGCGAAACTTGTTGAACAACTCGATATTTTCCATCATTCTTTCCAGCGACAATGGATTAGTAAAGGTCGCCATACTCGTTACACGATGGTAGAGACGGAATTCATCAGCACAATCGCCGGCATTGCTAGTGCTGGCACTAAGTTGTCCGTGACACTTTATACCTTCTCTGAAACAATCTCCACCGATCATCGATACATCAAAAGTATAGCTCAGGACGTCTCGCTCGCCTCGTCGCTTCTTTCGCAGCTTGACGAGGACTTAAAGGCAGATGACCAACCGAGCTTGTATTCCACTGCCGCTCTAGAGACCGCAAAAGAAGCCGTGAAGGAATGTGAGGATGTGTTCAATGAAATTCGGGCAGTCTTGGAGGACGCGGCAGAGCTTGCCTTGCAACGACCAACGAAAGGGAGATTGACTCTCTCGCCTCTAGAAAGATCAAAATGGGCTTTCGCTCAGCCCAGGATGGTCCTTTTGATGGCCAACCTTCAGAAGTTGAAGAGCACCCTTGTGTTAGTGCAAAATGCTTTGAACTATGCCGACAATATTGAGTCTGGGTAAGTTCTCTGCGCTGGATTCGTCGATCTCCCGTCTGACTGAACCAAAAGGAGTGAGACTCAAATCGATGAACGCCAGAAGTCACTGCTTGAGATTTTCGCTCGCGCCAACCAGGAAGCAACCAAAAGGTATGAGGCTGTGCGCAAAGCCGCCGAACGCTCTGATGGTGGCATTCAATCACTGACCGACGGGAGCACTGCTGCTGCTGCCAATTTATCGTCACTCATCAAGATTCCCACCCCAGGTGATCATGCCTCGGATAATACCGCTGAAGCAGAGTCCACAGTCCAGGAATGTCTTGATCGTATTGAGAATGCGCTAGACAGGATCGCTCAAAGCAATCCGACCGCCATCTCAGACTCGAGCACAGTCGCAGTGATGATCGAACTCGAGAAAGAGTTGAATCGATCTCAACCCAACCTACAGCAACGTTCCAAACCCAGAGTCACCTTATCAATAGTCCAAAAACAGGGACCGAAGGCTAAACTTCAGGAAGCAGCTGCAATTGCCCGACGCAACAGTGTTGGTAGGTCGACACAAGGGTTGGGCAGAAGTAATAGTAGGAGGACTCAGGCGATGAACTCGACATGGTACTCAACAGCTTGGAACTCTCTTCCATCCTTCCAAGATACAATATCCTTCCTGCAAGAGTAAGAACACCCTCGAACTAATATTTCCATCTTAATTAGAATGCTGACTAAAAATGATCGCAGAGCTCGAAATGACACCAGTTCCTACTTCGGTGTCGAAGCTGTCACCGAGGATGTTCAATCAGTGTACGAACCATACAAACGCGAAATCTACAGCAATGACAACGGCAACTATGAATTGCCGAGGTTCAACGCCCCCGTCACACACAACACTTCGCCTGATTCACCCACCGTCGACTACTTCGGCCAGGCTTCTTCGTCGCAAGGCCAGTCAGATTTGGTTCCAGAACCGTACGCACCACCTAGAGCGCGCCTAGCTTCTCGATCTCGGAGTCCACCATATGAAGGCAAGGGCAAGCAACGTGCGGGCGGGCCAAAATTGGAAGCCGAGGTCAAAGCGACAGAAGATCAAGGACTGCTCGCGGACGGCGATGATTCCAAGGCCGGGTCTGACACCGAGAAGAAGTGGAATCAAGACGAAGACCAGCGACTGAAAACAATCCTTGACTCAAGCATCAATGCTGCAATTACTGAAGGTGAAAAGGCAGAGCCCCTTACTGACTCCAAGGGTAAAGGTAAAGCGTCTGGAAGCGATTCATCCGACAAGGATTGGACTACCGTCTAGTTTTGCTTTTTGTGCTTTCTTCCCGGAATCTATTATTTTTCTTTCAACCGGGTGGCAGGGAGTGTGGCTCGGGGTGCTCCAATATAACATCTCCTAGCAGAAACGAACCTCATGGAGATAAATATGTATGTATCTATATATATTTATGTTGTATATACCTTCACCTGGTTCGAGACTTCAGGCTTTGTTTCAGTTGCATATCTAAAAGGTTTCACTGACGGAATCAAAGGCTTACCACAGCCAACGACTGTTCTGGCCCCTTTTGGGGGAAAAGTGGTGATTCCCTAACAGAGTTTCCCGACAGCAAAGAGTCGAACACAAGCAGAATTTCCCGCCAACAGCCTCAAAATCCAGCTAATTTTGGTGTCTCGGCATGACTTCCACTTCACGATTATCTACATAGCTCAACGCAGCTGTGGGTCTCGGACTGAATGCGGACAGTCATCCTAACCAGCTAAGTCAATCGAGTTGCTGACATGCAAGCTAACATCTTGCTCTCATTAGTAAGAATGTGCTGCGACAGTGAAGTGGACTTCAAGGTGCGGAGGTGAAGCTGCATACTGGTGGCACTGAGACGCCTTACGGCCAGTTGCTACCTCAGGTCAGGGTCCAGGTCTAGTCAATGACAAGTTACAATCCGAGATAAGCGACCTAGCTTCGTCTAAACACCATTCTGTTACCACCCCAATTCCCAGCCTCGGGTGCTGGATGCTGGATGCTGTGCAATCACCCATATCTCAGCATAGATATAACCCAAATTATGGATATTGGCATGATTCACACCTTTTCCCTCGCAACGGCTATGTTGGGGGCCCCCACACCGCATTGACCAAACGTCTTCATCACAACATACAATCAGCGCCAGATGCAGCGCGAAACTCAGGACGGGCAGTCCTAAACAACCTTCGCGAGCCTGGGATCGAGCTCTCTGCAATATCGCTCAACCACTCGAGGGCGTCACTTGTCATCTGCCCTGCGAAGACGATTGCTTTTACGTTTACTCGTGGTTCCGATTGTCCTAGGGTATTTCTTCGGTTTGGTGCAAAGTACTGCTCCACGAGACTTTCTAGTGCGTGGCGGACGCGTTCTGCGTCTTCCATTCTGATGTTAGGGCGCGGGGACCTGCTGTGGTGGCATGGATATCTTGGGAAGTATGGGTGTTGCTGGATGGGATACACCATAGGCCTTGAAGGGACAGGTGGGTTCGCAAGAAGGAAACAGGAAGCAAGGGACAATTCTTCGTACCTGTCGCAACTCGACTGACCGCCATCCATAGACATGTGCACGGCCCAGCTTGTCAACAACCCCAACCATAACGTCGAGATGGCGGATCTGATAGTCAAGAACAACCACGAATTTCGGATGGAGAGGTTGAGGTTTCTCCCTTGAACCCTCGACAAAGCCCCTTCTTGCGGCACATCCGCCCGTGTGTGTGTGCTCGCCAGCGCCGAGAACGATCCTCTGATCGGTGCCCCTGCTGTTTGAGGGCGGCGGCCGAACACTATTCCCCCAGATTCATGGACCCGTTCTACAGCATTCGTGACTGCCGCTTTCGAACTTGAATTGAGGTGTTCTGGAATAACGACGACCGCTTCGATCTTCGCTTCGGTCTTGTGTCTGGGATCACTTTTGATTTCGATCACAACCTTTACAAACCAGAGCAATTCGAGGAAGACTGAATGGAAAAGGTTTTGTGCGTCTTGTTGAGGCAGCTCGGTCGCAAAAGACGGTGATGGAGGTGGTGCCTGAATGCTTTGTCCGATTGGATGCATTCGCACTCTCTTATTCCTATTAGCAGTGTCAAAAGCTAAGCATTTATTCGCGGGGGAAAGAACATCGACAGAACCGCGGTGTGATTCTTAGCAGCAGCAGCAGCAGCAGCAGCAGCAGCAAGGGAAAACCGCTTGATTACGGCCGCCGTTGAACATTGGAACATACCTGTGCATCGGGGTAAAGCGTGGTGGCTCGGTACCGAAGGCTATGAGGAACGAGAGTAGCCAGGCGAGCAATAAAAGAAGTGACATTCTCTTTGGCGGTGAGGACAGATCGGAAGGGTGGGGGGCAGGTTGTGTGATTAGTGACTCAGGGGGTTCGATGATGGGAGCACACGGCAGATCTAAATTCTAGAGTGGAACAATGACGACATGATAGTTATGATGTTACGATGTTATGGCCGGGAAGCGAAACGCTGAGGATAGGTCGATGTTAACGCATGGTCGTCTCAGTGCAGAAAGGGGGAGGCCCTCTGGTGGCACAATTCACGCCAGCACAGCCTTGAGATCACACTGCCTGCGAAAACTTGAGGGTCGAACTTAACTCGCTAGTTGTACTTAACGTGCTGGTCACCTCAATCGGAGTATCAGCAGGCAGTGGTCATCCGCCATTCGGCGGGGAGTTGAAATAAGTTATTCATTTGAGAGCCTAGCAATGACTTTGCCATCAGTTCGAGCTGGGATAGCACCAAGCGCCCTGAATGAAGCATCGCTAAACCCTCAGGTCGTGGACCATCAGCTAGCTTTGTGTCAATTCCTTCGATCGCTCTTCGACTTCCTCGGCGTGGGTGGAGGTAACCTCCTTGAGCTTGTGTTCCTCACCCTTCATGAAGACATCATTTGCGGCGTCCTGGCGCAGAACGCACTCATATTTGCGGAAATTGCGAACTGAGACACGGTTCACGAACATTTCGTCCAACTCTTCAAGCGATCGACCCTTCATTTCGGGCATGAAGAAGTAGAAGAATATGACACAGGCAAAGTTGGATCCGAACCATACGTAGCCATACTTGGCGCCCTGCGAATTGTAAAAGCGTTAGCGGTCCGATCTTTGTGATATCATTGTCAAATATTACTAATAGGGAGCCACGTACCAATCCAAGTTCTGCGGGGTTGATGAAGTAGGGAGAGCAGAAGCTCACAAGCCATGCAAGAAGATAGCCAATTGCAGTGGCACTGCCAACAGTCCATGCTCTCAGTCTAGTACTCACAACTTCCGTAGCAACGGGGTAGCTGGCTGCGCCCACACAGCCATTATAGAAGAACTTGAAAAGAGCGATAAAGGCGGTCAGGAGGTTCGCTCTCATGGCGAGATTGTTACTGGTGCTCGCCGCAATTGCTGGAGCCAATTGGCAGATACCACAAGCAACGGCCCCGATAATGAGGATCGCACGACGGCCGACCAGATGGCGAATTGCATACATCCCCACATTGACACCGATAAACCCAACACACGATGTCATAATCGTATACTCGAAGGCTTTAGTCACACCACCCTGTTGTAGGAAATATGTTTGATAAGCGATCAAAAACCAGATTCCAGAAGCACTCTGACAGCCGATCATGCCGTAACAAAGAAGAGTTCGACGTAGGTCCGTGCCTTATCGTAAAAGTTAGTGTTATGTGTTATGCTGCGGCGCATCATAGATCAGAGAAGCTTCCATACCTCTGAACATGTCAACCCAGCCCACGCTCTTGGCGTTTTTCTTCTCCTCCTCCATACCTCGAATCATCTCAGCCCATTCGAATTCTAGTTCATCCTGGGTGAGAGCCGAGCCACGAAGCTGGATCAAAGCCCTTTTCGCCTCGGCTTCTTTTCCTCTGTGAAGTAGAAATCGAGGACTCTCCGGCACGAAAAACAACCCGACTGAGAGGATAGCAGGCACAATGTAGAGGCAGCCCAGAGGAATCTGATATGAGGACTTATCGAGACGCCTTTTTGTGAAGTTGTTGACCGTTCCGCCTAAGATGGAGCCGATGTTGACCCAGTAAGCAAACAGAGCGACGAGAACACCTCGAAGATGGGCAGGGGATGCCTCGGAAGTGTAGACGTTGGAGAATGTCACGAGGAACCCGTTGGCGACACCGAGTAGTAGGCGGCCTAAATAGACAGCACCCCAGTTGGTGGTCGCAATCAAAATTGCGGCAGCGATGCCATTCAAGGCACAAGCTAGCCATATAGCATGCTTTCTCCCAAAATATGAAGCGAAAAATCCGGCGAGCAGCGAGGAGATGAAAGAACCAAGAGTCAACAGCGAGCTGATCAATTGTTGGAATGTAGGCTAAGATGAGACAATGGATTAGCCGACAACCCTCGCTCGCAACCGTTGCAGTCCACGTACATCAATTCCATACCCTACAGGGCTGTTTGGACTTGGGTACCCAAACACTTTCAGGAAGCCAGGCATTGCTAATGGTCATCGTCAGCTAAAACGCACCACACGTACAGCCGTGCACAAATGCCATTGTTGAGAGAAATACCTTGCATACCGCCAACAGCAGCAGTATCAAATCCATACTGCATGTTGGCAATGGAGACAATGCAACAGATGAAGAGGCATTTTCGATTTGCCCATAAGCTAGACTCTTTGACGTCTAACATCTTGGATTTCTGATGGCAAGGGAGGAGCAAGGATCGAAGTTAGCTTTCTGCAGATCTGATCTAGATTTTGCTCCTTTTAAGAGATGGAGGATAGGCCAACCCTCACGGAGGTCATAGGCTTTATGTTGTTGACCGTCTGAAGCGAAAACCACATGGATGGAGAGTCCCACACGATTATGGGGCCCCGGCATATGCTGGGGGATGTATTTTTCCAGCCTCGGTCGCTTGATACACAAAACCACATTGTCTTCAATTATGGGATCCGCTCTTGGTATCTTCTTTAACCGTGTCTGGAAAATGGAAGGGAGGCAATGGATGATACCAAGAGTTTTCTCCAACTTTGGATAAGGACGGGCCAAAGTCGGCAATAGCAGAATTGGTCTGGCCGGCCCATTATCGACATGGGCTTCGTCTCGAGATCTCTGCGGGGAATCACCATCTTTGACCGACGGTCCGGTGGGATAGCCTTTGGCCAAGCCAGATTCCTTGGTATGCGGAGACTCTAGAAATGCCGAAAAGCGGTGGGTTAAACGAAGGTGACGTGATCACTGTGTGGGATTCAGGTTGATCTTGGCTTGGTGGACCGAAAAGTAGGGACTGTTTATAGCGAGGCGATGCCAGGAACCACCCGACAGGGCGGTTTCGTGGGAGTCTGAGTGGTTATTGCCGCGCCCTGCGATCTTAGGCGACTGCCAGTACTAGCAAGGGCGAACATATTGCGGCTTTCATGCTTAATTGTCGGCTTCAGACATAGATAGGGGATGGTTGTGAGCGACAAGCTTTGATGAAGCTTATGAGCAGCAACTATGAAGGAGTCGCAAGGCTGAGGACGGGGAGAATCGAGCCATATGGAGCCGTGGCCCAGGTTAACCAATCGCGATGGTGTTGATGCCCCCTGAATGCATGGATTGGAAGTGCAGACAGCCGATCCGTTCGAAGGGCATGCGATTGCTGTATCCTTGCGTTATGCGTTGCATGCAAGAGAATGTGAACATGAAGTAAGTGGTGGAGGCTGTGGTGGTGATCCCGAGTATGCCAATGGGCTGACCAATCGAAGTGGGCCTCGGATCGAAAGACGAAGGTGGGGGCCACAATCCCACACTTTCTCCCTCTGGGTGCCTCTTCTTCCATCCCTTCATCTTCATCAACACTTCCAAGTTCCGTGAAGATAATAGAGCAGACGAATACTCATTTCTCATCCAGCATTCCTACCCTATCGTCACCAACCTGCGTTTGCTCCTAGGAGTGTCTGGTCACATCTTCTGTGCAGATTCGACTACAAGGGAAGCTGGGGAAGCTTGGAGACACATTGTTGACTTCATGAATTTATGATCGTGCTGCCTTGAGCTCTGTCCAGCCGGGCAGCCGTCGATCCTCGGAACGGATCACCTGAGAGAAGGACGCCTCGTCCATGTCCAGACCCCGCTCAGTCTGCTTTACTCGTCATTGCATCTACCACGTCGCCTCGACAAATCATACCCCCTTTGTGTTCTAAGCCACGGCCCGATCCGCCTCTGCGTCCTGCAGGGAGCATTTCCGAACCTGTTGGCCATTAACAGCTTCAAGATCTCCGGTCGCATCCTACTTCATTGCTTACAGCGCACTTTCTAGTGATAGCTTGACGGATCTCCCGCGGTCTTGGTGAGTTGGTGAATTGAGTTGATTTCTTTGTGGTGGAATTCCGGGGTCTCTTCGATTCCCACTGTTCATGGACTTCTCTCACCTTTCTTTTTGTTTCTGGTAACTTGCAAACGCATTCCAACTGTTCCTACTTCCACCCAGATTACCTTTTCTACCATGTCTCCTCTCCCTACCCTTATCTATACTCACGGAGGCTGGCACGGGCCAGAATATTGGAACCCTGTTATCTCCATCCTGACAGGCAGAGGCTTCAGATCTATCGCACCGCACTTGCTATTCGGTGGCACTGACGAGCCCATCACGTCTTTAGTGCCCGTGATCGAGCAGGTCAAAGAGATCGTAGCTGATGAGACCAACAAGGGCAATGATGTTGTGATCATCAACCATTCTTTTGGCTCCTTTGCTGGCTGCAGTGCAATCAGAGGCTTCACTGCAACAGACTCATCTCATCTTTCAGGCCTAAACTCCGGCAAAGTCTTGGGCGTGCTGACGGTCGCCGGGTTCTTTCCTGAGACGGAGCTTTCGTTCAATGACATGGTTGCTGCACTTCAAAGCCCTTCAGCTGCAACTGATCCTGGTGCCGTCGCCCAGCTTCCATTTAGTCCCACCGAAGAAGGCTGGCTTGAGTTTACAGGCGACGCCATTCAAGCATTCTACAACGACCTCCCGCACGACGAAGCCCAAAAGTGGGCCACCAACCTCGAGAAGTTCTCTCGCTTCGTCTTTGGCACCTGCGAGAAAGTCTATGCAGGCTGGAAGGATGTGCCAGTCTGGTACCTGTTGTGCAAAGCTGATGCCATGATGACACTACCACAGCAAGGTGCACATGTCAAGAAGGCGCGTGATGGGGGTGCGAATGTCACGACTCGAGAAATTGATGCCGGACACAGTCCAATGTTGAGTAAACCGGACGAGGTCGCTCAGTTCATTCAGGATGCAGTGGCTTCTTTCGTCAAATAATCATTCGAGAATGCGAAAGCATGCAAAGGGGTATCATTGAGCGGACCATCGTCGAGATCCCAATTTGTATTGATGGCATTTACGCTGTAGCAGTAAATTCCAACAGCAGTGCTTTACATGACTCGAGTCTGAAAGAGTGAATATGTGATTGAAATGGCCGTACAAGTAATATGGAATTTGACTTGCCCCAAATGGAAAACCCTACTCGTTGGAGTTGTGGCTATCAGCCCTCCGGCTGTTGACTCGCATTGGTTGTGGTAAGGACTGACTGACTGACCAGTGACCACCTTGGGGCTTGGAGCTTCGGCCGGCATCTGATCTTTGCCGACCCAGCACCAGTTTATGTGTATCTGTCACTGAACCGACGACAAAATACCTGTCTGTCTAGGCATGTGGCTCAGGCGTATATACCGTACAGCGGACACGGTAGGATACTCGGAATCTACCAGCAAGACCTGCATAGGCCAGTATTGCAACCCACTACTGTTCATATGTGGGGGCACAGTACAGATCCAACATGACCTGTGATCATATCCCCCATCAACGCCGTTATCACACTGACAAGAGAGCGACAGTAAGCAACTGTACACAGCGCAATGGCATCCATCAAGCCCCGCCCTAGAACCTCGCCGCCGTCTGAACGCATATCAATCACGCCGGCAGACGTTTACGGGCCGCGAGCCAGTTGGGTGAGTACACACTGGTTGATCGAGGGACTTGGCACGCGATCGAGGAGGATGTTAGACGGAGGATGACCGTATTTGTGAGTTCTGCCAGGATCGTGGAAGAGCAGTTCTTTGCCCAACCAAGCTTGAAGAAAGACACCTTCAACGCAGCTGAGGATGGTCCATTGATGAATCCTGCTCATGGACTTGTGGGGACTCTGGCAGAGAATCGACGGGAGGCGGACGCCTTCCTCGAATGGTTGCAATCTGATGAGGGAGGCCAGAAGATCATCCGATAATTTGCGGTCAATGGGACTGTCTTGTATTCTTGTGTGGTTGGCGGCATTGAGCCAGGGCGTCAAGCTCAGCTCTACGCCAGATTATAATCGAGGCTGAAAAGGGGCTCTAGGGGCCGTCTGCTTGGTCGTATCCACGAAAGTACCAATGTCGCCCGTTCTTCCGCTAGCTTGTGGAGTGGTTCATGCAGACGAGACAGGGGGTTACAACTCTGACTCCAGCCCTTCTCGTATGTTGGGAAGTGTTCGCTGTTGGATCAGCTTCAATGTGCTCGGTTGATGATGTATACCCAGTCCCTTGTACATTAGCATCTGATCAAGAATGGGTCCGAGGGGCAAAGCTCGACGCACATGTGAGCAGGCAAGTGGCATGGTATTGATAGATCGTCACCCATGCCACGCATATACACGACAGTGGTATGCGAGTATAGCGGGTGAAGGAACAAGGTGGGGAATAGATCTCAAGATAAACTCACAACGGGGTATTGTAGGCCACATGTCCCCTCTGAGTGCTTCTTTAACTAGTGTTCTACTGACTCGGAAGATTAAGCTCCGGATAAGCCATACGTACATACCTAGGGCACCTAGCGGGCTAAGTCGTGCTAAGTGTAAGCGGTGTGAGCTAGAGGCCAACTCAGAGACTTTGCGGGATCAACGCTGAGCCGTTTCAAAAACCTATGATCCCTCCTGTCCTGGCAGGTATATGCGCTTGGCATACTTAAGAATTGGACTAAATGACAGGTCCGCAGGAAGCCAGGCAAATACAGGCCATGAGGATGACTGGGCGCAGACATTCGGATAGACTGGGGCGTGGAAAGCAAACCGAGAAGGCACTTATCACACCAGTCAGAGCTGGGCCACGGCGTGGGGATTTCTGTAACTCTTGAAGTATTCGCGCCTGACCGCTGGCCCTCCGTAATAATGATGAGCGAGTCCGACTCGCGGGCGTGTGGTGTGGCCACTGGAACGAGGGGCGGGAGACATTGACCCGGCGAGTGAACACGATTGAATCTATGGGAGAATAATGATGGCACATGTTTCACCAAGACCCGGCCAAACCACGCACGGCCTTGGTCTGTTAAAAGGCACCTATGGGCCCACCTGAGTTGATAGCTGCTTAAGAGCAAAGATAAAGTGGAAAATGAAAGAGACAGACGTGGATGGCGAGTTGAAGTACACTGTATGCAGCAAGGCTAATAAGGCAGGGCCGATGCATCAAGTGGCGCTCAAGCTAAAATATGGGGTACTAATTCACTTTCTACCCAGGTTAGTTGCTAGGAAGTACGACTGTTGTCATCATGGTGGATGATAAGAGGGCAAAAAGGTGAATCAGCTTCGGACGCGGTGAAGACTCAAGACAATCAAGTTCCCTTGGAGCAGTAAGGCCTATGACCAAGACGAGAGGTGGGTTTCGTCATACTCCGTACCTTTCCTGGCAGGAGTCTACCGAGCACTAGTACGGAGTACTTGGCTCTGCCAGGATTTCCGTTTGCCGGTGAGGTGTGGCTCTGCCTGGGGTGCCAGAAGCGGGCCTACATATACGGAGGACTGTACGTTGTGACTCGTGCGTCGTGGACTCGTGGCTTGTGACTCGTGAGTGGTGCCTAGATACGGAGTAGGCTACCTGGTCACCGATAGCGTGCGTTGCTTGGGCTGACTTGTTTCGTATCTTCGCCTGGAAATGCTGCCGTCCTTAACAATAATAACAAACAATCCCTCTCCGCACCTTCTAGCATTTGGCTGCCAGCCAGGGTCCCTATCATGTTCCCGTACTCGTAGGCTTCGACCTCCCGCAATGCACCAATGCCAGGCATCATGCTGTGCCTAAGGGAGACAGCCAGGCCAGCTACGCTTAACTAAACCAAGTGCCCGAGAGCCCCAGCCCCCATTAAACCTACCTAGACAGATACCCCCGTCCTTGTCATGACCCTGCCCTTCCATGGCCTACCCTTTTACTCCTTTGGCCTGGAGGAGTTTGTGCCTACGACGACTCACTCACGCCCCCTCAATCCCCATTCACCACTTGGACCGACCCTGACGCCTTCTCAACCCTTTCCAAGTGCGCTTCACGGTTCATTTTCTCATTCATCCCAATTCAATTGTCAACGTCTTTGGCTCTCATAGTAAAATTATTCGTCATAGCCCTCTCCTCGTAATTGCACTCTTGTGTGCGAGGCAATCCTTCGAACCACTCACCGCAGCACAGGCACACGCCAGCCAGGCCCTGTGGCAGTGTTTTAGCCATATCCATACTAGTTTACCCCGAAAAGGTGCTTCCTGACATTTGTCTTTCAACCTCTCCTCATAACTTACCATCTCTCCATCCTGCACCTACTTCTATTCATCGCCTGCGCCGACTCACACTCCCTGCAGAGCCCTCAACTATCCTCAACATCACCTCGTTGCCTTCATCCGCTATCCTTTGCCCTTCCTCCTAGTGTCTCCCTCTAACTATCTCCGCTACAGCCGCCATGGCTGAGATCCGTCGCAAGCTCGTCATCGTTGGTGATGGTGCCTGCGGAAAGACCTGTTTGTTGATGTAAGTCCATCCAATCCTCAAAGCCCCTATGGGATCCCTCTTTGCTGACCATCTTGAACAGCGTCTTCTCCAAGGGAACATTCCCTGAGGTACGCAACTCCCATCCTACGCCTATCATCCCACTCTTTCAGCCCTGTTGATGTCTCCCGACGGCCACGATAACACGAAGTACATCCTTGTGTACCCTGACTGACATGAATCTCGAACAATAGGTCTATGTCCCAACTGTCTTTGAGAACTATGTTGCCGATGTCGAAGTGGATGGAAAACATGTTGAACTAGCTCTATGGGATACCGCAGGCCAGGAAGATTACGATCGTCTTCGACCTCTCTCTTACCCGGATTCTCATGTCATCCTGATCTGCTTTGCAATCGACTCTCCTGATTCCCTCGACAACGTTCAAGAGAAGGCAAGAACCCTTCCCACTCGAATGGCCTCTAATCTGACCGTCTAATCTCAACAGTGGATTTCCGAAGTCCTACATTTCTGCCAAGGTCTTCCAATCATCCTCGTAGGATGCAAGAATGATCTACGATATGACCCTAAAACCACTGAAGAGCTGGCCAAGACTTCCCAGAAACCAGTCACCGCCGAACAGGTGTGTCCATGTCCCTAGAAACCACAAAGACGCAAAGCTGACACAGTCATTTCTAGGGCGAGGAAGTCCGCAAGAAGATCGGTGCCTACAAATACCTCGAATGCTCGGCCAAGACCAACCAGGGAGTTCGCGAAGTCTTCGAAAGCGCCACCCGTGCTGCCCTATTGACCCGAAAGAGCGGTAAAAGCAAGAAGTGCTTGATCTTGTGAAAGACCCCTGTCTCTCGGTAGCATACACACATGGACCTGCCCACCCTCCCAAACATATATCAGGATATCGCCAACACAGGGTGCAGATCCCAGTCAAGGCCTTCAGTTTTCCTCGTTGCTTCGACTGGCAGTGGTCCGGTTTGGTGGCTTGATCGTGGTGCTTTTCCTGCACTGATACATTAGTTTTCTCTTTATTGAGTGAAGGACGGAGTGAGGGTTGAGGCAATACAAGATTTTGCAAAGGGACTATGAATGGGCAAACTCGGACGGCACTTCTAGCATCATGGCTACCAGAGTCGTGACTAGTCGAGTCTTCGAGATAGGAAATCCATTCACGGCGTTTGTCCTCTTCAGGCCGTTTTCAAATGAGCATTAATTTAACCTCCCTCTCCTTGTCTTGCACCCGAGTTACCACTCAACACTCTACAAAGACCTCTACGAATATATCCTGGGGTTCGCATATGTCCGTTGGTCAGATTCTGCCCGCCCGTGATTGTCCATACACCTGATTGCTCTCCTGACTCCTCGTACCTATTCCCTATGGCCCGAGCAAGTTTTGGGCTGTCTGAATTTATCATCATTTGGTACCTACTAGACCAGACTCTATTTGACTACCAATACCAGTTCCGCAATTATTCCATTCAGTCGCATGGTGCAGTATGCGAGTTTGTCCTTATCTCCTACATGGAGGGACGGTGTAGAAATATGGCACGTGCTCCCATCGCTTCTCAGCCACTGCCAAGATCTCTCTCTCCCTCCCTCTCTCGCTCACGTGCAATGGACACCAGTGACGTGACCGTCCTCCGAGGAAGCTACTCGCACAACGGAGACTGTGATCAGTGTAGCTGCGCCGCACAGGATGTCGGACACTCACCACATCTGTCAAGCTAGCCCCAACCTGACACTATCTGATTGTGATAGAGCTAGTCGTCTGATGAGTATGTACTGTTTACATCCTCAGGGTCTTGGGAAACTTCAGCAACTTTCATGATGCCGATACTCACTGCTGGAGCAGGACCATTCCACCCGCTGGCACCTGACCATGTCTGCCTCCTCGTCCATCAATGGGCTGCGTGTCGTTCCTGCTCGATTGTCCTATTTAGCCATATATAATCCGTCACTTGGTCCAACGGATGAAACTGTCAGTGACCAGATTGTCTTTTACTACTCGCAGCGACATGAAGCCGAGCTAGAGCGACGCCGCTGTGAGAAGCATGACGCAAAGAACGAAGCCAATGATGCTTCTGTACAAAAAGTCAGGCAAGATTCCGATGCCGCAACTGAGAATGATCCTGAGCAGAATGAGCGACTTCGTCAAGTTGGTCTGGCGCAGGGAATGATGGACTTCGTAAAGTAGGTAGGCAGCCTTCGTTACTCAGAGCCCTTGTTCAGCTCTCCTGGAGATAAGACTATTCTACCTCCTAAGTCTTCCCAGGAAGACAGGCGCCACGGTTTCAATCGACGTACTAATTCTCCCTTGACATCTAGAAATTTCTCAAATGGCGTGCCCCTCGAATCAATCGAATCAGAGAAATCTCGCGTTGTTCTGAAAGAACTCGAACCACAATGGTGGATTCTTGCCTCAATCGAGCTCACCCAACTACCAGCGACCACCACTGCCAATCCTTCTACCATGCAACGAGCCGCAGGCTCGGGCAAAGATCGAGGAGAAGGACATAAGACACCCACGACTGATGTAGTCGAATACTCCTCTCGTGAGGTCGCTCCTGCACAGCTGCTTCTAAGACAAATGATCCAAGCTAATCGGCTATTCTTGCTTCATCATGCGTCGAGTTTGACTGAGCTGTGGAAAAGGCATGCGGGTAATCGACACCTCTTCTGCAATCTGCTCGATCGATATTGGACCCGGTTCATATGGAACTGGGATGTCCTGCTGCATGGCAATCCTGCCGTTGAGCTCTTTGATGGCATCAAACTTGCTGGAGGTGGCGAGCTTGGTGTCGGAGTTGGTGAAGAAGGGTGGGGAAGCGGTGAGCGAGAAGTGCTTGAAGGGTTTGCAAATAGGACCGATGGACTTCTCGACCTCGTCGTGGGCCGTTATGGTGATGCGCCATTGCCAGGAACGCCGACAGAAAGTCCACCAAGAAAACCGCTTCCCTGGTTGGGGAATGCCGAAAGCTCGGGCAATCAAGATGGGGTGATCTTCTCTGGCATCGGAGGCATTTCTCGTAGATCGCTTGCTACCATTTCGCAATGGATGGAGTCTATTTTCGCTTATGGCGAGAGTGCTTATGGGGTTGGCGAAAATCCAGCTTCTCGGCCGAGGGAAGGAAAGAAGACAAGAAGAAGTCGTGCCAAAGGAGCGCAATACGTACCTAGCCGAGACTCAGAACGGAAAAAACGATCACAGCATCAGCAACGCAGGTCACCGCATGGTCCAGCGGCAGAGCTACGCCAAAAAGCGATTGAAAACAATCTCAATTCACCCAGGATTCCCGCGCCGCTTGTGAACGTTGTAGAGAGATCCTTGGACGAAGCAGTTGCCAAAGCAACTGGCGGATCTACAAGCAAAAGCCCTGAGCAAGAAGAGACTCACCGTGGCAATAAGCAGACAGCGGATATCCAGGAAGATGGTACTCTCTTTGGGGCAGAGAAGATGATGAAGTATCTGAGCCTTGGATATGGTTCCACCTGGACGTTGAATCCTAAAGGTTTCAATTCAAGCCCTTCACTTGACGAGCCGAGCCATGCACCAGCGCCACAAGGAGGGCACGACAGTCCAGTCGTACAAACACACCCTGTGGAGGACCTTCAACAAGTAGACCCTACCCCAGAAGTAAGTGACGAAGATGAAACGCCATTTGTACAGCGGCTTGAGCAATCTATCGGTAGATTCTTGATTGGTTTGTCTGGCGACCTAGAAAACACGGAATTCGAGGAAGACGAATTAGACATCTCTAAACCTGATGGAATCGTGCGGCCAAAAGCAGATTCATCTGTACCCTTACCACCAGCATCCAGGACGACAAATCGTATCTTTCTTCGCACACTGACAGTTGAGATGTCTTCATCGCGCTTCAGTCAGCTTGCGGCGTCGTCACGTCCTCTTTCTAGGAATGCACCCTCCAGTTTTAAGGACTCTGAGTATTCTGCTCGAGGCGAGGGCAAGACGAGTGCATCTGCTTCCATTGATGGCAGCCACCCTAATGTTAGCCATGAAAGGGTTCAGGTTGCAGTATATATTCATCAACCTTTCATGTTCGTTTTTCTCTTTCAATTGCGCACACCTAACCTGTCCATGCCGGGCTTTTACCGGTCAATTCATCACACTCTCGGACCCCTGCAGAAAAGTCTTCTTCGAAGCACGGATCCGAGCATATGGCAGGAGCGAATGCAAGAAGCAATGGGATCTGCACCGGGTGCAGATCCTGCGGGTGCTGAAGATCAGCGATCCAGGCTGTTGACACAGTCTCCTCTGGAGATATACGATTTTGTCTATGACCCAGTCAAATTGACAATTCGAACCTCAATCCCCAATATTCCTGTACTAGGAAGCCTTGCAGCAGAAGGATTACAGCGGTATCACCAATCAGATAGGCCCATTACCGTCTCAGGCTCGTGGTATACGCTTGGAATTCCCCTCGGGACGTTTTCAGTGTCGGGAAGCTCTTCTCCCACCAACCGCGCTGGATTGGTCAAGCGGGATTGGACACGTGTCGACGCTCTCAATACGTATACACACGTACTGAACATCTGGGCGGCAACTCGTGCTCGTGGCCCGGCATTTAGCGAATCCCAAGCTGAGCGAGAGGAGATAGAGAGGAGCGTCAAAACTTCGAGAGGATGGTGGGTGCTATGGATGCGCATTGGCGCTAGGAAAGAGTCACCGGATGAAAACAATGATGCCAGCTCTGCAAAGGCTTCCCAGGAGGTGATCTCGGCCAAGTCCAAGGTTCGAGAAGCAAAAGAAGCATTTTTGGTCAGGAGATCTCCGCAAGACCGCACTTCGGCTGCGAGAGATGCATCCGGAACCAGAGGGGAGCCAAGGAGCATCAGTTCGTCTGGAAGATGGCTCCTTCGAGACCATCCACGTAGCCGTGACGCGAGTGGCTCTGGAGGGGGCCTTTCAGCGTCCTCAGCAACAACAAATGCAAGAGCAGTGGGCGAAGGGGTTGGTGTGGATGCAAGGAAATGGATTGAAAGACTGATTCGGTTAAGTATGTGAGAGAAACCTGCTTGAGTACTGCAATAGAGATTGTAGGTGGGTGGGCCGCAGCAACTGCGATAGTGTTGGTGTGCGCATGCAGAAGAAATGCAAGTATCAACCAACAATTCAATGCCTTAGCGTTGGTTGAAGCAGAAGAATCCTCCCCCAAACCATCCTTTGTGCGGGTGTATGTCTCCGACGCAATCCCTGTTTGAAGGAGGGATGGTACTGGAGGAGACCAGGCCGTTTGTAGAATGCAAAGTCGTTGTGGAGTGGTAGTGCATGGCTTGATAAACCCTCGCTTGCATGTCAAGACCAATGACAAGTAACCACCATAGGCGTCAACTGGGTATAGGGGCATACCCTCTTAAGCTATTCATGCACATCTGGTTCACTAATTCTCTGCCATTTGAGTCTATCCGCCTCCAAAGATTCTTCCTGACGACAAGCCTTGGTGTGATCTGACAAGCCATCACTTTTCTGTTGTCGACCTCTGGAGTTTGCACGGGCCGCGGGAGACGAACCCTGCCTGCGCGCCAGTGCCAAAATCAACCCGGCTGAGGGAGCTGATCGCTGTCACGGATTCGTTGTAGTAAAATATTTATAACAAGGTTTGCTCTAGCCCTTTGACGTAGTCAATTCATGACAATCAGCTTGACTCCTCTTGAGTATCCTCTGATTCCCCCCAATGTCCCAACATCGCTCTCCTGTTCGGCCACTCGCTCCTGCTGCCACTTCAGAATTGTCTCGAGAATCAAGCTCCAATGGCAGGAATCTAGGTGATCCATCCTTGGTTCAGTCTGGGCTAGGTCCATCGAAGCGAAATGCTTCTATCGCTTGCCTCAACTGCAAAAGTGCTAAGAGAAAGGCAAGTACTTGTTGTCTTTTCATTCGTACATTGAGATAGCCAAAGCCACGCCATGGACTGCGTTTGTTCGGAGTCTACCAACCCCAAACCGAGACATGCTTCTTATTGTGCTCGTGCTGCCTAGATATCTTCTGGGTGATCAAGTCTAATTGAAAGGTGATAGTGTGACCAAAGACGACCCTGTGCAAACTGCCGCAACACCGAGAAGGAATGCGTCTACGATGCCTCGCAAGATGGTAGACGGAAGGAAGTGCGAAAGCGCAGACTCGACGAGCTCGAGTTCCGCAGCAACGCCCTCGACCGACTTCTCTTGAAATTGAGGAATTCCTCGCATGCAGAAGCGCGCGAGTTGATCGACCTCATCAAACGAGATGCACCGCTCGAAGAACTCTTGGACTTTATTGAGAGAAACCCGGGTGAACTTGCTGATGAGACGAAGAGGGCTGTATCTGCAAGTCCCCCTCCTCCAGAAGGCACAGGCATTCGCCGCATGCTTGCAATCAGTGAATTGATCGACATGCCGACATTTCAAGTCGAAGCCGGGCCCTGGACGACGGTGACTTCTGACAGTGCCTTTGTGTCCCATGTTCTTTCGGCCTACTATAATTGGTTTCATTGGCACTACGTCAATTTTGACTGGGAATTATTCTTGAAAGCCTTCAAGGAGAAGGATCTTGAGTCACCCTATTGCTCGCCCTTGCTGGTGAATGCCGTCTTAGGTATGGGTTGTGTGAGTCTACCTGACTCCTCCTCGCTGCGGCCTTGGAAGCTGACCCAGGATTTCAGATGTTCTCAGACCATCCGTCAGCCCTTGGCGACTCAGGAGACGCCGAAACGCGTGGCCAGCATTTCTACAATGAAGCCCAGCGGCTTTATGAGCTTGAGGGTGATCGGTTGACGCTCGCCAATGTCCAAGGGTTTACCATTTTGATCATGCTGTGAGTAGAGAGTAGCACTCAACCCCCACTCTATCCGCTCATCTTATTCACAGGGCTGCTTTCGCTGGCAAAGATAGGATTAGCTCGGCTTCTTTGAAGAAGCTCGAAGTTATTGTGCCTGAGCTTCTTTCTCAATATGCCACATCAAATCCAGACCAGCCAACCACCCCAGAACTGCAAAGATCTCTCGCGATCACTGAGTGGTCGGCATACATATATCTCAGGCATGCCATTGCTGAAAATCTGATTCCTTTGCACATACTAACGATCATGAAAGTGCGTTCGGGATATCATTCCTGTCCCCTCCAACATGGTCAAAGCCGACGCTAGAGAGGCCTTATCAGTCCGACTCCTGGAAGAGCCATCTCACCCCATGGTCCCCATACCCACTCAATCAAGAGCCAATTCAGCTCCCTCAGCACGCGTTGTCCGATGAGCTGGCTGTTGCTTATAGTTTCATGGGAGACGTTCAAACTCTGCTGTTTAGAGAATTTCCAAAGCTCAATGCGCTGCAGAAGTACGAAGCTGCACAAGAGCTGGACAGTCGAATTCTAGCGTGGTACGACTCGCTTCCTGCCGAGCATCGTTACGACCAGCCACCCTTTCTGATTGTCCCAGCTACCGTTGACTTAGCGTGAGATTTTATCCCTTCGAGATGACGATATGTCTACTAACAAATCGCCAGCCTGGCAATCTTCTTTGGGCGACTCTTCCTATGGAACTGGACTACTCCGACACTTAGTGAGGCGAAAAGCACAACCCAAGAAGAAGCTAGATACGAACCTGATCCGACCGAAGGTAAAAGGTCCGACACCAAGACGGTTGCCGAGATCAGAACCTCGACACTTGCTATTGGTTCGCAGATCGTAGAAAGCGTCGTCTCTATCGGGCGTAGATTCGACGAACAATATGGACCTACGTATCATAGCATGTTGATGCCTCAGTCTGGCATCTTCTGCGCGAACTTTCTTCTTGCCGGCAATTTATATTCAGCACATGAAGAGGAGATGCTTCTTCAAATCATGCAGGTGCTTGTCCAGGCCTCGAAGCGTTGGCAACTTGTCAAAGGTGTAACGCAAATGCTGCTGAAGGGGTCAGAAGACAGGCTGAAAGCCCTATCGTCTCCACTTGCAGAGGGAGATGATGAGCAGCCTGTTGTCCACGCCCCAGGGCAAATAACGAAGGAACTCTATGAAAGCATGGAACTGATCGTCAAAGACATGGCCTGGAGTCCTTCAGACCATCTTCTTTTTAGTTCCAGATACCCGAACTACCTGGTTGCAAAGGAAGATCCTACAGTCGAGCTGAGTGACATGCTCGAGCAATGGGCACAACTTGCACTTGAGGAGAGAGCTTTGAGGGAAGGCGACGACGAGGATGCCAACACGGCCGGTTACGAGGACTCGAATAACAATGATACAGGCCCACAAGCACCACCAGTGGAAAGCATAGAGCTTGGAGACCTTCCAATGACAGAGGTGGAAGACACCAATGTCGCCGACAAGCAAAGTTCAACACTGAGTCAACAGATCAAATTGGGAGACAAGCTAGAATCGGTAAGGACTCAATCCGAACTCTTGCCTCAGGAGCCTGAGCCTGTCAAGGGGACAGACGTTCAAGAATCTGGCAAGAGCAACACAGCCGCACCAAAAGGTGCTACACAGAGTCAGAAAGAAACACTCTCTGTAGTGAGTCCTCCTCGAGTTGAGGTAGGTATCGTCGGTAGTGCGAGTGAGAGCCACACTCCCCTGAGTACACGAGAAGAATATGAGAGCGCTGGTGATATCGGGAAATCGAGCGCCGAGAAACAACTGCCGACCACCGATGGCCATACGATGACATTGGAAGATGTAGCACTCGAGCAAGGGAACACGGCAGCGCCCGCTCCTACGGGGTAGCGTGTGAAACAATTCGCAATGATGACCTGCGATGTGCCTAATGAATCATAGCCTTTAATCGATGGGCACTGTGGAGGAGATTCAGGGTTCAGTCATTCATTCGTTCATTTCCATTCGTTTAGGGATTTCTTGCTTGTTTCTCGGGCTGATGCCGAGGAACCCGCATACATTCCGTCCTCGGGGCGTAAAAGAGCTGCCTGAGCTTACACATTTGTCATTGCACAAAAATTGGATAAAGAGAGGGCAGGGCACAATTCGAGGATATGGAAGAAGGCCGAGCTAATCCTGGATGTTGGTGTTTTCTTGATTGAAGGTATTCCGTACGAATTGAGCGTTTTATTACAACTCCCTGTCTAAGGTAGTTTATGACAGAACCGGTCAGCTGTTGCCGGAATGCAAGCAACGAATGAAATGATCTATTGGGCGTTAGTCACTGATTGTTCTGGTCGGTAATGTGATGTGTGCGTTCTTTAGCGATAATGACACTAACACATGACCTGCTCGTGAGGTGAGTTAGGGGGATGATGTGAATCGATGTCGCAGTGCGTATCTAGTACGGAGAAGATACTACCACGCACGAGGTAATTACAGTTTCGGCGCAGGTTGCAGGAAAATTTCCCGCCCAATTTGGCGACCTGCACCGCCGCTTTTATAGGTGCGCTTTCCTTCATACCTGTTTTGGGAACCAAAACAAACCCTTCCACCCTCACCACAAGCCACTGTCACCCTAATCACACTTACCCTCACCGTCACGATGGCCGACGAAGTCCCCCTTGGTCCGCAGGCTGATTTCAATATCATTGCTACCGAGATACCGAAGATACCAAATACACCTGCACTCGCCGGCGGCCAGCAACTTCTCGCTGAGCTCCGTGCAATGAGGGAGCAGGCAACGAGAGACACGATGGCAATCCGACAAGACGTTGCAAATATCCGCCAGGAAATTGTCGATGTTCGTCAAGAGCTTGTGACCATAATTACTGCGTCATATGTACAATTCGACCTATTTTAATATTACTATACTAATTCTATAGGAATCACAATAATGCAGCCTGGGTTCAGAATACATACCTTCGAAGTTAAAACGAAAATCTTGTATCGTTTCTCAACGCTACTACCGGTGCCGCTATTCTTGATGTCCCTCGCACCTCATCCGAACTCGAACGAATGGCAAGAAGACAATTAGATTCAGTCCTCCAACAGTTAGGTATTCCTACGCAGGGTGCAAATGTAGCGGATAAGAAGCGGTTGCTCAGAGCTCACATCGGGCTACCAGAGGTCGCAGGCTCACCACCTCCATAAGAGACACAATTCCAGCAATATGGGACACGCTGCATGAAGTGCACGAATCAGAACTGTATTGATAGTTTACGATTGATGAGAACCAATATCATGACCTAAAGCAGCGGCTAAATTCCCTGCAACAACTTTACATAGTGAAGGGTTTGCCCGGATCAAGGATTCTCCGTGCTCGGTAGGTACCTCTTAGCCCTCAACGGTGCCAAATTTTCCAACGAGAAACGTCGACAAAAGGAAACGCCTAAGCGAGCATTTCATAGGTCTTGGGGCAAAGGGAACATCGACATCGGAACAAGCTTCGAAATGGCGAACAAATCGCACGCGTGAGGGTTTTTGCGGGTGACAGTTCTGCGACAGTGGTTCCTAGTAGTCCACCATCCCTCTCGGGTCCCTCGATGCTTTTGGATTACCTTGTGAAGTGGATGCCTTGCCTAGCCATGCCTTGGATGGTGAGGGAGTGTTGGGTCCACAGCCCGTGGATGAGCCAAAAATGGACTTTGATCACTTAGAGTCAAGAGACAGTGTGGGGGAACAATGCTGATGGAAGGATGGGCCATGCCGGCTTCTCAAGACGGTGGCCCCCGAGGCACCAGGTATTCTGAATGCTAGGTGAGATTGAGTTGCCCTTAATAACAGACAGTGTTATTGCGGAGGAAAGGATACCTATCCTCGTCATACACATCCTCTTGGTCATGGCGTGTGGTTGGGAGTATGAGAGGAGAAAGACAGCAATGACCCTTTTGGGAATGGTACAACCCTGAACCCTAGTGCCAGACCTAATTTAACCTTCTTTAGCGTCTAACCCAAAGAGGACTAAACAGGTGTTTTAGGAACAGGCAACTTCAAACAGTCCATGTCGCGTCTCGGTCTCGTCTTCAGCCTCAACCCCAGCTAACCACTCCCCTTTTCGTGGTCTTCAATATCCCAAGCCTCGAAAGGCACAGCGCCTCGTGAGTCGTCATACTTGGACATGCCTCTACTCCGTACTCCGTGTCCTCGCTTTGGTCCCCTTTACCCTGGCGGATCCTCACTCTGAAGCTCCATGTGCTGCATCCACCGTCTTATCGTAGAGATCGCCAGAGCTAAGATCTCTGGCCAAGCCCGAATCAGCTTTCTCCGCTGCCGGCATCTGCGACAGGAGTTAGACAAATCTGTTGGAATTCTGGTGAGCTGGTGCCCCAGGTATCCAGAAATCAGGCCATTGAGCATTTGCCCCGGTTCATGGTAGAACTCGTTGGCACATTGGGAATGAATTGTCATTGGTACCGAGGGTACCTCCCCTTTGATACCTGTCACGGCTTGGTCTTGCTGCCGCCGGTCCAAGACTTCCCCAGTAGGTTCCTCATCGACAAGTCACCTTATCGACAGGGTGGGCATACGATACGCTTAGCTCTCCTGGATCGACAGGACATGAGAATACGGAAGGATAGCCACCCGTTGTACCCATACCTTGCTGCCTCTTTTGGGTTTGGAAACCTCCTCCTTCTCGCCAATCTATTGAACCTCATCTGATCCTTTGGCAGTTCTTCCCTTTCTCTCCTTCTCTTCTCCCATTCAGCGGGCTGACCTTCCATTCTTTCGCTGTATTGCTGTTTGTTGGTGCGTGTTGGTGTCGTGATTTCCTTTCATATACAGGGACTGGATCCGACAACCGCCATTCTTTTTCTCCCTTGTTGTCTGTCTCCTTCCAGTTCAAGGTCTACCGCTCACTTTTCTCGCAAGCGGCGCTGGCGCTGAGCGCTGGATGCTGATTTAGCCCTCTTTCATTCTTTCAGAGACCAGAACACTTCTTAGGTTCCCACTCCACTCCGTCGCTGGGCTTCCCACTCCTTGGTGACAGCCACACCTACCACACGAAGCTCGAGAGATTCCACAGCTGCAACCACGACACCGTACCAAAGGCCATTCGAGATTCGACAGCAAACATGAATACTAGGGCGGGCCAGGTTATTCTGCTGTTGCTATGTCTAATCCTCGCAATCATACTGCTTATCATGTCATCCAAGTATGCTGCCTGGGCACGGGCGATGACCAAGGCTTCAGGAAGCTGGCTGTACGTTTATTCACTGTCCTTTAATACTTTTCTGGCATCTGCACCTCGCAGGCAATAATGATCACCATATCTGGATATCAAGCGCTGATTGAATACTTCTTAGAACACTATGCTTTTATGTTGGCTCGGTTCCGTTTCTGTCGCTGTTATATACAGCTATGCATCTCGCAGCACTACAATTTAACGGGCTTCCCATCCCCCCATATGGACCAACTCGAACATCAGCAGTCGCTCCCAACCCTCGTAACCGACAGAGCACAGTCAAAGTTTACGATCCCGAGTATACCTCCACCACAACCTTCTTCATCCTCGGTGTTTCAATTCTTCATTTTCTCGCTTGGTTTGCCCAGGCTATCCTCTGCACATCTTGTGAGCTTGGACCCATCCTTTCAGGCAATCAAGGTCGTGTACCTGGATGGTGCCCTCAGTCTCGATTTCAGGATCAGGGCAACCCAAGCGTCGCAGACATGCTGGGCACTCTAGCGACAGTCAAGGACTTCCTTCAATGGGGTATGGTGGCCCTCACGGCTGCATTGATCGAAGTTGCACGACGTGAATATATGCGTGCTGAGCGCGCTCGTTCTGAGGCTCTACAAAGGCAGGGCGCTGGTGTAGATTTCGGCGGAGAGAGACGCGAAATCGATTTCAAAACTGGTGGCTTGGTGGAAATGGGCAAGATGGAGATCAGTGGGCCACGGTTTATCCCGCCGGAGGAAATACAGGCTGCCGCTGCTGCTGCGGAAGCCGAGGCAAAGAAGAAGCGAAAAGGTGGCAGCCTGGGGGAGCCTGGGCCTCCGATCCCACTGCAACCAGAAGGGCCTGGCGTACCGGAAAATAAGGCTTCAGACAACTACTATGGCAACGGCATGAAGACAGGGCTGACACGCAAACCGACACTCAATTACATGTACGAGTCGAGAATATAGTTGCACGATCTTCTGCGACTATATTCGCCGACTGTCATGAGCTTTCCAGTTTGCTTGCTTCCGGTTCTGTCATTTCATGTCCCCGCTGTTTTGAACCTGCTATTTTCATGCGTGCGTGGTGTTGGTGGTTGTCTGATTATACATTCTTGGCATTGCTTTTGAACATGGTGTTGTGCAAGTCTTCGCCAATGCGATCTAAAAATAGGGAAAAGCCACAGTTTGGCTTTTGGTCGTTGGACAGGTCATCTGAAGAGCAGTATCTCAGAGGCTGAACGGGGACGAACAGTGAGTATGCTCCAGACTGCATTTCCCCCACAGTGATTATTATTTTCTCCAATCACTGTATGGGCTTGTAAGTAAAGAGGTCTCGAAGGGGGGTGAGATGGTCCCACAGACAACCCGAAAGAACAAGGAAAATCGAGCCAGCAAGAGAAGAGGAGGAAAAGGCCTCAAGGAAGCCAGAATACTTACTATTGACGCTGTTATGTCATTGTTACATTATCGCCATGTTCGACATCTGATGCATGCAAGGAGGGAGAGAAAGCAAGTGGTTGCATCAGTTGATGTTCGACTTATATAAACGCTCATACACATTGTACGGGAGGGAAGGGAGCAAGTGGGGACGATCCGACCAACTCCTTTCAACTCCAGGACAGGATGGTCTCTCTCTGTCGCGCTACCTATCTCACCGGACGGGTGGCTTTGCATACTCTACGATCTACGATCTCCTTCTATCTAACCAATAGACCGATTCAGATCTCGATACAAGAAAAAGAACGAAAATTAGCTAAATTACAGGTCCCAGGCATTTTTCTTCGAAGGTTTCCTTCTTCTCCCTTTCCCTGAAAAGGTGGGAAAGCGGCGAAGGAATGCCAGGAAAAAGAATGCCTGTGGCTTACGTACCCAAAAAAAATCAGAAGAAAAGGATGTTCTCCTATTAAAAATAACACCACAAAACGCAGTTCCCTGTTCCGTTCGCTCTGCCGCATATACTAACCACATCCCGTGCTTTTCTCGACACCTTTGGACGCTCTCGCTAGGTCGGTTGTGTCTGCGGAAGGTCTTAATGCCAGCTAACTACGACGAGCGGGGGCTGGAAACCACTTGAGAAATCAGATCATGTCATTTGACTTGGGATTTTAGAGGGAGAAGGACGAGCGTGGCGTGGTGCTATGTCCTCCTGACTTGCTCCAGCACTATCGCATCTATCTAATTTTGGTCATGTCATGGACTCATGCCTGTCGTCAACTTTTTGTGCCGTGATCCCTCGCTCATACAATGTGTGATCATGCTTTGCTGCGTTCTGGATACAAAGCTGCTGTGTTCTTCGAATGGATGGTCTGGAAGGGGAGCAAAATGGCGCAGCCACGAGACACACACTGTGGGAGGGAGGTTTTCTTTGCCCCAAATTAGATATGTCGCTCGTAGTAGCTTTGTACCATGCCCTCGATGGTAGGCTGATACTCGACCAGCTTGACGTCTCCGGTCGCTTCGTCCAGCACGGTGTTGGCCTGCACAAACACTTTCCTCGGAGTCTTGCGCTTCAAGACGAGTGGCCGGGCCTTCTCTGCCCACCATTCGTCTACGCTGGTGATATCTTCGTACAGTTTCTTGCCGGCCGCAAAATCAGCTGTCGATTTGTAGATGTGCAGTTTCTGGAGGTACGCTTCCACTGCCGGTCGTCCGTGCGACAGGATCTTGCTGCGGTCAAGGTGGATCTCCAAATCGTCCGGGTTCTTGGCGTCGTCGTTGGGGGACTTGATCTGGCAGAAATCACTGCCTGCGTCGAGGAAGACCCGCAGAATCGAGTACCGCGCTTGCATGTGCGCCTGGCCCCATTTTCGTGATTTGGGGTCCCAATATTCGAGTGCTGCTACGCCTGCCCTGGCCATTTGGAGGTACGAGACATATAGCACGTCGCCGGCTTCGTTGCTGATGTCTTCCTTGCCATTGCCGAATCCAAAGATCTGGAGGATCTCAAAGTCACAAGCGAGGGCCATTGCCACACACTCCGCTCGACACTCTTCGTAAGACGAAGCGATCGAGCCGAAAACGCTGGACCACGTCTGGCCTGGCTTATACCACGATTCGATCGGCTTCTTGGTAACAGGGCTGATAGGGGGATTCTTGACGTCGAAATTGTATTCGCCAGGAGCGGTTTCTTGTAATAGTTTGCCGCAGCCGTGACCCAAAAGTTCGTGGATACCGACCTGGACCTCGAACGCCGGATCTCGATATTTGCGATACAGATGGTCATCTTCCTTGCGGATGAATGGAATGGGCTCGTTAGGAGCTTTCGCACTGAGAACATTTCCCAAGCTGACATTCTTGAAACCTTCATTTTGTCTGATAAAGTCATAATTCGGGATGTTTATTCCCGCTGGGATACCGCTACCCGCAAAAGTGAGGACTTCCAGACTGGTAAAGTCCGGGCTCAAGAACTTGTCCTTCTCAAAAGCCTTGTCCCACGGTAGCTTCGGAATCATACTTGGAGCAGCATCGACAAGTTTTCCAAAAGCTCGTGTGCGTTCTTGGTTGACCATGGCAACGAAACCTTCCCACTCACCACGGACTCCCTGGGGATCACGGTAAGTTTCCACAAATCCGATGTCGGTCTCAACAGTGGGTTTCTTGTTCTTGATCCACCACCGTTGAGATTCGACGAAGCCCTGTATGCTCCCCGTACCGAACGTTCGGGTGTATTCTTCGAGCATCTTCTCTTCAACCTCGTTCGCAGCTTCTTTCTTCGCCTTCTTAAACTCGATAGCAATCTTGGCCATCTCCTCTTGGTAGTCACCGAATACTAGGTTGAGCTTCTTACCGGCCAGCTTGCCGGTAAGATCGAGAGAGGAAACATCTCCGAGATCCCTCTCCGAAGCTGGCGGGTTTGTGACGCCTGAGGCAATGAGTAGATCAAAGTCTCCCGACGGCAATTTCCGCAGTCTTGTATTTTCGATCAGGAGTTTCTTCTCTTCCAGCACATCTCCGACAATTGAGATTTCTTCCTTTGTGATCGTGGGGGAGTCTGGATAATAGGCCGTCATGTGTCCGGCTTCGGGGTAGCCTAGGTGCATCAAAGGAGTATCATTTGTTTCATAAATACCGCCACCAGTTTTTTGTGCTTTTTCAAAAAGGCTGGAAGTGTTCTTGTCGACTGCAGCCAGGTTCTTCAGAGCATCTGGAGATATTCTTGGGATGAATTTTGAGTCACCGAAGCCCTTATAATTTCCTGCGTTGCCCAAAAATTGGGCAGCATATTCGAGCCACAGAGTAATGTCTTCAGCAGAGACAGATGCCTTATCCGACAGCGTCTTGTAGTCTCCATTGGCTGCGGCATGTAGGGCCAGAATGAGATCGTAGATGACAGGGGATTCCGGGGAGACTTGGGCCAAAGTCACACGGGTGCCAAGGAACGAAGCACGGCTCAAATGATGAGCATATCTTTTCTCCCTGGCAGTCAGGGCATTGAAATGTGGTGCAATTTCGAGACGGACGACGGTCGGAGGATTGTCCGCAAGGTAGTGTGATCGAGCGGAGGGATCCATGGTCGAGGCGGTTGAAAAGCTTCGCAAGCCAATGAGGTGAGAGCTGATCTGGATGAGTCTCTGGGCAAAACTGCGAAAGGGAACTTGGAGTGGCAAGGGGTTTGTCATGTAACGCGTAAATCAAGATGGTAGGCAGAATCACGGAATACTCAAGGGTAGTGGCTGGGATCACCGCTTCAGCAAGGCTGTGGATGTGATTGAATGATGCAGCCTGACGCGGACAGTATTTTGCGGGGGCATGAGTTTGAAATGGGAAATAGGATCCCGCTGCTTTGGGTCCATCAGCAAAGTCTGAAAACCCCTTCGAGTACATCAATCCCCTTGAAGACCTACTCGTGAACCACTTCGTAGCGACTTGGGCAATATTTCCACTAGGATCGTTCCATGATCAATAGTGTACTAGGAATTCTGAGGCGAATAGTTGCCATTTCCCTCTCTGGGAACTACACTTTGCCTAAGGCGCCGCTTTATAGTTAGCCCTCCAGACAGCCTAGCGTGTCTTGGCACATCTTACTTCTACTCGTACATTTCCACAACTTTGGCGCAAGTCGGCGTATCGACGCTCGGCTGATGGCACATGTCACAACATCGAGCGCATAACAGCCACCACCTTTGAACCAGACACCCAACAACCCGCCTTCCTAGATAGAGGGATCTTTGTGTTCGTTGATTGGACTCACATCTACAACAAGAGACCAAAGAAGAGTCTAAATGCAGCCTTGAACGTATGCCATGAGGAATCTGGTCGGCATCTACGGAATTTTCCAACAGGCACCATGTTTTCGTCCGCTTTCAAAACCTTTTCGTCTAACATTTCATCCAACTATGAAATATCAAAACAGGCATCTTCCACTGTAGGCACATGGACTGTCTTTGACGCTAGGAAGAAGAGCACCGGGTCGGAAGCCTCTATCTTTGTCTTTGATAGGAAATCGCTCGAGGTCAGCAGCAATGGCTTTGGCGCACGCACAAGTTCCACTTCAATTCGCAAGGCACAAGAAGAAGTTGTCGAACGCCTGAAAAAAGAGGCTAGTAGCCTTGCCCGTCTACGGCATCCATCTATCCTGCAGCTGGTAGAGCCCGTCGAAGACACCCGAAATGGTGGCCTCATGTTTGCTACTGAGCCTATCCAGTGCTCACTCTCTGCCGCTCTCGCTCAAAAGGACAGAGATAGTGGCCGGTCTATTCGTGGCGCATCAAAACATGTTTCAGACGAAGGAAATCCCTCGCGGGCGCTCAACGACGCTGAACTCGATGAATTGGAGATTCAGAAAGGCTTGCTTCAGGTTGCAAAAGGCCTCGAATTTTTACACGATTCTGCAAAATTGGTGCATGGCAATTTGAATCCAGACGCGATTATCATTAACGCAAAATCGGACTGGAAGATCTCTGGACTAGCTTTTGCCGGACCACCTGACGGGGCGGAAGGCCACCAACCAGTTCCTCAAATCTCGCTTTCTGAAGTTCTTCACAATGATGCCCGGATACCTCGATCTGTTCAACTAAATCTCGACTATACCTCTCCTGATTTTGTCCTTGACTCGAACATTAATTTCTCCGCGGATATCTTCTCTCTCGGGTTGGTAATTCTGGCATGCTATCGCCAACCTCATCGGTCACCGGTTGAGACGCACAGCAACCAATCTACGTACAAAAGAATATTCAGCAGCGCTTCCACTGTCCCTTCCAGTGCGAATAATTATTTCTCTGAAAATTCCTTACCCCGCGAATTGAACGCCACGCTTCCACGCATGCTCACCAGAAGACCCGCTCAACGGCTCACGGCGAATGAGTTTCAACAATCAGATTATTTTGACAACATCCTTGTCAATACGATGAGATTCTTGGATGCATTTCCAGCGAAGACTTCTGCGGAGAAATCGCAATTCATGAAGGGCCTTGGCCGGGTGATGGCTCAATTCCCCCCCTCGGTACTGGGCAAGAAAATCCTAAGCGTGCTCCTAGACGAAATGAAAGATCGAGAGTTGCTACCCTTGATAATGCAAAATATCTTCCATATCATTAAGGTAATTCCGTCGAGAAAGGAGGTCGTCACCGACAAGGTCTTACCTCGCATGAGAGAAATATTTCTGTCAAAACCGAAATCTGAAGAACGGGATACTAGCAAGGAGGCTGCCTTGATTGTTGTCCTCAACAACATCCAGATCATCGCTGAGAATTGCTCGGCAAAGCAATTCAAAGATGATGTCCTTCCCATCGTATTCGTCGCGATGGAGTCATCAACCCATTCTCTAACCGACGCCGCGCTTCAAACATTGCCCGTCGTACTACCGTTGATCGACTTCTCCACCGTGAAGCATGACCTCTTCCCTGTCGTTGCGAATGTGTTTAGCAAAACCAATAGCTTGAGTATCAAGATTCAAGGTCTTGAGGCTCTGGGTGTATTGTGTGGTGCTTCCACTGCCATAGAAAAGAGTCAAGTGGACGACTATTCTGGGACGGTACCGACCGAAACACAAGAAAAGAATATGTCGAGCCTTGACAAATTCACAATGCAGGAAAAGGTTATCCCTCTGTTGAAGGCTATTAAAACCAAGGAGCCGGCAGTAATGATGGCAGGCCTCAAGGTGCTTCGCCAAATTGGTCAAGTTGCGGACACAGAATTTTTGGCTCTGGAAGTGATGCCAATACTTTGGTCTTTCAGCCTCGGTCCACTACTTGACCTGGGCCAATTCAAAGCATTTGTGGAAGTGATCAAGTTCCTTTCGGCGAAGGTGGAGCAAGAACAGACTCGAAAATTGGGGGAGCTATCATCAGGACGGTCAACAGGCTCCAGGACTGCTCCCAATGCCCAGACATCCCTGGTTAATGGCTTGAATCGTGCTGTCGATGGCAGTGGCACAGAGGAGGATTTCGAAAAACTGGTTCTTGGCAACAAAAGCGCCGAGAAGAACGAGATCTTTGCAGGGGCATTTTCTGATGGACAGAAGCTCACTCCAAACGCCCCTACATTTTCTTGGTCATCGGTTGGTCCTGCATCAACTCAAGCTCGACCTTCAATGCCCAGTTTACAGCCACAACCAATATCAAGGTCCATAACTCCGGATGTCAGTATCGCCGCATTTCCTAGTCTGCAACCCGCACCATTGTCATCTGCTTCTGCCTGGGGAGCATCACCCTCACCTCCAGTAGCAGGGTTCCAACAGCGACAACAACCCTTACAACCAACCAACTATTTTTCAAGCCCTCCTATTTCGTCGCCCCCTCCAAGCAATAGCTCATGGCAGCTTCCGCCACCACCGGGTCCTCAAAGCATTGCAAGCAACCAGTTTCGACAAACAATTCCTCCACCACCACAGAAAAACATGCAGCAGAACCCATGGCAGCAACCCAGTTACATGACAGCCACAGCGCCCTCGATAGCCGGGCCTCCTAGCTCCACAAACAACATCTTACAGCCACAAAATAAATTTTCACGACCACCTCAGCAGTCGCCACAAAAGCAAGGACTTGATAAGTATGAATCGTTACTTTGAATGGACAATTTGCATAGCATGACTGCAGATCCTTGATGGCGTGGAAAGGCCCTAGTAGGGCAACTGCAACTGATCTCAGGTTCCCTACTCGTGCAAAGGTCCTCGATTGTGCTCAACCGAATCAGCGATATGAGTGGCGGAAGAACCTAAGCGGATGATGCGGCAAATGGTTGCAATTTGAGGATGGAGGTCACCGAACGCTTATCGGAGCGAATCAGGTCAACGAATCGAGAGATCTCAGAATGGAGACATGACCCACGCTAGACCTTATCAGGCAACTCATAGAGCATCAATACTACATTGGCCCATGGACGATCATTATTCTACTACCTAGTCCACGCGGACTCACCTGCAGGATAAGCGGCAGCTCTCTGCCAGGTTCCCATTTGAAGCTTCATTTAAAGCTTGACAACGTCACTCTGAACATTGAGCGTGGCTTCTCTTATCCCCAGCAGCCTATTCCACTCAAACGTCTACAATCGGTGCAATAAGCCAGAGATGAAGCTTCCAGGATTGTCTGCAGCTCTACCAGCTGCATTGCTATTTACAGGATGTTCGGCTATCTCAATATTAATGGGGAACGACGATGGATTTGGTAGTGCTCAACTACGGGAATTCTATCGACTGTTGAAGGAGGACGGGCACGAGGTTGTTGTAGTTGCCCCGGTGGACAACGAGTCCGGCCAAGGAGGACGTTCTGTTTTCACCACATCAAGGAACTTGACCACTGCTTCAGAGTTCAATCTTGTCCCTGCTGGCAGCCCTTCTCTTGGTCGAGACGAGAATGACCCAGATATTTGGTATTATAATGGCACGCCAGCCGCCTGCACTTTTGTGGCGTTGGATTTCGTTCTTCCCCGGTTCTACGATAATCGAACAATTGATCTATACGTGGGAGGACCAAACTATGGCACAAATCTGGGCTCCTTTCTATACACGCTATCTGGTATGTCACAGTCACCTCGCAAAGATATCCGACACTTGTTTGATCGTGAATGGTAGGCACCATGGGCGGCACATATGCAGCAGTTGGCCGTGATCTCCCTGGGATCGCATTTTCGGGCGGAAACAGCGAACAGCGCTCGTATACGTGGATCAACACAACCACCGCCTCCGGCTATGCAGATCCGGCAACCATTCATGCTCAACTCTCCTTCAATTTGGTGAAACATTTGATCGATGGCACTCCCGCTGGCCAACGATTACTACCCCTTGGATATGGTATCAAGTAAGTACTGAGTCTCGCCCACGAGTCTGTCTTTGTCCTTCAGTCTGACCACCATCCCCTACACGCGAAGCGTGAACACCCCTTTCATTACATCTTTCACCAACGACAGCTGCGTTGACCCGCCATTCGTCCAAACCCGCTTTGGAGGTGGTTCCTTCACCGACATTGCTGTTTACAACGAAACCACTGGGCTGTTCAGGTACGGCAACTTCCTCTCCGAAGGTGTTAACAGGTGCATCAACGGAGACTGCTCCTTACCCGGTGAGACTCCCACCGTGGATGACGGCTGTGCAGCCAGCGTCAGCGTCTTCACCATCGATTACGACGCGCCTTTGGGACCCGAGCAGGGTGGCGTCAGAGCAGCACTGAGCCCGCTTGTGCATTTGGAAGGCGCAGACAGGATGAGAGTCAAGGCCAGAGCTGGGTTGAGCAGTAAGTGAAGCGGGAAAATCTCCGCCCTCTGATATCTATGCTGGCAGCAGATACTAACATCTTTTTCTCCCTTTGCAGAGGAGGAACTCGAGGCTCGACACCCATTGAGACATGAATAAGCGATTGTGCTTTGCATAAATCGTACAGGAGATGGTGACGATGATAGGATAGTGGGTCAGGACGAGCTGACATTAAGATAGCTAAGAGCCTATCAGGAAGCTTCTGGTCCCTATGATTCTAATCAATAATATACACCAATCTCCAAACCAGCTCAAGCATCTTTCCAGGGCGTTTATTATTCATCATTGCATCCAAGGGGATATATGGCCGTTCTAATTCGACAAGCAACTTCCGGCACGCAAATGCCAATGTCATGTGCATCCCTGTAAACGTACTTCTGTAGAGGGATGGACGTCACAAGCTTCATGACGATCTCTCGGCAAGCACGAATGAGAGTCAGCGATTGACCCAGAAGAGGCATTTTAAGTTCGAGATGTGGAGAGCTTGCTTGGTGTTCTGCATCACCTCGTGGTCGGGACACTCGATTCTCCCACCTATGCCCGGACCGGCCGCTCCTGACATCGTGATGCCGGGACATTTTGCCGGTTACGGGTCTAGCGCTTCAACCTGGATGTGCAGGGTGTTATGGATAGATAGACAAAGTGATATCGTCAGCCCACGCAAGCAGGATGACAAGGATGGTAACAACAGATTCTGGAGTGCTGGATCTGAAAATTCTGTCGTGCACGTTTGGGCCTCTTTTCGCGAGAAAAGAATCTCTACTGCATTTGGTATTCCTTCTATGGACACAGCAGCAATGGGGAAAGCCCAAATCTTGGAATTTGTGAGGATCCTTGAAAGCACCTGAACAGTGCAATAGCAGAACTTTCCTCATGCCCGTGGCAGGTTTTAATCGATACCATGACGGGGAACGATTTCAAGGGCAACCCAACACCAGTCTTTGTTCTTGATGAGGACCAAAACTGGCCGGTGGAAAGAGTGCTCCAAGCTATTGCACGGTACGCGATCTCTCGGGGATTCAGTGATTTAAGATGAGGATAATCATTTCGCTTACTCTTTCGGAAAGGGAAATGAATCAGTCTGAGACGATCTTTGTCAAGCCGGCTGCTGCTAGATCGAGAGGGACTTACGACATTCGATCTTTTACCCCGTTTGCCGAGGAGCCATTCTGTGGCCATGGCATTGTAGGGGCCGCGATAGCGTTGGAAGGCAGATGTGATCAGGGGAACCTTACATTTCAAACGGTCGGGGGCATCTTTGTCCACGCTGAGAGCCTTGGACGTGCAGAGACAAGTTCGGGGAAAAGAACGCTCGGGCAGGTGATGACGGTGAAGCTTCGGATTCCCTCTGTGCCCGTCACAGAACCCCTCGATCATGACCTTGAACTTCGAGAGAGAATGGCAAAGGCTATCGAGATTGCTCCGCTCCAGATCTTGGCCCTGGGGAGGAACTCGTTAATGGACCTCGTTGTCGAGGTTGACAGTACAGTTGATTTCTCCGCGGACACGATCAAGATTGATGCGGGGGCGTTGATGAAAGGTTCGCCGCCAGGCACTCGCAGTCAAATCATCACGAGTCAAGGGAGGAGAGACGGCGTTGACTTCCTGAAACGTGTGTTTGCCTACGGAAGTGAAGGTAAGTAGCTCCGTGCTGGAGCGGTGTTGTAACTGAAACCGTTGGGGACAGATCAAGCGACGGGGTCAACACATTGCGTCCTCGCGCCGTATTGGGGCTCCAAATTGGGCAAATCGTGCATGAAGGCGAAGCAAGTATCTGAAAGAACCGGGGAAGCAGAAGTCGAGAGTATTGTGAATGATGGGGGAGGTCATGTGGGCTTGACTGGGTCGGGCGTGCTGATTATGGAAGGGAGGATATTGGTTCCTCGGGTCGCTCGCTTTGATACGAAGCTGTAGCTGGACCTTAGGCTATGGGTGGAGGCGAGGACGTGTCCGACCTCGCAAGGCTGAGTGGCCCTTTGAGATTACTCGTAAGTGCTGTGCATGGTCTCGGAGTCTGGAAATGCTCCGCGAGAACGAGATGGGCACCGAGTGTCTACGCGTAGGTCACCAGATGAGTCACTCACAACATGTTCACATATTATGAATTTATGCCTCGAATAGGAGATTTCTCATGCTGTGCGGCTATCGCCGGCCGTGCCAAGCATTCACTGGCCGAGCTCCCGATCCGAACTCGCTCGACCAAATATTCTGGAATTGCACGAGTATACAACCACTCCAAGTACCCCATCGACGTCCTGATACCATCACCGTCTCCAACTGCTCGTTCTACGGACAATCAACCCTCGCTTTGGATGTAAGGCAGCGCCCTTTGACAAGCTCCTCCCTTAACCACTAGGCTTACTCCGAACGCCCTCCCACCCCATACCAGACAACTGACTACATCTACATCTGTCAGTTGTCCCTGCACCCTCCAGTTTCAACCTTCCTCCCCGATGGTTTGCCGGTGACTCAAGAAAACCACAATGTCACTACCCCGGGTCCTGCGATCACCCTGCGCAAGATCCATCAGCAAGTCTGCCTACAAGGCACAAGCAGCTCAGCTGCGACAGTTATACAAGCCATTTTCCACCTCATTGCGGAGACGGGATCAATGGACCTTGGACGATGATCCGTCCTCCAAGCTTCCGGGCATCGACCCAGCCGCCTGCGAGGTGACCAACACCATCACCCCGAAAGCCTTGGTTGCGAATCAAGATCTTGTCTTCGGCCGCACGTTCACTGGTGAGTCATGCCACCAATCTACCCCATTGCCCTCCACAACCCGTGAGCTGACGAGGTCGAACAAGACCACATGCTATCTATAGAATGGACCGCCTCTCAGGGGTGGCTGGCGCCCCGTCTAACCCCATATCAAAACCTGTCCCTTGACCCAGCAACATGCGTATTCCACTACGCATTCGAGTGTTTTGAAGGAATGAAGGCGTACAAATGTGCCCACGATGGCTCCTTACGGCTGTTCCGCCCAGACAAGAACATGGCTCGGATGAACAAGTCGTCGGCGCGCATTGCTCTGCCAACATTTGACGGCGACAAGCTCATTGAATTGATCGGGAGGCTGTGTAGATTGGACGAGCGCTTCATCGCCTCAGAGAAGGGCTATTCCTTATACCTGCGACCCACGATGATCGGAACGCAGCGAACCCTCGGTGTTGGCCCACCGGGTTCCGCTCTCCTCTACGTCATTGCATCACCCGTCGGCCCCTACTATCCCACGGGATTCAAGGCCATCAATCTCGAGGCCACAGACTACGCCGTCCGCGCCTGGCCAGGGGGCGTAGGCGACAAGAAACTCGGCGCCAACTATGCACCATGCATCGTCCCTCAACTGAAAGCAGCCAAGAAAGGCCTGCACCAAAACCTCTGGCTGTTCGGGCCGGAAGAGTACATCACCGAGGTCGGGACGATGAACCTCTTCGTCTGCATGAAGAACAAAGAAACCGGCGAGAACGAGCTTCTCACGGCTCCCCTCGACGGCACCATACTGGAAGGCGTCACCCGTGACTCAGTACTCACACTAGCTCGGGAACGTCTGGCACCAAAAGGCTGGAAGGTCACAGAGCGCTATGTGCGCATGCCCGAGCTCGCGGAAGCTGAAGCCGAAGGCCGCCTGTTGGAGGTCTTTGGCGCCGGCACCGCCGCAATCGTCGCTCCCGTGAGGAAGATCTCCTACAAGGAGAAATTCATCGACTGCGGCTTGAAGGAGACTGAAGAGGCTGGCGCGATCGCCCTTCAGATGAAGAACTGGATCGAGGCCATCCAGTACGGTGATGAGGACCATCCTTGGAGTGTCAAGATCTAATAGAAAAGGAACCCCCGGAACCCCCCGGCCTGCCTGAAACACAGAAACCTTCATGCTGCGGCTATATAAATGGCAGCAAAGGATGAAATTTCGTCATCCTGCCATCTACTTTGCGGTCAATTGAAATATTTTAGAATGAAAACCCCCCGAAGACGCACCCACTCAATAAGAACTATTGTTGATACCGATGCTCGGGTCGAGTCTTGACCATAGACCGAAAGAAAGGAAAATATAGATCGGATTTGCATTGTTTCATTACTCACTCCCCAAACGCACCTATGTCATGGGCTCATGTCATGGACACGTTTGTCGGGAAGCAGTGAGTGGGAAGAACAGACCAGTCCGCAGTGCGGAAGTATAGTCAAGTCCTACAATTACAATGATACAGAAGAACGAACCGAATACAGAGAACATACTTGTCCTTGCTGTCTACGGTGCAATTCCTCGTTCATGCCAGCTGACTGAATTGATCGAACATCGTCCGTTCCACACTTGCACGTAGCCACATATCTCATCACATCTAGGTTGTTCTTCCTTCTGCCGGCTACGAAACGCTCATCCACGGGGACGGACTCGGAAGAACTCGTCAACATCGCGTCCCTTCAGCCCATCTCCATCCAAGTCCGGTGTGGCACATAAGTCGATTGCTTGCTCCGCAGGCCCTCTCGAAGCAAACCCTCCTCTCTCCATGCATCAGATTCACATCACACGGCAGAACACGACTATCCCGTTATCGAAAAGCCGGCGCACAGCAATTATGCTAGCCCGGCAAGCAGGCGGTGTGACCGTCAAGCCTATCTGGTGACGTCGTATATTAAAGGCGAAAAGGGCTTTGTGCTATGCCCGTCTATGCTATCATTGAAAGAATACCTACGGCACAGTGGGAGTACATTAGCTCGCTGAGCGACGTCCACTCTGATAGGGACTCACACTCCCCCGGCTTCTCGACCTATGGAGCACACCGAGCACCTCGAGCGCCACCGGCAGTCGAGGGAATTGAGTCCCGCATTGCATGGCACCAGAAAACGATGGAGATGTAGTGTCGGGGCCTCCCTGAACGATATGCGGTTCGCCAGCAGCCCGCGAAGACGGGAAGATGGAGGTGCATTCCGGAAAGGAAAAAAACTCGCTGGTCCTCTCTCTTTAAGGCGATGCCCGCATGCCTGCTTGATCTGCTCATTGACGACCGTGTGCGAGGTGCTCATCGAGGATGTCTCTTGACAACATCAGGCTCTGGACTCGCGCTTTTGCGCGGCGCCAATTTCGTATTTCCCCAGTCCCCGTGGTCGGTGATCCATGCCTTCGTGCTTGTCGTCCCAATTCGACGATGTACTTACCCATTACCCCGTACTCAAACTAAGAACTCCAAGTCCCAGTCAACCTAGATACCTCCCTTTGTATTCATCTCGGAGGGAAGACGGGATCCCGACGGCCCCCGGCCCCCGGCCCCCAGATGCGCAAGCGAAGGCTCGCAATCCAAATCCAAATCCCGCACACGGATTTTACAGTATACGTACGAATGGAGAACTCACGATGTGGTTCGTGGTTGTCGGGGTGTCGGGTGTTAGCAGTAGATCGCTTCGATCCCCCTTGTTTCTGCAAGGTCCATACGATCCGATGCACGGTACTGTACAACTGTACTTCACTATTCAACGTTGTGTTAAGGCTTTAATACCGCGTGCAGATGGTCCGATGGGGAGGGGAAATACCCACGTATTGACAGATTTCAGAGTGTTAACATAGAGGGCTGGCAGGGCTGTTCTACGCCTCACGAGTGTACTCACTTGTGTCCAGCTACCAGGCAGCCTCCAGGCAAGTAGGCAAGCGAGTGGTGGATACGTTAGCACTCGGTACATACCTTGCTTCCGGTCCTAGCACCAGAAAGAAGGCGGCATAACAGACCTTCCGACGGAAGTTCCTGCACGTAAACAATAGCTCTTTGGGCCAGGGGTTAGTCAAGGGGGTGGACATGGTCGCTATACTAGTTAGTCCATACTTGCTCATCACTTGGGTTCCTCCTCGCTGCTTTATGCGTCCTGGATAGTACATATAGTGAGTTTGCGCGATATCTAGAAGAAAAGGTGGGCTGGCTCCATCTGCGAACACAATATGAGACATTGGGGTGCCCGATAGCATCCCTCGCAGGACCATACCTGCGGAAGCGATCAGACGACCTCTCTAGCCATAGATGGTCCCACTGACGAATCAACTCTGTTAGCCAATGATTAGGAGCACCATGACTTTTCAAGGAAAGACACGCATCGGCAAGAGGGACGCATGCGAATTGCGGGAAAGGGGAAAACAATTTTGTTTGCAACCGACAGCTTCAGGCCAGCAAAGCCAAAAATCCGAGCTCAAGGCAAGCCGCAAACACATCGTAGCCGCCTGCCTTGCTGAAGGTAAGGCGCGAACAACCAATGCGACATGCAGGAAAGCCGTTTCATACTGGCCTGTCGACTTCTGTTCGGAGTAAAGGACAACAACTCTTCGCGCCTCCTTGTCAACATGGTTATCCGTAGGCGGCCTTGAAGTAGTGCATACCCAGTTCACACCGCGTTACCTCGTCTTCAATATGTAGGCAGCAACAGGCCTTGCTAGGTCCCCTAAAGTAGGAAAGGCACCTTCGATATGAGATGGATACTTTGGTCTCCACCGGGTGTGGCGCGAAGGCAGGCTCCGTACGAGTACACCACATGAATATGGCTTTTGTTCGTACTCAGGTACGCACACTATGGTGGAACATGGTCTGAACTCTGAAACGCTCCCTCACGGGGCTATCCTAAGACACGGATGTGGCAGTGAAATCGGGGCGTTCAAACATGAAAGTCTGAGCGACCAAGAGCAAGCGGGAGACAGAACCTTGGCTCAGGCGGCCTTGCAGAGCTCGAGCGGCCACATCATTGAATGAAGTAATCCTTGAGGTGGGAGGCCGTATGTTCTAGGTAAAGCAGTGCAGGGGAATGGTTCCACCAAATTGTCGCAGTGACGTATGGTGTATGGAGTACAGAGCACAAGAATGAAGTTGGCTCAGGCGTCCTCCTAATCTCGTTCTATGGGGAAAGCGGACGGACTTCCTCCCACACGCTCGTCCGTGATCAGGGGTGGGCTTCGTTAAACAGTCCTGATATGTCCACATAGCTCTTCCCATCGCGCTGTGAGATGGGTGGGGCGGAGGGATCGGCAAATTCAACAGCACAAGAGTGGTTTTGTAGGGTCCCTTGGCGAAGGTCTGGCTGGTCATTTCGGAGAGAAATCTTTGAAAAAAATGGCATCAGGCCCTTGCTGGCCAACATTTCGTCGCCGAAGTACGAGGCCGTCGGATTGGGGTATTAGAATTGCCTTGCATTTTGCGTGGGGCGTGCTGCTTTCAGATACATTTCCCGAAGGTGTCTTTCGACTCTCGTTCGATGCCATTTGGCTAGAGCCTGCTTCCCGAAGTCTGCGAGGTCCGCAGAAGCTTGTCCAGATAGGAGCGCCGACTTCTGGCGGTCGAGCGCCTTGCATTCCAGAGAAGAAACGCCTGTCTTCTAAACAAAGCAGCGAAAACTGGTAATGGCATTGCAGGCGACAAGTCCTGCTTGACCACAACGAACAATTCGAAATAATCGTCGTACTCACTCCTCACAGTAACATCATCTGATGACTATTCAGAACAGGTAGGCAGTGGTATGAAAGTTATTAGGCTGCCCTTTGTAGCGGCCACAACCCGCGTTTCGGACTTGGCTAGAGGGGAATAGCCTTTGCCAGAGCCGTCTCAAGAAGGGTTTAGGGGCCACTGCGCTACCGCGGGCGTGTTATTAGTGCTTTAGCAAGAGACAACATATTGACATAGCCTTAACTATGTTAAACTAGTGAGAAGACTTCCACAGTCAAGGTTCCCTCATCGCGCCCTCGTATTTCGCGCTTTAACTAGTTGAAAGAAGCAATTGAATTTCGACCTCGCAGGTGAGACTTGAATACAACTTTCGCTCCATCGAAGGGCTGCTGTAGATGTGCGTCTCGTAGAAATGATTGATCATGCACAAGAATGAGAGGCCCGCATAGTGATGCCATGAGTTGAAAATAGGACAAAGTCAAATTATAGTCCTCTAATATAGCAATAGGCATGCCGTCTTGATAACAATTCCCATGACAGTAATAAACCCTTCCCTGAAATCAGGGCCAGAGAAAGTTTTAACAGCCAGGTTGGAGCTAGCCCCATGACTAGGTACAATAGCCTCAGGTCCAAATTTGCAATGCCTGTTTACTCTGTTCTTGCCTGGCAGGCTAATGGGGACATTGGAGCGCTCACAAAGACTTCGAATTATTGTATTCGGCATCATGCGGCCATGTAGCGGTAATCAAGATCTTTCATATTTCATGTACGAGCTTTATAATGATTTACATGTCAAATAGTCGCTGTAATTATGCTTTACCCATCAGGCTGATAATCGATGGCCAGCATGGGTGTATAAGGCTTAAGCCACGCGATAGTCAGTACAGGTGAAATCCGGGGCAGACTCCACCCTTTGGAGATCCACGCGGTCAGCTTCAGCCTTCAACAGATGGATTAGCAGCCTGATTATCCACAACTTGATGGGAGCCTGTCGGTATATCCTCCGCGGAGCACGAAAATTCCGAGCAGATTTCCTGGTTCGAATAATGCAAGCGACTACGCGTCGGCTCTGCGCCTCGAAGTTGAGCACCCTTCGACGTCGACATGCATTTTCGGTCTCCGGGTCACCCGGCCACACATTGGCAGGGGGCTTGTGGAAGAATGGCTTGACTTTGTTCCGTATTGCTTCCTACAGCCCGTGAGGAAAGACGGACGCGCAATCTTTGATAGCCGGGATTTAATGCAGCTCCATGATAGTCTGTACCCCGGGCGTACTGACAAGTATTGAATAATACTGCGGGCTTTAACACTTGCCAGATGGGTGCATTTACACTGGTTGTGCGCCTACCAAATCAGTGCCATAGTGCGAACGCGATCCAGGGAAGAGTTGAAGCTGAATAACAGACTGATGGTGGAGTTGGTCGATACGCAAGACTCTGTCCGTGTACGCTTGAGCATGCCTATCTGGGAGGGAAATATGCACCGAGAGCAGTGCGATACTACGCCGCAGTAACAGGACGCATTGCCAAGTGACTTTCGGGCATCAGTATTGCGCGGGGGGGGGGGGGGGGAGGCAGCTAGCACCAGAGCGCTCCCTACGGAGTGCTGTAGACTTTTCCAAGATCGGCCTGACGCAGCGACAGAGAGTCGTAAATTTTCAATTTTTTACTGGGTGGGTTAGCCAAGGCCTCGCTACGAGCAACTGACCCAACAACGACATAAAACGATAGGCATTTGGCAAGGTTTCATTGCTTGTGATCCTTTCAGCTCCGGTGCCTAGGAGTGCTTGGGATAACGCGAGCCTCAGTCAATCTCTCAACGGAGGCTTGGTTTTTCTGTTCATACCTCCGTATGCAGCAGAAAAATTGAAAGGCGACCTGCATCGTCGCATTCGGAAAGCGGCTCATCTAATGAGGAGGGAACGTGTCAATAATAATGACGACGGTTTCGGTGCCTTTCGTTCTCCATCCGGATACGAGCCTTCCATCAATGCCGCCGCCGAACAGGGCCAGTGAGTTTTGGCCTGTATGGTTGCACTCCAAGGCTGCTTTTAGGGACGTATGCGAATGCGAGGTACGCAGTGATCCCTGGCGCGGCCAAGAAAGGCCGCTCTCTTGGGACACATCTGCCTCGTTCCGGAAACCTTCCAGATACGGAGCAGCCACGGTGAATGGGTGGATTCGCCCACAATTGAGGCCGTCGAAATAATAACACAAGAATGATCTGTTGGAAAAGTTTCATGCCCGCGGCAGAGCTCGCAATGATCTCTCAACCAGGTTAACACTGCGTTCACGTCAAGGTCTTGGGAAGGGGACTACCTCGCATCCAAGTGGCACGCCTCATTAATTTTGCGTGTTTAGGCACGCTATGTAGTCTTGGGGATTGTCGCCGGGCGGCAAGACCATTGGCACTTGAAAAAGCCGAGGAACCCCAAAGACCGTGATCGTTATTGCTTGATTCAGCTCTTGCAAGAGGGCAGGACAAGACCAATGCCTGAGCCTGAGCCTGAGCCTGGTTACACAACAAAAGACGGCCGTCTCCCTCACAAGCATGAAAAGGTTTGAATAGCAGGTATCCACGCAGAGATGTTGCTGCAGGATCCCTTATAGGTTTGGCGTGGAAGGGAATCTGGAGGTCTAGTCAGAGTGCACAGTCAGATGCTTGGAATGGCTGCCGAAGGGACTTAAAACCCGCGGCTGAAGACGAGACGCCATTGGTAGGTGGGAGAACGAGCAGGTCATTCCCGAGTTTCTCATGTTCAAAAGCCGTGGGCAGGGCGTCAAGGGCTGGTCGCCTGCATTGATTGCGCGAGAAGCTTTGCATGGTGATGAGACCAATTCTGCCAGTTCCTTTCGATGGCTCTCGGTTACGGGTTGGAAGCGTAGTCAGGATTGATAGACAGCTACTTGTAGGAGGGCTGAGTGTATACAGTACATACTCGTACGCGCACTCCGTACCGTTCCAATACTACTCTCTAGTACGGCTAGGGGCCTTAGTGGGCGGGAGTAATTGTCATGTTGCACAAATAGTAAAGAGCCTGCCTGCGAATCTTGAGCTAGCCTTGAGCTAGCCTTGAAATTTCCCAGATGGGAAGTCACTCTCCAAAGGCCAAGTGGGTATTCGACGTGTGCGTGTTCGAGAGTAAATTGGCAAAAACCCAAGCCAAAGAACGGCGAAGAAGACAATGTTAGAACAATTATCTTTCGTACTGTGTACACCGTACCTCGTGCCGAGTCGGAAGATAGTGCGAAGTCGCAACGAGGAGCAGGGCCCGCTGGTCCGGTCCTTCTGCTCGCATTGGGAGATGACTTGTGCAGCTAGGCGTGTTAAAGAGGACGCCCTATGCGAGTGCGCGTCGGCGGCATCTTAAGCACACGTGACGTGTCACGGCTAGCATCTCCCTAAGAATGCTTCTCCGATTACCAGCTCATGATGAATCGGCAAAATGCTGGGGCTCCCAAAATCCACGGTGTCACAGTGAACCTCGTACAGAGGCGTGACTGGTGAGGGTGAGGGTTTAGGCGGGTGCAGGCGTGGAGTTGCAGGCATATATTCCATAGACCGTGGTACGCATCTGTACACGAACGCGGGACCGTTGGAACTCCAGCACAGTCCCTAATAGTCCCTAAAATTGGCAGTCGGTGTGGCTGGTTTCAACTGGCCCAATGTGCCCCGCCCCTGCCTTGTGTCAGGGCGACACTCGTGACCCGACTCTGCTCCCGCCAGCGCACTCGCCGCCTTACCGTCCAAACGACAGCAGGGTTTCCGTGCACGCTCCTCGCTTCGTCCGGGTCCTGAGCGACAGATGCACATTTAGGTGCGTTGGGTATCGGTCCCGCAAGGAGGTTAGGGATCCAAGTTCCATAATGTCCAGATAGGTGTACCTTGCGGAATTGCTTCGACATCCGCTGTGGGACGGTCTTGCGGCGTCCTACAATGACGTCGCTGTCTTCCTTGTTGGCGACGAGGGTGTGATGTGAACGAGCGGCAACTCCTTATCTGGTGGCAGCCCCCTCCCTGTTGTACCTATGTACCTATGTACGAGTACATACATACGTAGTTCTGGACGGAATGTGATAGTGCATTTGTCAGTGGTTTTCGGCATGTTCTCCACAAAGCGCAGTTGCAGGGTACGAGTAGGTTTCAGTGCTCGCGCCATTGAACGAATACTAAAACTCTGCCCAGGTGGCATTCAACGTATCAGTCTCGAGGACTCATGTCGGAAAATGGTATCACTACTCAATTCGGCAATCTCGACATGGTTAATGTCCAAGTCCTGTGGATTGAACAACAAAGCGTATCGACGTGCGCTAAATGTGCCATCGCATTTGTCAAGCCTGTGTAAGTAGTATCAGTACGGAGTATACAATCTCCATAATGACACGCACGGAGTTAGTGGTCCCTCAGCTTGTAGGGCTGACCAAGGTTCCGGAGACGACGAGTAAATCCTTTGCCTTGTCGATGTCGCCGACTTTGCCGGACCTTCCAGCCCTGGCCTCGGGGGCAATACAGGAAATAACGATCGAGCTGTGGAGCGATCAACGAGGATACCCATGCGGTCTTGTACGGTACTGTATCGTATTTCATACTAGCTAGCTCTTGGGCTAATCCATAAACCTCATATGATTACCTACTCGTTCTGGCTCTTGTCTATCATATCGAGTTGGATCAATTGAGTAAGTATTTCGACCAGTTGGAAGTCGCCTGCACAATTCCCGACGTAGCTCAAATTGCTACGTCCTTGATTGGCAAAGATACGTAGAATTGTGCGAAAGCCTACTTGCTATATCACTAAATTCAAAGCGACGACGTGGAGAGGATGATGCGGAGCCATCTGCTCTCGCCCAAGCCGTCACGTCTCAAACTATCACGTTTGGTACTTGCCCTCCATAGCACCAAAAAATCCTAGTGGTCCTGGTTGACAAGGAGCTGCGTCACGTCAAATCCCACTGCTTCGAGCCTTATGGCTGAGCCGCCAACGCGTCCGCTTGGCACCGGATTTAATAAAGCCGTGAAATGGTTCGGAGCAAACTATTCTTCAGAGGCGGATTTGCCACCCACCAAGATGTAGTCTCGCGCCTCAAAGATTGCCTCTGCATCACCTGACTGGTCAAGATCCTACGTGGCTAGAGCCGCCGTCTAACATCATCGGGACATGCCGGCCCAGGAACTCACTCAAAGCGATGCTGAGGCACAATGCCAACAGTGCTGATGAAAGCTTCCAGGAATCTTCGCTTTGAGTGGCATGTATAGTATGTGAAATTTTAGTACTTTCCCTTAGCCGTAGCATCGGTGAACCGATCCATCTCCAGATATGCTCTAAAATTTCCTGAGTCGACGGGAGGCGACCCAGTGGTCTGACTCAGCCAGATGCTGTACTGGAGAAGTCCGGAGAAGCAGGAGAACTGCGCTTCTTGGAGACGTCCTTCCAGAGCTAGGTCTCTCGTTCGCAACGGGAGCGAAGTCCCATCCACATCTAGCAAACTTTGGTTGCCATATGACTGGTACCAAGCGACCCTGTGCCTAGCAAGAGTGCGACATGGCAGAAAGAAACACCTACCGTTGACTCTCCTGTCCGGAAAACGTGCTCTTTTGTCTTTGCAAGGAGGTCACTAGAGATTGGTGTCGCAGTTTGCCCTTGGCTCAAATTTAGACTCTTGATGGAATATTGGAACCCTCTCTGTTCTGACTAGCCGACGCCCTCGCAGACACTGCAATCCGAGTAGGGGGAAACTCTGGCTTCGTTGGAAGGGTGGTATTTTCTGTATGCGGCGGTAATGCATATGCGCTGAGTGATAAAAGCTTCAGGGTAAACTGCCCTTCCTGTGTGCCGAAGAAACTCCTCTCCCTGTTAGCATGCGAGTATTTAGGCGGTCCGATCAACAAACCTCCTGATCATGATGCTGATCCTCTTGATGTTGTTTAGGGCTAAACGTTTGGTTTCGTTACTCGGTTTGCCACGGTATGTGGATTGGAAGCTATCCCAAGGGGCGAATAACTTCACTTCGGACAACCCAGCAGAGTCATTTGTAGAGCAGTCTGTGGTGGAGAAATTATATTCCCATGAGATGGTTGATTGCTCACGACCATTATTTGGATTTGGGGGAAGGACGTGGTCTTTGAGAATCAAGGTATAGACCTTACGGTCAGATTGCGAAACGTCGAGGGCAATCTCGATGCCATTGTAGGAGGTCAAATCCCACAGTGGCCGCCGATCATCACCTCGTGTTCGTTGTGACGCGAAGCCGGCCCCCCCTAAGGCCTGAATGTCGAGCAGTCCATGGAAGTGCGCCCCTTTCGTTGTGCAATCGAGATAGGACTTCGAAAATCTTCCCATCAGTCTTCAAAACATACTTTCAAAGCAGATCATCGTGTGCAGAAAAAGAATGCCAGGGGAGACCCGAGGAATTCTGACATGCTGTGCACGGCAAAGCCTCGTACCTTAGATAGACCACCCCGGACCCGATCATCACTGGAAATCCATTGATTAGGGCCCCAACCCCTAAGACAACGAGATTCCACACTTAGTAAGATTGCACCACAAGAAAATGGCTTCGGAGAAGCGGCGTGGCCCACACAGTCGAAAATAAACATGGCTTACATATTCAACCCAAAAAGTTCTCGATGCTGGTCAAGCTCAGCCATGATTCAGGACGAACTCGCAAATTGATTACTGATTGATGCTAGACGGCGGGTCGATGCAGACTTCATGCGCCTGCTACAGCTCCTAGCCTTGGGACAGTGGTACCCGGGTTCCTGAATTCCAGGGGTAGTGTGAATAGGCGATAATCAAACCATGGGCCTCGACAGAACACATGCAGGAAACATACCACGAGGAGGCTGACCTCCTTGAAAAGGGCTTTGCAAGCGATGATTCGTTGTCAAGCACAAAAGATTCAGTTCCAGCTGTACGCCAGAGGATACTGTTGGTTTGGAGACTAAGCCGAATGGAGAATGGAGGTTATCTAATTAGTTGATCCGTGCCAGTTGTTCCTTCCTTCTCGACCTGTCAACGGCGGCAGTCCCACCATCCCTGCCTCAGCCCTAGGAGCTGAAATCCCTCCGATTACACTATCCCGTTATCCCACCCATTCTTATCTCGATGCCGTTCAATTTGTTCCCCGGAATCAGTCCCGAGTAGTCCACTGTTCTCCTCTACCCTGCGTGTTTGATACCATGTCAAACACAGAAATGCGTCCTACTCTACGACCAGGGCAAATAGACATACCCAAGTAAGTCCATAAGTGCCAATAACATCACGTCTAGTTGGTGTAGAGGAATCATAGACACGTCAAATAGGCAATTTTCGCAATTATACTGTATTTGCTCTCCAGTCCATTTGCCATAATGGACTGACTCTACTAGCTCATCCTTCAGAAGTGCTGCTCGTTGCCAGACCAGCGCTAGTTGTAACATGCAGGAGAATGTAGGGCTGCTCCAAGGGTTGGAGGTAACCTTGAGTTCATCCCTTTCCCATCGAAGGGCCTCATTGATCTATCCTTTTCCACGTGAAAGAGGTGGATACCATTGACTTCGTACAAAATAACAAAACTCGCTACAATCAAATTCCTGCCAATGCCTACACCGTGATGCGTTTGAAGCCATTCCAATCCAATCCAAAAAGGATCCACACTAACATTGAAGAATGTCTCCAATGTTGTCTGTTGCCATGGCTCTGGCTTTACCGACTGGAGAAGACGTGTCGTTCAAGAATCATGCTTCCGACCTCAGTTACAGCTGATGTCAAAGAGGTGAATGTTCGGGCTCGCCGCTCTCGACACGGGGGTGAGCGGTACATCAAAATAGTTGGGTGAGTTGTGTGCCGAATCCAATGAATATGGATCTGTGAGGGGTGGTGTCTAGCCAGAGGATGTCAGCATTTGAGCTGGTAGTTTGGAGCCGTCAGGCTTGAGAACATTGTATGGTGAATGAGCGGAGAGATCATCTTGTGGCTCAAAAATGTGGGCTTGAATATGAACGAGAGAAGAAAGCGGTGGGATTTACATGGGAGTTGGCCCCGGAATAGGCTTGATTGGAGGGCACTTCTAGACCAGCTAGCGAAGCATAGTTCATGCTGAACGGGCTCATCAAGTCGTCATCTGCAAAGAGATGCTCCTGCTTCACATACGTCGACGGAATCATCGTCGGTAACGTTGGTGGCAGAGTTGAAGGAGTGAGATCGGCAGGATAAGAATAAGTTGAATAGTAGCCAGGGTGAGTGTCGTAGGTCACGGGATGCTGTTGTTCGTACTGTAGATAGCTGGTAGTGGGTGGATATGAAGAGAAGGTAAATTGTGGAGTAGAGTTAATGGAGAGATGGCGTGCTGCTGGAGTATCGAATAGCGACGAATGGTCGTCTAGGGGTAGTAATTCTGGCGAACCTCTCTGCAAATCTTGAGATACGCTCGATCTTGATGTTTGCCGGGCCATAGATTGAGACTTTGCCTGGGTCGACTCCCTCGGAGGTGGAGTAGCGAGTTCCGAATGAGACTGTTCAGGAGAAGCAGATGAAGATCCGGCACGGCGCTCCAAATCTTCCAGTCTTCTCTTGAGCTTTTTTCGATAATTCCGCTGACTTGATGTTAGGACCGTGAAACTCCAGGGCACGGGCGATCAGGGGACTCACCTGAGCAATGCGATTTTGGATTCGCCGCCTTTCAGCGAGGTCGGATATCTTAGTCCAGTCTTCGTTGGGATTGGCAGACGCACTGAAGGCCGAACTGCTGGCGTGTGTAGAAGCATATCTGGTGTTTCCTGCCATGTTGGACGGGTAGGAATAACTCGTACTCCGTTGCATGTTGCGGGGTTGTAGAGTGACGTTGGGAAGTGGAGTGTTCAAGACAGGTCTTTGGTTACACGCAGGATGATGGTGAAATGTTAGAAAGATGAAGACGGGGGCGGGTGGGCAAGTCAAAGACTTAATAGTTGAGTGTCGGGTAACTGATCAATCATATGGATAGACCATGGGACGCCTACGTCGGGCCCTGATATATACGTGCGGAAGGAAACATAAATACAGCCAGGCTCAGAAGGGCATGGTCTTTGTGACAGGGGTGCCAGGGACTCGACACAAAAGTTCAACCGGGGTTAAGTTTGAGGTGCTGGGACTCTGGGAGAGTTGCATGGGCCACATGTCCATACCTCGCTCTGCTCGGTGACCCATGCCCTGCCTTGCGAGGCGGCGGACGGGAGAGCAGGGGTGGATGAAGAATTGGTAGTTGCAGGGGAGGGCAGACCGCCCCCATGAGGGATCCATGTTCCTGCTGTGTTGGTAGCCCCCGTACCTCGGAGGCGGGCGAGCGAGGAGGAACTCAAGGACCCAGGAGCGAGGTGGAGGAGTCTGGGAGGCTTGTGAGCGAACAAGACCGCCGGGATTGACGGAAATAGGCCTGGCAAGGTTATCTTTGGGAACACACCATTGGTGGAGGATGCAGTTTTGGGATGGATGAGGAATGGAGGACGACGGAGTGACTTGGTTGCAACGTCGTGGGCTCGTAAGGCAGAAGCTTGGTGTTTGCTGCGCCCCAGCAGCCACTAGGCCTGATGGGGACCGACCAGGCGCTGCTTTTCTCTGGCGATGCGGTGTAAGGCCAGAAAGAACAGGCCGGACAGGAAGGAGGTGAGTTCGTGTTCGTTCATCGCGGCTGCTCGGGCACTCGTCAACCCAAAGGGCTTCCTTCCGCCTTTGCTGCAGTCCCTTGCGTGCCTTCGCACCTTCCCACACCGTCCTCGTCGACTTTGTGACTCGGCGCAGCCCTGCCAAATTGCACCCACTGAAACGCCCTTTACCACTTACTTTTCAAAGTCTAGCCTGCCACTGCCAACACCTACCATTGCGGAGTACTACGATTACAACAGCACTCGGTACGGAGTCACCCTACTGACTACGGAGGCACTGCCTGGTGTGAGTGTGTGACTCGACCGCCGGTCAGTCCCCATCCCTAACCAAGATAGGTGCTTCGTGCTCTGGGCTTCTACTTAACTGTCATTCCTACGAACGGCTTGCTCAGTGTCCGCTGCTGGAAGTCTGGTGCCGCTCAACCGCCGCCACCCCCTACCAGCAGCATTTATCCCAAGCAAGCACTACGGACTCGAGCCTTGATTATTCGTACTGCTGCGTAACTCATACACCTGCCAGGGCAACATCGCTAGAGCACTCCGGTGATAGGGGGTTTGGTCCTTCGACAATGGATGCCATCTAACTCCTGCCCGTTTGCCCGTTTGCCCGTTTGCCCTTTTCGTCCCTTCATGGCGAGCACTAATGACCTCCGCAGCAGTGAGTGCATTCGCCCACATACCCGTTTAGAAGAAGCACGTACGCTATAACGGTTACTGGTGTATCATATAGCCTGCCATGCTGCTTGTTGCGTGTTGCCACCTGAATTCGTAATCAGTGCTTTCTCGGTCTCGCGTACTCGGCACAAAAAGATCTGGAGACGGCACCAGCTCCCCTGACTTAGAGTTCACAACGTCTCCGACAATAATGCTATGCGCCATATGCTAATTGCCTTCGTCATCGGGTTTAGCGGCCGTGGGGACAATCAATCCTCCGCGCCTTGAGGCTTAGAAACCGATTTGAATTACGAGGCGCGCCAATCGTGTCCTTCGGAATGTGATGCTGGTAACTGGCTCCGTCCGGCAGAAACCGCGCCCAAGGATTTATCACTATTTCCATCAGAATGCACAGGGTTTTGTTCATAGCCCGCGGAGCACCTGTTGGCTGATTAGGATATCAACCTCAACCAGATTCCGTCACTGCGCGTGCACAATTGTCGGATGAGTTCACCACAAGATACCCGAATGCCTCCGGGTGAAGCCAACAAGGCTACTATGACATAATTGCCTCATCAGTGTCATGGCTGCCACCTCTTATGACCTGCTTAACCTGGACGTATGAGTAATTGCAGCAGGATTGACCTTCTCGTCACTCTCATAGCGTTCAGGCATACAACTTCTACATACTCCAGCCCATTTGACTAACCAATGAACTGGAAAACCCACAGACATGGACGGTTGCCTAGATGGGCGATGTACGAGATTATTTCAATCATGGGTGGTTCGACCGGCTAGCATGCTATCCTACGCCAGTTTCTCCTGTCGACATGTGGACGCGGCTGTCTACCTAGACTGTCTTTATGGTGAGCCTGCCATGTCTAGGGCGCATTTTCCGGATCCTTTGGCTCTGTCAGGACCCATCCTAGCATGTTCCGCCTCACAGCACCCTTCTAAAGCAGCAAGGCTCTCGTCCAGCATCTGCTATATAAAACGGCGTCGTTCAGCGTAATGATCCTTAGAGACCCACTGAGGATCAGCTGCAAGCGTGAAGGTTCTGAACTTACACTAGAATAGCTTCTAGGTCGATGTCTGTTGCAGGTGGCTACGGCGCGTTGCCTAGGAACCATATCTAAATTTGCTACAATTTGGCGTATAGTCGATCGCACACAAGCCACCACAGTTTCATCCTTCAAGTACCGAGGTACCCCGTGCTCTATTCGGGGCGAGATGGGCCCAAAAGAGCATTTACCTTACTAAAATGAGCACACTCGTGCCTATAATATCCTCTACCCAAGCCCCCTTCCTACTTGAGATGGAATTGCAAATTATTTTGCCTCCATATCGATACATACAGACCTGATTCGTTCAGAGCCCGGCGGATTGCCGCCTGGCAAACATGTTGAGGTGGTTGGAGACTTGACTTTCAGCAGCGCCCACCTCGTTTACCACCATCCAATAAGGAGTTAATTCTACTAGATCTCCGGCCATGGGCCGATTGCTGCTCTGCTTCGGTCACTCCCAGGGGGCTTAGAGAAGTCATCAGTTAATAGGTTGGTTGGACTTGTGGGCACTGTCACACTTCTTACGAGTCTCTGTAGAGCTCAGGCCATTCCCTGGAGGACCCAACAGGCTGGTACTGTCGCTCGGCACGCTGTTGTGGATACTTAAGCATAAACTCAACAAAAGGACAGCTTTCGGGGCACGTATCCTCCGCGCCCTGGTCGAAAGCAAGACTGCAAGGGATGTGATCGGTGTAGAAGATACGGTGACTGTCATCACACCTCTTTTGCTCAACGCGGCCGTGGAATTTGAGCCATGCTCTGGCAGAGACGCGTACTGCTTCAGCGTTCTATGTACATGGACTTCAACTGCAGATGTCGCGTAGCTGCTCCTCTGGAGCACGATCTGTCATCGGATTGCATATTTGTCGCTAGTAGTCAGTGGCAGTGCCTGCTCTATACTCCGTATCTTGATCCTCCACAGGGTTAGGGAAGAGGTTTTTGATTCGGACCCAGCGACTAGAGAGTGTAAGAGTGTATTTCCAAGGGGGCGGTCTACGGATCGAGACTGCTGATTACAGCGGGGTTCAGAATCGGGAGACTGCATCTGTGCGGCGCAACGTTCGTGTGACCAAACTAGTGCTGTTGTATCTGTGGACGTACCGAGCACCGATCAAGCCTCAAGAGGCATTTCAGATCTTTTCGGGCTCTCCCAAACTACGCGAGATGGCTACTCACTGGCATGTGTCCACCAGGAGCCTCCTGACCTGAGAGTAGTATCGGGAAGCCTCGCCATTTTCCCCTTGTGGTAATTGAATCCTGGGAACAAGGGGGAATGTTCCGACCAATGGTACCGCAACTTGGCCGTTCAGCCCTAAGGGAGGTTCGTTTCCTGGATCGTAGGATCATTAAACGCGCCCTAGGGAGCGACTAGCATCGTTTGGGTATGTTGACAGCGAGCATGGCAACCACCTCGGCCTCAAGCGTGGCTTCTATTACCAGGGGGCCAGCGCCACGCGGCACCGACAAATCTTAGCATGCAGCTAGACGGGCGCCAACGCAACGATCGTCCGTCTGCATCGCCCTTCCCGACTGATGACAAAGGTCCTCCCAAAATAAATCGGTGACTAGTTGTCTTGCCAATCCACTCGCACGGAGTATCGTGTCTACTGCTACCTCGTACCCAGTCACTCTTACTCTGTCTGTATTGAGGTTGCTACATTAGCACCACCTTCCAGATTAATCTCGTTTGTCCTACCGTTGGCCAGGTATGCTTTGCTTGCCTGGCCACGCCATTCTCCTTCGCGAGGCTTCCAACCTTCCAACCTTCCAACATTTGCTATTGGAGGACTGTGGCCAAGGCTCAAGGAGGAGTACGGAGTAGTACATAGACCTCTTGGACGGATTGTGCTAGGCCAAAAGCACCAGGCTTTTGCCATTCAGGGCACAACCAGCTCATATTGGCATGGCTTCGCCCTGCAAATTTGGGGCTCCTGAAGCAGCCCTCCCCACCACACCGAAGATCCTAGCCTGAGTTGAATTTGCGCTAGCGGGCCTGGTATACGAGCAGAATGAGATTTGGAACATTCTGCATTTGTCTTAATTTCTCTCGTCCATGCTGTTGAACGCAAGCACAGGGCTGATGCTAATGGTGTCAGGGTCAGAAGAGCCGCCGTGTAACCAGCACACTGCCGGCCCCCTTCACGATTCTCAGGGCTGATCGCCCCGTCGAACTATCCTGCTCTGGTAGTAGGCGCGCGCTGTTCTATTGGATCGTTCACTAGCGTGGAACACCCATGGGGCCTCCGCTCTAGAGGTTCTTCGAGAGTTTGTGGGAGCACCGCTGCCACACCCGTGAGTTGCCTAAAACAACATCCTCGCATGCCCTTAGCCGTGATTCTACGCTAGAACACCCACCGCGCTTCCTTCGGCGCTCATTGGCAAAATAACCCTGCAGCTCGCCCATTATTCAGTGAACGTTTCTGGCATGTACTACAGTGTAAGGAGCGAACCTTACTCGCACTGAGTTTACGGCCTTGTGGGAATAATTGTTCCAGGTCGCCAACGCGAGGTGCGAAGTAACTTAAGTTCTCCGTCATTGATACCCTCTGTACGGAGTACCGTGTGGCCAGCAGCAAGTGTGATGTAGACATTTGCCCGCCGGCAAACACGCTCCAGCGGCGGTGCTCTAGCTCGAATTGTCCTTAGCGAAACAGCCACATCAAAATATAGTTTGCCCCTGGCTGCAAAAGGCTCAAAGGCGGCTCAATTTGTCCAATTAGACAAAGCCGAGCGGCAAGTGCACCATGATCTCGGCACGGCTACAAGGTTGCCTCTTATATCACATTACTATACAGAGTGTTTATGATTACTACCCTCACAGTTGAGTACTGTAAACGGAGACCAGCTTATGGCGACCTTCGGCTAATATTTGTTTCGAGGATTTAGGGCTGTGTGCGGGACCCATTTTCCAAAACCCGTTAGTCAAGCATATGGGGGCTGGCCTCCATCTTGGTTGTCTATGCCCTTGGTGCAGTCCAATTTCATGGCCCAAAGGTCTCATAGAAACATCCTCGTCCTCGACTGCTTCCAAGTAGCTCCCGGAAATGACGTGTACCGCTTGACAGCTATGTACAGGATCAATTTCATTCATCTATGAGATTGCCTACAGTGCTCGTATGGGAAACGTGAAACGGAGGTCCCTCTCATCACCTTAGCCATTGTAACAGGATGCTAGCCGATCAATGATGGCCGGACACGGACAAGGACGGCAGTTGTTGCTCCCACCACAGTCACCCATTCCATCACCTTGTCGCCAAGTCAAGGATCATACCGAATCCTGGGCTCCTGGAGGCCATGTTCTGCATCTGGACCAAACACCCCATAGAATCGTTGCGAAATGAGCAGCAGACGCAGGGGTCCCTGTCAGAAGGATCCCACCCTGTTCAATCCGGTGTGTATGTGTGGGCGGTTGCTGACTTATCCACTCGACCAGTAATTGGTTCAGGATACCAGCATTCAACTGTAAGGATAGTTCCGAGGCTTGCTATGAGAAATCCCGCACCAGAGAACGATCCAGTGGACCGAGTCTCCTTCACCTCTGACATAATATCAACTGTGAATAAGATATCGACACGTGGAGCCGACGAACGAGGACTATGTACCTCGTGGGCGTACCTCGCAATCTTCTGAATGGTTCTCTGTTTACGAAGAATTGGACCTTTTGGTCACTCATGTCTACAGCGGAGTATGTGGATGACTCCAGAGAGGCTGCAGTCGTAGGGCTGGGATGGAGTACAGGTTCCTTCCGTGCCTGTTCCAGATCCCCAAACGTTCCTCCATTCGCTTCGGGACACGTCTTCTCTGATCCTCCCGGAATCGCACAGGATCCCTAATTGTTTCCACTCAATGTTGATTAGAATCTCCAGCTCGTGAGAGAGCTCCTTACCACTTGGGGAGTGGAGAGATACCGTGGCCACTTGCCTCCTGCGAGGTACTCCGTATAGCTGATCTGAATAGCCTTTGGCCATCAAATACTGCCGTTCCGGGGCTGAAATCAAAAAGCCTTGGCTACCGTCAAGCATTCTGCTGTCAGAACACTAACAAGTGAGTTCCTTGGACGTTGGAACGGGTGGCAAAAACTGATGACCAACTCTCCATGATCTAGTGAGATGCCAGCCTATTCGCGACGATCAACGCCATTTCCTGTGTGTGGATCCATGACCTTGCAAGCTCATCGAGGGTATGATGCTAATGCCATTGAGGATGAACGTGTACGCTGGTCTCCAATACCAGACGTAGACTCCGCCATTTGCTGGGACATCATTTCTCCTCCTGCCCTGCGTTTTGACAGATCACAGAGGACAGGTGACAGTCTAATGTTGTAGAAGAATACGATGGAGCGTGCCTCGATGCTGATTGACAGAGTCGTCACCTTGCATAGGCAGCATTCACCGAGGAGGGTGGGCAGCAATTCAAGGTTAGGTCCATGCAGGAAAACTAAATAAGAACGGAGGTGAAATCGCTCCTCAAGGGGTGCAGATACCCCATAGGCGTTCAGTAGTAGTTGATGCAAGCACTCCGTATTCCGTACTTGATGTTGAATTCGTCTTGCGTTGGGCGAAACGCCCACGAACACATGTCACTTCCCCATGTCCGAAGGATTCGGTATTGTCTACGGGTAAATTGGTCCCAGCGGTCCCTTGGGAACGAGAGGGTGTCCTTACGCAGGCAGATTTGGCATCTTATTCGGTCCAGGCTGGCGAAGTGCTCAACCTGCATCAAGTCTGTAATCTGGGAACAGGGCTAGAACCAGCTGTTGGCATCTCGGCTTCGTTCGCCTATTACCTAGCTAATCCACGATGGCTGCCAATGAAACGACTTCCAGGCCGGACATGCAGATTAAGATGTGGTCAATATTCTGCAATCAAGTTGTTGACGCCAGGATGTGCTTGTCACACAGCCCAGAGGATCATTTGTCCCCTTTCCGCGGCACTGCAATCCTGAAACTCTGGCTGCATATTTAGACGTACGGCAACTGTGAGGACGCCTCCGCGACGAAAGATTCATTTCCAGCAGTCACATACTTGGTGGGGTGAAAGGACTAATGGCAGTTCGTGTGTAGGTTTGACGTGTTATCAGATTGGAATGGTCCGCCGGCAGCAGTCCGGTATTGGGTTTGTTTCAGAATTGAAGGTATGCATCCGCGGGTCAACCACCTGGGATGTGGTTCTTGAAAACGCATCGCAAGGGATATTAGTATTGGTGTTCGCTCAGATGAGATCCTAGTAAAAATGGACACTTCGGGTAGTGATCGAAGGCAGAGCTTCGAAACAGGACACATCGAAGGTTGAGCAGCGCAGGCTTCACACCTCCCGATTCTTTCGCCCGGCGTATGGCCCCCATCATAAGCTTCGAGCTCCGGGGAAAATATTAACCACGAAGAGACGGTTTCAAGTGAGGAGTCTCCAAAACATGCGTGTTTCTCTGAGTCGTTCTTTTCCTTTTTCTCCCCTTCGTTTCTTGCCATGCAGGTACACGACCAGCTCCGTTCGACCCGAAGTACCTACCTCTTGAAGATGCTTTACACTGTTTCCCGTCGGCAAGGGAATGCCTGTGAGAGTCTAGACAAGAGACATATGTGGCCACCTTAAGGCAGCGAGTTCAAAGGACCACCAACGAGGAATTCCAAATCTCGTAACTGAATACTGAGTGGGGCGTTCGTGTTTGGTGGAGGGGAGGGAAGCTGGCAGGATCGAGGGAGGATTAATCGAGCACTCCGTAGGCCCTAGTTCTTGGCATTCGTTAAGACTACATAGTGCACTGTGCACCACAGCGTTGCGATATCCTGCAGCGATACGATCAGCCTCTGTATGCGAGGACCTTAAAATCGATTTGGGAGACCACCAACAGCCCTTTCTTATAGTTTAAAGAAGTAATGAAGTAGATACTCATATAAGGATTGCTTCTTTTATGTGTATATGCATATATCATAGTCGCATTAAGAATACTTTATAGGCGCCTGCTAAGCAGAGTCTAGGTTAGCATAGTACATTAAAGTACCAGACTACCTTAATACTTAAAATAAAATCACTTTCCAAGGATATATTCTATATATTAAGGAGTCTCTCCTCTATATTCTAGTATACTTAGACCATTAGTTATTAAATAAAAAAGCGTTAAGTGAGGTCAAGTGAGGTAAATTCTATAAAGAATGGCTGATTGTATCGCTGTAAGATAATCACAACTTAAAATGCTGGGGAACACTAGTCTTGACGAATGCCAAGAACTTGTGCCTACTGAGTGCACAATTAGGCTACATAAGTCGCCAAAGTGGTGGAATTGACATTGGCAACCCGGGCCTGCGCTGAAGGGACGATTTAGGGACGATTTAGGGACGACTTGGGGATGATTAGGGATAATCTAGGGCTGAAGTTGGGGGGGAAGGGGCCTCGGGCCCCTAGGGTATCACTGGGCATAAGTACTTCACCGCTCAGCTTTCGGTTGGGCGACGCCGGACCTGTGGCATACTTGTCTGCGCGGTCTCTAGGCACTACGGAGGACTACTGGGCAGAATGTGCGCCCCCGTACCCCGTAGGACTCCCTCCGTATTAACTGCTACCCCTCAATTATTGTCGGGGCTACTCGAGTGCCCAGAATTGGCGAGCCTGTTATCGGTCGCTCTTTGGTCAGTCCGCACTCTAACAGTGCAGCCATTGTCGCGGATCCCACCTTCCCCCATATTTTCAACACTCTTTCCCATAATTCCGCCTTCCTCAGGCCCTCTCAGCGTTCCTCTCAACTGCGGAACTATTCCTCCAACCACCCATTATCACTCCACTGCGACGAGCAACTCGCGTGATCCCGACTGGTAGCAGACAACATGACATCCAGCACCGCTGCCTCAGACAATTCGCCCCAGCCAAATGGTCACGGTGAGAAGAGGAAGGCCGATGACAGTGCCAGCAACGCTGGACAAGGACACACTCGGTCCAAGCGGAACAGATACATCTCCATCGCCTGGTAAGAAATCCCCGGTCGCGGCTATTCGCGTCTGCTGCTATAGCATGGCCATTTGTGTTGACCTTGTTCATCTTTAGCAATGAGTGCAAGCGCCGCAAGATCAAGTGCAATGGGCAGACACCATGCCAGCGGTGTGGGAACCTCTCCCTCGAGTGCGTCTACGCTCCCAATTGCTGCACGAACTCACTCAAGGACTCGGCGTAGGTTCATTTTTTCCTCCCTACCATCATTGACTGACCCTAGCTCGCAGTGAATTCCGTCAGATGCGTGATCATATCACGTCGTTGCAAGAACAAGTAAATGATTTATATGCCAGCCTGAACGAATTGCGAAATCGATCGGACGCTGGCTACGTCGGCGCTCTAGACCCCCAGTTCTCACAGGATGGCTCCATTCGCAGCATGTCCATGTCCGTCTCCCGCACACTACCTCCTCTTATCTCGCCCAAGCGACCCTCGAAGGGCCTACCGCAGTTTCATGGTCCGACCAGCACTCTCTATGGATTGGATGTCGCCAAATCATCGTTACAGACAATGGGCATCACGCACAATTTGATCGAAGAAGGTCTAGGCTCCGCAGATAGAAGTCGGGCAGCCTCACCCATTCCAGCGCTGCCACCACATCCATCTAAGGACCCTCTGTGGCTGATCGATTACAATGAAGTTGTGCGAATCCTTCGTGTGTATGAAGAGGAGATCGGCATCATGTACCCAGTAGTGGACACAGACAAGGTCTTACAACATGCTAATGCGCTGTATAAATTCATCGGAGCCTCTCTTCGGACAGGACTTGGGCAGCCGGGTCTTCCCGGAGCAGACACATTTGATGATGAAGAAACCACCATCCTCAAGATGCTTCTTGGCATCACCCTGACTGTCGAGTCCCATGGTCGCAGTGAGCTAGGCCAAAGGTTCTTCGATGCAGCAAAGCCTGCCACCGATCTCAAGCTCGTCACTTCTATCGACCTGAAGTCGGTGGTTTTGGTGGTTCTAACCGTAGGCATCCTCTCCAGGAAGCCAACATCATCCTAGCTAACCTATTTCTGCAGGCGACCTTCTACTTCCAAAGGGACGAGGAGGCCCAAGCATGGCGTTTCATCGGTATCGCAGCTCGCATGTGCATTGAGATGGGACTTCATCGCAAGGAAACCTTGCTCAAGCTATTTACCACTAAGGCTGAATATCAACACGCCGTTCGCATCTTCTGGACGGTGTATGCCCTTGACCGACGTTGGAGTTTTGGGACAGGGATGCCGTTTGCATTGCAAGATGCTGATATTGACCCTGGTCTACCGGAGCCGGTATGTGAAAGAACCGGGCTCATCTTCTTCATGACTGACTATATTTGGCAGGATGAAAGCCGCCCATATCTCAAACACATTACCAAGTACAATCAGATTGCCACCAAGGTATGGTATCATAATCTTGCCTACGATGGAGGTCAGCAAACCAAGAAAGACGAAATTGGGTTTTTGGATTACCAGATCCTGCAATGGTATCAACAGCTCCCTGAAGCCTTGCAATTCAATAGTCGTGATCTTGCTCGCGAGAATGAAATACCCGGGCGCGGCGCTCGACGTTTACGATTGTTGATGTATATGCGCAGGAATCAGGCAAGGATCTCCATATATCGCCCTATCCTCCACTCTGCAACGAGCATTATGGACCATCGACATTATTCACAGAACGTCGTCGACGTGGCCAAAGATACCATCAATACTCTGACGGGGGTGAATCAGATCTCGGACATTTATAAGACGCAACAGCAGCTCTATAACTACTTCCTAGTTCAAGCCTTGGCTGTCCTATTCCTCTCGGTGGCTCATGCACCGGCTGTTTTCTGCTCACAGACAAGGACCGAATTCTATGCTGCTATCGAGCTCATTAAGGGATTCAGCACCAAATCGCATGTCTCGAAGAGACTATGGAGGACGATCCGTGGCCTCAAGGATATAGGTGACAAGATTGCATTGTTGGCACGGGGAGGCCCCGGTCCAAACGATCCTGATCAGGATGCTCAATCTGATGCAGCTGTGGCAATGGCCGGGCTAGCCGGCCATAAAGTGGAATACCCAGGTTATGGTAGCCACGGGCATCGAGCCGCCGGCAATGAGGAGCTCGGAGTCAGCCCAGATGATGCGTTACAAATGACCAATGAACTGACCAGTCTGTTTGAGCTTGCTGGTGGATATGGTGCAACAACTCCTGGACCAGACGCATTCAATTACGTCGGTTCCAATGGGGATGTTGGGCTTGGGGAAGGGTTTAATGTCTTTGGCAACGAGCCAGCACTGACGAGGATCATGAACGAGCTATTTTAGTCATGGGAGGGCTGCTTGGACCCCCAGGCGCTAAGCATTGGCGTTGTTGGTTCTTTGATGAGTCTGCAAATAGATGTCGAAGATTCGGATCATGGAGTACCTCGTACGGAGTATGCGTAGATAACTCCTTGCTGACGTTCCCTCCTTCCCCCTTTCATCCAGCCTCAGGGGAGAGACTGTCACGTGCCGTGCTGGTTGAACGCCAAGACCCGCGTGGACCATCAACTGCCAGTTTCGTCTCTCATGCACGGCAGTGCCCCAAAGACCAGAAAGTGTCCTCTGTCCGGCGCAATCCATCCCACGATTTGAAGGTGCACCTATTCGACTGACTCTACTATATGCAGTAAACTACCAACAACCGTCGACACCAGATGCCCACGATCATTCATAACCGCAACACTCGATAAACCTTCTGGTCCAACCGTACCCGCCCACTGACTCCCAGCCTCAATCAATATCACTCCAGTCCCGCCGGTTGCATTGCACTACTCCTTCCCGCTGTCTACACGATTCGGTACCAACAACATCTCAGTCTCGTGGGATACCTCTCATACAGCGACTCGAAGAGAACTCGAAGAGGACCCCAGATGTCTCTGTAGTAGCCCCTTGATATCGCGCACCCACCCACACCCGTCGGCCAACCCCTCCACCCCACTATCAGTCCTGATCCCCTCCCTCTCCAGCCGTGCACAGAAGCAATCCACACACGCCAAACACGAGAGCGAGTCTTTCTTGTCGCACCGGAACAGCACCAATCTGTCTGCAGAACAAGCCTCCGTTCTGGCCCCGGGCCTGGACAGGCTTCACCTTGAATCTGACTTCTCCGAGTCCCTCTATTACCAACATTTCACCAGCTCCTCCGCGACAATCTCCGAAATGTCCCAGTCGTCTTCGCAAAGCCCAGACAGTTGGATTGGCACCTTCTGTAACCTGGTTGGTCATGAGTATTTCGCCGAAGTCAGTGAAGACTTTATCGAGGATGATTTCAATTTGACCGGTCTACAAGCACAGGTGCCCATGTACAAGGATGCCTTAGAAATGATTCTTGATGTCGAGCCATCAGAGACGAATTCGTCAGCCCTGTCTGAAGAGGAGGAGGAGGAAGAGGAGGAAGAGGAAGATGACGGACTGCTAGGCGATGAATTGGATGACCCTATGGCCAATCAAAACGGGGGCCCCAGAAGACAGTCCGGCGTGTCGTCTGGTCCTAACGGGAGACGGCATGGTCGCACGTCGTCAGATACTAGTGTTATTGAGTCCTCTGCCGAACTCCTCTATGGTCTGATTCATGCCCGATACATCACCTCAAGACCTGGAATTCAACAAATGATGGAAAAGTACGAATTGTCGCACTTTGGCTTCTGTCCGCGAGTCTATTGTGCTGGGACAAAAGTACTTCCAGTCGGTTTGACGGATAGCCCAGGCCAACAGACCGTCAAGCTGTTCTGTCCCAGCTGCATGGACGTATACACACCTCCCAACTCTCGATTTCAAGCCGTTGATGGCGCGTTCTTTGGTACGACTTTCCCTTGTCTATTCTTCATGTCATATCCCGATCTTGAAGTGGCTCCCCTCAAAAAGCGGACGGCCAAGGACTCCACAGCCCAAGGAAACGATGATGCAGAAAGTCTACTCAGTCCAACTGAGACGACTACTGCACGCAGCAATACAGGCATGACTGCAAGTCGAAGTTCTAGCTTAACCTTACCACAAGCTCCACCAATTCCTGGAGTGACACCAACGAAGGATGAAAAGACTTCGCTGGCCAGCACCCTGGCTTCTTTACCGCCTCAACCTACGACCATCAACGGAATGGCCACCCATAATCTTGCACCTGGCCTTGGAAAGGGCAAGATCTACGAACCCAAGGTCTATGGTTTCAGGGTTTCGGAACGTGCCAAGAGTGGACCTAGGATGAAGTGGCTCCGATCCAAACCTGCTGATATCAATCAACTTGACGAAGCCCGGCTGTGGCATGAGCGGTATGGTGGAACTGTCGACGGTGATGCAGATGAAGAGCCGCAAGCATTATCCGGCGACAAAGAAAATGAGAACGCAGAACATGAAGACGCGGATCAAGACGGTGATGCCATCATGCTGACCCAAAGTCAGGGACAGACTGGAACGCGGCCGAGAACGAAACGAGAAGCAGACGCAGATGGCGATGCCCCGATGGAAACTCAGAGTCAAATTCAGGCAAAAGGGAAAGCGAGGCGGAAGTCAGGTGCATCGAGAACCCAAGCCAATGCGGAGGCGGACCACGGTCAGACAAAGACAGAAGAGGGAACTAATTGGATATGAACGATATGAATAGGCAAACGACAAGGAAACGAAAACCTTTGACGTATGAGTTCGAGCTGATGAGCATAACATAACATGACGCAAGAAAGCACGAATTTTGACAGGTCAATGAAAGGCAGAATGCCCAAGAGAAGACGCACGCAAGACGGACTTAATCTCCCTTGAAGAAGACGAAGAGACTATCCGCAAGGGAACCTCCAGCTGGAGCCTTTCCCCTCTCCTCCTCCAGCGCCACATCCTCTTTTCATCTTTTCAAAGATTCAACTGACCCTCAGTCAGCGCATCATACACAACCAGCCGTGAGTGCGAGAGAGCCGATTGATATCAGTATGTCCGTATGTCGATTTATTGGGAGACCGACATGCATTGCATCCAGACGAAAGGATATGTCCTTTTCTGCGGGAAGTGGGATCGTAATAGGGTTTGTTCAGTGCCTCAACGTTATTCAATAGACTGCTCTATAGGCAGGTAAGTAGTCGATTAGAAGAACTGGTGCCGCTCGGTTCGAAATCCCAAAGCCTGCGGTTGCCTAAACTCTGAAGATTTTGTGCGTTTTTTATTCGTTTTGAAAAGCAAACCAACCCGCCGTCCTAGCTAGCTAGTCCGCGCCACTACTATAACAGAGACCAGAGCAAGAAGTGAAGTCCAAGCTACCAAGGGGCAGCGAACCGACGATCAAACATGGCCGGGGAGGGTTATTCCGCATATAAAACTCATATTGCATGGTAAATTGGTTCCTTAGTCCTGTAGTCAAATTGAATTGACTTGACTTGACTGACTGCCTGGTTTATTGTCTCGGAGCTCTAGACGACCTCATGCCTGCCTGCACCCAATTCATCTGTCTATTTGGCGTCGTGGAGACGAGCACTTGATTCGGTGGTACTTCGCTGCGAGTGTTGTGAAATACCGGGTGTGAGAGGCGTCTAAATTGACTAAGTCGTTCTGCGAAAACTCTGTGTGAAGGATAGGGTCTCCGGTACTGTATGTTACGTGTGATACAAACATGTATCTCGACTCCGTCCCCTATTGGAATATTTGATTACATGCTATATAAGAGTGGACGCTCAGTCTGTACCTCGTATATACCTTGCGAAGATGAATTAAGTCTAGTTAGCTCTAGCTACTGCTGGATTACATTCTGCATAAGCAACTGTTTCACCGATTCAGTCGTGCGCTCTGCTGCCTGACACATTTGAGAACAAGGAGGATGGTTGAGGCGCTCTTGCCATCGCCCTTGCATCGTCTGTCGCTCTGTTGCATCTCGATTTCTAGCTCTCGACTCCGAGTGCAGCTCCATGCATGTCACATCTAATGGAGCATGTTTGCTCTTAGCAGAGTTCCCAAGCACTTGGTCACAGCACCATCCAAGAGACGCGCCAGCTCACCTCACTCTCGAAAGCAATGCTAGCACACCCTCCCTGGCGCGCAGGAATATATCTTTAAGGGCGTCTTTGGTCCGGGCTCTGCCATTCCTCACGGCGAAGTAGGCGCTATATAAAGTACCGACGAGGGCGAAGAGCTTGAAGAGCCTTGTCAACGTGAGCTTGACGAGGCCCTTGCGCGTGTAAGTAGCCTGCCAGTGGCTCCAGCGTGGGAACATGCAACGCAAGGTGAAATCTATTTGGGTGCGTGGATAAACAGTGGCGTTCCAGCCGTCCTTGCTGAAATACCAGCTACTGCAGCCGCCAGACATGAAGACCGAGTTCTTGAGCGCGTCCTGGATGCCTTTGGTCCATTCACGCTCCGCGGATTCTTTGACCTCGTAGGTGTTTACGTCGCCGCGGAGGATGGGTTTGATGAAATTCAGGCTGTAGTTGACCATATTCTCGCTGGCCAGGATGACGCTTGAGTGACCGGTCGCGGTGTTAGGGCCGAAGATTAGGAAGAAATTGGGAAAGCCATCCATCGCTGTTCCAAGGTATGCCTGAGCTCCACCACGCTCTTCCCAGGTCTTGTAGAGTGATTTGCCGTTGCGGCCAGTCACGTCCAGTGGATGTAGCCAGACGTTGGTCTCGTAGCCATTGGCCATAATGATAACGTCAGTAGGAATGGTTCTCTCCTCGTTCGAAACTTTTGAATCCGTCTTGGAGACCGGTGGATAATACCTCCCAGGTCCCAGTGTGACAGAGCGAGGCTGAACGGAAGTCATGGGTAATGTAGTAATTTCAATGTCAGGATGTTGCAACGACATAAACCAGCCTTCGTCAACCACCCGCCGTTTACAATAGACTTCATAATCGGGAGTCAAAATCTCGTGGTACTCTTTGGGGACGTACTTGTGCATATGAGCCAGAAGCTCATCCCTTTTTGCCTCTCTCCGTTTTCGGGCGGCTTCGGTGGGTGAGAAAAGGCTGATGAACTCAGCTTCGATGGCAGTAAAAAGTAATTTTCGGAGGATGTTTTGAAAACCCGGGATACGTCGGGAGATTTTGGGCACGGTTTCAGAGAGAAAACGAGCCAGATCCTTTGGGATCGTTGGGGCAACCCAGGGAGGTGAGCGCATGAGTTGAGTGACGTGCTTCGCACCGTACTCAGGCTTGACGAGCTGTGGCACCACCTGAGCAGCTGAGCATCCTGTTCCGACAACCACGACATTCTTGCCTCGGAGATCAATGTCTTTTTTCCAACGCCCAGTATGGACTACTTCACCCTCAAAGGTGTCAATACCAGGGAAATCGATTGGGCGTTTGGGTTCGACCAAGCCGCCAACGGCAGAGGCGACGACTTTGGCCCGGACGACTTCGGTGCGCAAGACTGTTGCGGTGGTACCTTGCTCTTGCTCTAGCGACACACGTTGATGGGTCGCCAGGTCACCCACACCGGGGGCCAGATGCTCGAGGACAATTTCCCATTCCTCCTCCTGATCAAGCCATCGAATAGACTTGACGGAGGTGTCAAGTTGGATCTTATCGAGGATTTCGTACTTTGCGCAAACATCGTAGAGGTAGCGAACGATCTCCTTTCCAGAAGGAAAGACGCTGGTCCAGCCCGGGTTTTGAGCGAACGAGTAGGAGTAAAGAATGGCAGGTCTATTTCCACGAGACTTTCTTAGCACCCCGGGAAGATTGTGTAGAGTGTTGGGTGGGGGAGAACATTACACATCGCAGGCAATGCCAGGATAAGTGTTGGCATACCAGGTGCCTCCAAGGCCAGACATACGTTCGAAGATGCGGAACTGGTCAAAACCTAGCTCTGAACGCAACCGGCAGGCCATGGCAATACCCGACTCACCACCGCCAATGATGGCAACTGGATAGTAAGTGTATGACGTGCCATTGGGGTCTGAGATGTATTGGATCTTGTCTATTCTTTTGGTCATTTTGTCTGTCGATGCCGGGAAGAGTGAGCAGGTTGGACGTATGCGGAATCTCGAGATGGCGAGGACGAAGTGGAGGAAGATATAGAAGGGAATGCGGACGTGCTTGGATGACCGAGTCAGTGGATGGAGGACTCATTGGTGGCCTGATAAGAAGGAGAACCAGGAGAAGTGGCCGTATTGGTAAATCATTTCTTATGGCGAGACTGCCAGCGTGCGTACCTGCGAATACTACACGCGGTAGTAGGTCGGTAGTAAATAATATGAGCAGGGCAGGACAAGGCCCGATCGGGCCATCGAGACAAGGTACTGATTAATTGATGGGTTTCCACCGAAGAGCCGAGTCAATCGTTAGTACTGAGTTCTCACCGGGCCATCAAAGCATCACATGTTCCCATCGCGATTCGCGCTCCCCGAGTCTCGCTCCCTCCACATTCTTGTGCCAGTGGTTGACGTGGCGGGGGATTTACCGAGGCAAGAGGAGTCAAACAGATCGTTGGTGGTGTCACCCTCCCCTGACGCGGTACAAAGCTGCAGGACAGGGCCACCTGTGTAACTAATTACACAGATGTACTCCGTACCGTGTGTACCCAGCCGTAGCGCGTACGGAGTCCTCGATAAACGTACTACATACATAGAGTACGCTATCAGTATTGCCCATTTTTACTCTTGAAGTCGATAGTGCACTCTGCTTAGCTACCTAAATAGAGGTATACAGGTAGATTCAAGGTATCCTTATTTCATGCCTAAGCAGTGCCAGGTCTGCCATTACTATGACCGCCAAAAGAACGTCTTAGGTACCCAGCTAGATGCGGATGATACGTTGGAATTTTGTATTACGATTTGTAATGAATGTATTTGTGACTTTTAACTAAGCACCTGCGTACTAGGGTATCTCAGGCGGCTGTAGCCAGGCAACTGCTGTTCACGCTTTTCTCTCACTGGCCTGGCAGTACCGAATATCAAGTATTGTATTCCACAATACAGCTGCACGCCACGCAGGTACCCAATCCAACACCACAGTTTGATGACACTCCCAACGTATGTACGGATACTGAGTGTCCTGGAGAAGCTCACCAACCGAGACACTCACACTCTCTTGATCTAATTTGTTCACTAATAACAAGCCTGCGTGTCCACCACAAAGATCCATCCTAATGAAATGCATTCCTAAATATCCACAATTCTCATGTTTAAAGGCAGTGAGATATCAAAAACCGGGCATCAGAGGAGTCACTTCATCCTCAACCTGTTCCGTGCACCAAGTCCCACTTCTTCCCTCCTGGGATCTAGACGTCTTCCAGGTCAATGCATATATACCCGCGGTGCCTTTCCAGTTCCCCAGGCTGAGCTCGCAACTCCCGCCGGCCTGTTCCAAGTGGTTCACCCATGAAGACGACCCCAGCAGTCTCGATCTTGGCCATGTTAGCCTCAACAACGACCCCGGTATACATCCCAGAAGTTCAGAACTGAACTCTGCATTCTGGACCGAGTATGCAGATACGATCGTGCCGTTGGAGCTCACCTCTACGAAAAGCACTTCGAGTTCCCCCGAAGATGAAACATTCCAGCGCACAGAAGCACCCCTCGGGATCCTGCTGGCGTACCTGTCCTCCAACGCGAGCAAAAACCCAACATACACCCTGAACCAGCCAAGTAGCCAATCAATATACCTGGCACAATGCTCCCTGACCGCGCTGCCACCGTCTCTGCAGCAGGACATTCCGACCCCAGACCTCATCGCCCGCTCCGGACCGATCAAAGGAGACATCTACGCCTCGAGCCTCTGGCTAGGCCGGCCACCCACATACACGCCCCTGCACCGCGACCCCAACCCCAACATCTTCATCCAACTCGCCGGCCAGAAAGTTGTGCGACTGCTGCCGCCCGAGGTTGGCGCCGCCGTCTTCGCCGACGTCCAAGCACGCATCCATCACGACCACGACCACAACACCTCATCGTCTGCCACCATCCGTGGCGAGGACATGATGAGCGGGCCTGAGAAAGCCGTGCTCCATGCCGCTATCTGGCCTTCCGAATCTGGCAGCAACGACAGCACTGATTCACCATCTCATACTCGTGCACCGCCCCCCTACGCGCAACTCCTCAGCAGGTACGCGCAGGAGACAACACTCAGCACCGGCGACGCACTCTTCATCCCCAAAGGATGGTGGCACAGCGTCAAGGGCATCGGCGCCGGTGTCACCGCCAGTGCAAACTGGTGGTTTCGCTGAGCTGAGCCTGAGCTGCGCCCACCGAATAGACCCGCAGAGGGCATTCTCGTTAATACACTTTAAGGCGTTGAATTGCTGTAATATCGATCAAGCGAGAATACCGGTCTCTTCCTGACCGAATTATATCGTGCATAAGTGTATATAATGTGTTCATATGCTTTATAGGATTAGAGTTCTGTACGGCTTTCGAAAACATCGAGACGGATTGGTCGGGGCATGTGTCTTAAAAATCTAGATTATGTTTTGACTAGGAAGACATTCACTAGGTTCTAGTCTAAAATAAAAGCTCATAAATGTTTGGTGAGCAGGAGAGGCCCTGTCCTGCAGATCAGATGTCCTCTTCTTACTACCTCAGGGGCATCTCAAGAGCCCCTTAGCCTCTTTGCCGTATCGAGCATCCTTTGGCTCTGAGACGGGAGAACGCGCCACAGCTTGCTCGTACCCAACATTTGCAGATGCAGCATCCCATTCACTTCTTTCCGTCGTTCGAAATAATACCTGATACTTTGCACCGCCTCCCTGGAAATGTAAAATACTGTTGTTACCTTCAGCGGTGATCTGGAGACACATACGCCGTCAACGTGCCTGGGATTTGTATCTCAGGACTTCGGGTAAGAGTCAGGTTTTTTCTTGCTTCCATTTAGAATATCTAGCCTACACGTTATCATAGTGTGACTCAAATGTCTACACACAGACTTGCGACCAACTTTTCACTATTTGGATAAGAGGTGTCTCTTCTAAAATCGTGTTTACCTTCAATCCATAGCCTTTTTCGATGGATCAAACAATACTCCAATAATCTCATCAAGGATGGTAAAGACAAGGTGCTGATTGAGACGGGCGTTATTCATCGTTGCGGATATCCTTCGGGCGGCGGCCTGTGCGTTGGCTCTGCCAACTACGCTGGCTGCAAGCTCTGGGACGAGCGTACTCAGCATCACCGCAGCCTCGGTCTTGGATTTCTTCTTCTCCGGTGCTGTTCGAGGCTTGGATTCTCTTAGCCGGCCCCCTCCTGGCCACATGGTATCTTTGATCATTGCGATATATTTGAGTAGTGTATCTTCCTGTGTGAACCCTTTGACGAGCTCACGCACCTTGCGCTCAATAGTGCCGCCTAAGAGTTGGTGCAGCACCACGATCACAGCACGGCCGCGCAGCCAATTGTTTCCTCGGTTAAGTTCAAATGTCTCAAGGAAGATATCGCAAATTGGTTTGACAAAGGGCTCCAACTCCCTATCTTCAAAGGCAGCAAGCTCAGCTTCAGCTTCCGCTACCGGGCCAGTTTCGATTGACACAACATCAGCTTGGTTCATGCCTAGCTGACTGGTTGCAGCAGAGATCAGATTTTGACCGGCAACAGACAGCTGATCGAGAACGGAAATGTTACCCAGGAATTCATCCATGCCATCAGTCACTGAATTGTAAATTCGACTCACAATGTCTTGCGTCTCGGTTGCATTGCCGATGTTGTGGGATCCAATGCTCTGTTGAGAAAGGAAAGCCCTCAATTCTCGGCTTCGGCATACATCGGGCATCCGAAGTAGCTGTTGGAGATAAGTTTCTAGCCCAAGCCGTCGATTCTGCAGAAAAGCTTTTTGAAGCTTCATGACCACTCTTCTCCGCGGGAATTCGAGGTCTCTCGTGGAAGGATACCTCCGTCGCAAACGTTGATGCAGGTCGTGAAATTCACTGTATCGACGGGTCACCACCCACATAGCAGCAGGCATTTGTTCACCCGCTTGTCGCTGAACCTCGACGACGTACAGCGCAAACTCCCGACCATCCTCTTCTTTGCCTACGACAACTGACTGAATAGAAATATTCGATCGACCAAACAAGCTGTTGTCACTCTCTTGAACAATGTATTGTTGGCGCTGGAGCTCTTTACGACGTATCTCCCGCTGGAGACTTGACTTGGACTTCGACAGGATTCGGAGCTCCGCGACATTGTTTGTCAGTTCGGCTTTGCGAGTTAATGCATCTACCACGGATTCCTGAGATATAAGTCGTTCAATGTCGTTTGTGAGGCCCGTTATTGCTTCTGCAAGACCAAGGTCGCCAGGTGCGGCCTCGTGGATTTCATCTTCACCGATTTCATCATCTTTAAAGCTGTCATTGTCCACATATTCGTCCTCTAGGAACTTTTCTTCGTCGGGGAACAGATCGTTATCACGGAACACTCCGATGCGAGAGGACGTATTGACAAGCCCCAATGTCGCAAGACTTGGTTTTGTTTTGCTTGCGGGTACTGCATCGATGTTTGGAGTGTCAAGTGACTCACGAGGAGACTCCAAAGTCCTGGTTGACTTGGTAATGGATATTGGAGAGCCAAACAGTGCATCGTCATCATAACTTCTGCCATCTTCAACGGGTTCGTCGGTCATAATATTGTTCATAGCGGCTTCCATGCTTTCGATGACCTGACGTTGCTCTGCTGCGGCGTCGCCGTTCATAGATTCATGACCCAGGCTGTTGGTAGAGTGCGCCAATGGGTCGGTATCATACCCGTCGTCGAAAAGAGGTGCCGAGGGCCCAGAGCGTTTGGGGAGATCATCATCGAAGAGTCTAGAGGAAGCCAAACTACGAACATCAGTGGAGGATGCAGCAGCACGCCGAAGGTCTTTAGGTTTGACTGCTGGTTGCGAATTGGTACGCATCATTACATGAGGTTGCGCCTGTAGCTTCAAGATCGCATTTTGCGCGGGTAAAATGTCAGCTGCCAGCTGGTCGGAGCTCGGTAGCCGGGGTTGCATGGATGAGGCTTCACCAGATGCAAGAAACTTGTAGTACAAGTCTGACTTCCGAAAGTTCGGAAGATGCTGCGCTGTCAATTCTTCTAAGACGGCCGATTGTGCTGAGAGAATGGCCGTTCTTGCAGATTGGTACTGCTGTGTTGTTGCCCTGCGCCCGGCAACAAGGAATGCTTTGATGGCTTCCTTACTTTCCTGTGGGATATTCAGTTCTGGCTTGAGCATGTATGCTTCACTGATTTGCGCAATGTCCATTCGATCGGTATCCGTCCAATGCTGTTGTGCTACCGGCGCAGTGTCGTCCCCAAAATCGTCCTCTAAGGGATTGCGGAAGCCGTCGACCACAACCCAAAATTGGACTAGGGACATTTTCTGTTGCCGATCCATGTACTCCATGAAATAGGATAGCCCTGAAGCGGTATGCATGATTTCCACCAGTGTCCATTCACGGGTTTTGGGGCTCGTATTTGTACGATTGTCGTTTTGAGAGACGGATGGCTGGACAACACTGCCAGTTCGACTGAGCTTCACAATTTTTTGGTCGAGAACGCGCTTTGCCATCTCGAGTCTGCGTAAATAGACCGGATCTTGACCTTCGACCAAGCTTTCCCGTTGAATCTGGCTGGCAATTGAGCTACGAAATCGTCGGGCGTCGGATAAGTTCTTGGTCTTGCGAATGGCCCTAACAAATCGCTCAAAAGCTCGCTCACTATCATCGGGCGCCAAGCGGGGCAATTGCTGCTCTGCCCTCGGCTTGGGCACGGAAGAGGTGTGTTGGTCTAAGGCAGCCCTCATCCTTCTTACAGTTTGCCTATCCTGAAGTGTGGTTCGTCCGTAGGCCTCAACAATTTGATTCCAAGTGTCGGGATCTGCAAGGAGTTGCAGTACAGGATACAATACTGCACAGGATATAATTTCCTTAACAAGAACCAAGGTTGCACGACTGCCCAACATGTTGGGAGAGAGTATATCTGGGAGAATGCGAACAAGGATTTTCCGAAGATGATCTTGCTGAATGGTCTTTGCGTCAGAATAAGTGAGAGAAGCTGCCGCATGCAGCTTTCCATCCTTGTACTTGGCAGCTATCGCCAGTTCTAGTTCTTCTGACTCTGTTACGTTGCGATTCAAACTTCGACCCCGGACGGCACGTTCGGCCTGGTCATAGTCTCGCAAGTGAGCAGTGATTATTGGAACAACTTTGGAGACAATAACATTGACCATGTCTTCTTTCAGGATTCGATCCCTAATCTCCACCAGGGCTGCCCGGATATTCCTGTCCACCTCATTGACAAAGACCGGGCTGGGGGTGATGTTGCTGTACCACGAAGTCACAAAGTCCCTCAGGGCCAACGAGAGGAGGCTATCTACAGCCTGTGAAACGACAAACGATTGGTCGTGGAGCTGCAGAGCTTTGTAGCGGCGTGAACGGTTGTATTGGTCCAGTTCTGCGGACCATTTCGGAGGCGTCATGAAATTCGGAATGTCACAGGAAAGTGAGGACTGGCGACGAAGCTTTGAGGGAGAGATCGTCGAGGTGAGAATGGCTGCAACCAGCAGGAATACGCTGGACAGACAACCAGCTGTAAAGGCATATCCGAGGAATCGCAAAACGGGGAGATAGCGTACTGCAAGACCCCAAGCGACGAAGGCAGCAAGAGCGGCGGACAAGACATGTTTCTGAGACAGGGTCATTGTCGATACATTATTGCTGAACACAGCCGATGAAGGCCGGAAAGGAACCCAGGAAGGGAGGGTTCGGGCTAGTCGTCTAGGGCATAATGGAGAGCGATACTGAGGAAAAGTAGATTGATCAACACAAATATTGAAACTGGCAAACAATGGCCTGCGCTTTGAAGATGGAGGATGCGCATGACGAACGGGGCTGAGATCCAGTGCACAATCATGAAACCGCTGAATGGGCGATGGGGGGTGGTCACTGGAAGGTACGGTGGATCATGAGATGGATTGTGCAGAGGATATACTGCCTCAACACTCCTCCGTAATAGGACAGCTTACTCATACTCGAATTATTCAATTAATAGTAATTGATTTGGATGAGTGATGAGGCCGAATTGGGAGTCCGACTTTAATTCGACAGCACGATCGGCATCGACCGCCACCACGAGCACAGCGACGTGCACATCAGAAGACTCACCACCGACCATATGTTCAGCCAACTCCGTTAAGAGCCTGCCTGCCTGAAACGGGAGTCATGCCACTGTTGCCTCTTCCCGTCACCCAACGCGAGCCTGATCCGGGAATGATTGCCTGTTCGTATCGCAGCAAGCAGGCTGAAAATACGGGCTTGGAATGCAACACGGAAAGAACGGATATCGTGACCTCGATCTGGTATTTCTACGGATGCCGGGAGCTCGTCTGCCTACTTAGTCATGGCGCCACTCTTCATGCTTCAATTTTCGCTCGGCTGGGCCCAACGCCCGACGTTTCCATTGTCAGCTATTCACGGAGAACTGGGATAAGGAGCCGGCTTACGTCGCAACCGTCCTGCTGCGCTGTGCGACTTTGCATTTTTCGTGAGTAGGAAAGTCAGGATGTATCATTGGTCAAGAAACGTAGGGCCCCAGCATGCTTTGCTCAGCATTGATGCAAAGGAATATTCTGTTCGGCTTCCATCCGTGGCACCCTCATATGCCGTCCTGCACCCATTGGCTAGCGACTTGCATGACACTATTATCGACCAGATGGACCAGTAAATCCGTTACATTTGGTTGGATACAACAGGACTGCCTCCTGAGCTGAAGCAAGGTTGCCGGCTGCATGCCGACCCTGGCTTTGTACAGCAATACACTGACGTGGTGGTGACTCGAGGTCTGTAGAAGCAAGGTCTATCTGGCCTCAGTGAGCTTGCAAAAAGCAGCACGGAGTACCTGCAGAGAGATTTTCCAATTCGTCTGCGAAGCAGTCGGTAAGTCCCCTCACTTGCCGGTGGCATCCATCCATTTTCAGATGGTGCATGGAGGCAAAGCAACCAGCAGTCTTGCTTTATGTCCGTATAGATGGATATTCCGCGTCCAGCACACACCATACGAGAGGCACAGAGACCACTCCGGGACGTGACCAAATTGCATGCCAGGCAGGTACTAAGCTTATGTTCAAGAGCAGCTTCACGGATTTCCCTGGGTTCCCTGACAGCTGTCCGCACGCCGCCTCTGGGGCATTTTAGATAGGGGCCCATCGCTCTCGCGTAGGATCAAATATTGCTTTTAGTTGCGGAAATGGGACGAGATAGAAGACGAACCGTCCCGAAGTTCCCCAAAGAGACTGAATTCCCGAAAAGCACCAGATTTGATGTCATCATTCCTTGTGTGCAAAAGGAAGTTATCGGACTAGTGCCCAGGGTGTCGAAGGGCAGGCATCCTTGCATCCGCGGATGCGGAACAATCGCCAGAAAGAAGTGATGATGCCTGCCAAACATTTGCCAAATCCACCATCGCATTGCTGGTACCCTGGCGTGGGCCGCCACGTACACATGCTGTGGGGGGTGAGAAGGCTCCAGGCGGACTCAGATGCCATGGCCATCGCGCTTATTCCTGCAATTTGTGGCTCGCGTGCTGAAAATTGCAAGACACGATTTTAGACGCGGGCAGTTCCCTGAATGGTGCACGGATCAAGGACCCCTGGGTCACGGGCCTGGCTCGGGCCTTCGAATGTTCTTTTGAGCTTACGATCCATTCATGTTCAGGCGCGAACCCAGGCGGTTGAGCGGGAGTGGTGATCCCCCCTTCAAGCTTAATGTTTGTTCAACCTCACCTGCATCTGAATCTCGGATCTCCAGCATCAATTATGTGTGGTGCACCACCTCACTCTTCATAGGTGAACAACATGACCAAAGCTCCATTCCCGGTGCTGATCGCATGGTGAGACATGCGACACACCAACTGGAGGGTAGAATCAGTTTAACGGATTGTTTGCTCTAAGTGACTGAAGAGGTCTCGGGCTCCTCTCGTAGAAAGCTTTAAATGGCAGGCACAGATGTAGAGGCATGAATGTCGAAATCATCGAGATGTACCAATGGCACGCGGTCAACGCGATCAAATTTTACTCGTACTGCTTCAATTTCACTCCTGGCGGTGAGTGTCAGTCGTATTACCATTGGCGAGGCCCTCAACACCGAACACTCTGACAAGGGCGCATGACAGAAATCCCGCATTTGGTTACATGAGGCCTTTTCCATTGTGGACCTTTTTGGATAACCGTGTCATTTAAGGAGTATGTTGAGTTTCAGATTTGAGTCAGAACAGAAATATGTCCCCCCTACAAGGTGTGCAGACTCTTGATAGGAGCATCCTGGAAGCACCTGAACTACGGATCATTTTGCAGTTGTCAGAGCGCTACCCGCTACGGAGTCTCTGCAACTTGGATATGATGGTGGGGGCGCTTGATGGACTGTTTCGACAATACTCCGTACTCCGTAATGGCAGCTATGGAAATGAAAGTGCCTCCAAGCAACGGTGACATTCCCGAATGAGAAAGTGCTGTGTGGTTACAGTCATATCCCCAGGACTGAGAACCAAGAACCACCTGTGGCGTACCTCGGTGGAGTTGAAGAGCAGCCTGTGACCCAAGGCCTGGTGATCCGGCTGCCAGGCAAGATGGTCCAGGCGACCATCAACGCTGGCAAGGAACGGAGACCGGCATGTGACGCCTGCTACTGAAAGAGCGGAGTGTCCTATGCAGGGAATTTAGGTGTTCTTGCCTTCCCCAACCGACTTAGGCGACTAGAGGATGCCTGAGTCTTGATCTTCCTCAGGTACTCCGTACAGTGGGTGATACTGGTCGACCTGCCAAATCCTTCAAGAAGAGTGCGCTCGTCACTCGCATGGTAGCCGTCAGAAAACGAATGCACTGAGGGACGGTCCCTTCGGGCCTGGCCATTGAAACACAAAAGCCAACTGGTGCCTGGGACTAGCTGGCGGGCTTTGGACGTGCATCTCACCCCCTCCTTAGCCCTGGCCGCTTAGGCTCAACTGGTAAGGTGGAAGAGCAAAAGCCCAGTGGCCGAGGGTGCCCTTGCCAACGTCGTCTGGGGCCCGCGGCGCGGAACAGGCTTTCATTTCCGGGGATGCCAGTTCCCCGGCGACTGGCGTGCTTAGCAGGATGCCTGTGGAGCTCCAGGGTTCCACAAGATGCCACACGATGCCACAGATGAGAGTGGGATGGGCCCTGATGGGGTCAAGGGTTCCTTGTGAACACGACCTGTCGCCACCGTGGTTTGACCTCTTTCTGACGACTAGAAGGGCTTTTGCTGTGTTGCCCAGGACCGACCACCCTACGAAGCCTTGCATCTACCGAATTACTTTCAAGAAATCCGTTGGTTTATTGGACCTCAATGTTTGTTCCGCACAGGCTCGAGAAATCTATCAAATAGCCATGTCCGGTCACTGGCACACCTACGAAAGACGACGAACTTAATCGGTACGGCTTTGTTTTGGAAAGAGATTAACAGATCTCCCGGCACCAGCAAAAGGCAATTAATGAGTTCGATTTCTGGAGATGTGACAATTGGCCTGACTCCAACGTCATGTGCCTACCAGCCCGCAGTTTCAACTATCAATGAGACTAGCAGACTCTGCGGGCGCTTGCTGGCCATTGAATTGTTGTCAGGAGTCAAACCCGCTGCATCCCTGTCTTGATTCCGCATATCATTCCTCACTTACCGGCAACGGACAACCCGAAGCTGATCTTGGGCGCTCCTCAACTGCTTCACTCGAAATGAGCAATAAATTGCAAGATCCCCTGCGCAGCAGAAACATCATGTTGATCGGAGCATGCAGGACTCGTAGAGTGAATCCATCAATCGCAGCCATCGTACTCCGTGCCCTTCGTTTCGCCCGCTCACGAGTACTAGTCCTAGTCCTAGTCCTGTCGTCCACACACCCTTCTCTGTCATGCATATCGCAGTACGGAGTAGTTAGTGCACGATGTCAAGCAGACGGCTCGCTTGCCTCCCTCTGATCCTGGTCGATTGGCTTCTTTGCTCCCCAAACACTCCCTGCGACGAAGGCCTAGGGTATCTGTACCTCACTGTTCCTGCTCCAGCACTGCACTGTGACTGTCTGTGTAGCCAGGGCTCAAGGGGCCCACCTCCCGTCCCTCGTCTTTTTGCTCAGCTGACCCAACATAATGAAGTCATACCCGGTTGCTGTGCTGGCTATCCCAATCTCTGACGGACACTCCTCGTTCCTGCTTCTGGGCGAGCTTAGAAGCACCCTCGTCCGTGTAGCTGCCGCATTTACCGCTCCAGGACTCCGGGGCTTTCCAGTTCATCAAAGGGACGATGTTGTGGGGTCCGTGAGGAGCGAGGCTGACTGCTTCGGTCGGTAGAGTGGCGAGGTGACACATCGGAAGACCCTGGATGTGCGCGCATCACCCATAGTTGACCCCCAATCGCTCGCCTTGCATTCTCCCCCCGGTCAATTCTGCTGGCACTGAGATATCGACATCACCGCCGGCTTGGCTCTTTGCATCTCTTTTCTTCCCAGGGCTTCCTGCTTTTCCACTCTCACGAGCTCTCACAAACGCACCTCTCTCAAACGGGAAACGCTAATCAGTCAATTTATAGCCAGCCACATGGGTCTGGCTGCAGAGGCGCGAAGGGGCACTACTCGTAAAGCACATACCTAACCCTCGACTCGACTCTCTTCCCTGCGAACCCCGCCGAGATCAAAGCGGCGAAAAGGCGACCGATAGTTCTCATCCTCATTCCCTCTTTCAATCACCATATTATCCGCATTTTCCTCACCTCCCGATCGAGCTTGCACTTCGTCTATTTAGTTTGCTCTTCCCTGCTTCGTACCCTCTTTCAACCGGTCTAGTCATATGCAGTATGTACCTCGACTGATCTTCGCTTGCTTTGCTGTCTGCGACTATCGAGCTTGTGGCAGGGAGACCAGCCTGCTGGCGTCTGATTGGTTTGCCCGTCGCTGTGATTTGAGTCGATCAGTGGCCTTCTCATTTCTCCTCATTATGCGTGGATGACACGTTCTTTCATCTACAATTGAACCAGGGCTCTTGGGACTTTATAATGGCGCCCGTTTGATCGAGGAGAAGGTTCACTCTTGGTGTTATTGTTCTGACCAATATCCGTATTCAATCCAACGGACTTAGCACCAGACCTGAGTCCAACGTCTACCAACCTATATCTTCACCATCATTCTTCAGTCTTTGCCAGCCAATCTCACTTTCTCTCGAGGGTGAGTGACCGGCCTGAGTCAGAGCGCCGTATATAAGCAGCTTTCATCATGCTCGTGCTCAACCACAATGCTCATACTTCATACTGGCCACTTACTATAAGCAAGAAGAGCACAGTGTCTCTTAACATTGATTTTGCCCACACAACTGGCTCAAATCTCGGTAATCACCATTCTGAAGAGCCCAAATGCTCATAGCTGATCCGGATCAAGACATTGACGTCTTGGGGGACATTCCAATGTCCGCCCCGTCCACCGACTCCCTTTTCTCCGCTAGCCCTGCTAGTGCTCGACTCTCGATCCCGTCATCTCACACCTCTGACGAACAGAATGGACTGGTTGATCCCGAGCAAAATCACAGCGATGATTGTGCTGTGTCCGGCTCAGAGACTTTGCAGGCTGACTCAATGGAGGAACCTCAAGTCGAGCCATATGACGAATGCGATCCCTTAGGCAACCCACAACATACCATACACCTGTCCTCCATCGAGCATTGCATGCCTCGATCGTACATACGTATATGTCTTGCATATCGTATGCCAGACTCATCCATACTTCCTGACGTTGTAAGGCGATTGAACAGCTTCGTGAGGAGAATTGTCGATGCCAAACCATATCTATCAGGCTATATTGTGCCCGCCAAAACTCCGGGAAAGCGGGTGGGGGCAGTGGAGGTCCGATTTTCTGACAAGGATTTCCTCGAATACCCCTGTGTCAGTGTCCGCAGATTGACACATGAAGAGGTTCCTTTCACCTATGATGAACTTGACAAAGCCGGTCTGCCCCCGAGTACGATGAGGCCGGAGCTGGTATCGGCATTGGCCGAGTCTGCAGATGAGGAACAAGCCCCGGTATTTCGGGTGCAGGCTAATGTAGTTGACGGCGGTTTCATTGTCAGCCTATATCTACACCACTGTATCTCTGACGGAACAGGTGTCGGCTTACTGATTTCTGGTAGTATTCTGAACGACGAAACCGCATTTGATAGGCATTTGGAATCTCGAGGACACGATACACCCCCTCTTTCGGTGAGACTGGCAGCTTTTGCCAACCTGAAAAGCATTCACAGACAGCAGCTTTCTTGGAGCTTTCCCAACCAAATCAGCAATAGGTCTCTTAGGTGCAAGAAAGTGAAGGCGCACCCTGAAGAAGGTGAAACGGTTCGAGTTCAAGGCCGTGGTTGCGTGGTTGCCTTCTCACTGGAGAAGCTGGCAGGTTTGAAAACCTTGCTTGAGACACAAGCTGATAGCAGCTTCATCACTTCGAATGACGCACTGCAAGCGCTCCTCTGGCACAGTATGGTGAAGGCAAGAATCCCATCTCTTGAGGACATAGACGCCATCGCGATCTCGAAATTGCTGATACCAATCAATATTCGTGGAAAGCTCGAGAAACCACTTCCCGAGTCGTATTTCGGTACTGCAATCGATTTTGCATCAGCCCAGTTACCTATTGATCATCTGACCGACACCAGTCCGCCAGCAATGATTCAAACGGCAATGGAAATACGGCGGGCGATCAACGAGGTTGATGAAGAATACATTCGTCAGGCTATTGCTTTAGCCAGGTTTCCAGATCCGAGCAATGATGTGAGAGACCTTCAAGCGAGTAATATGGATAGGGCGAAAGGAGCGGACATGTACGTGACAAGTTGGGAGAAATTGGATTGTTACGACGCCACCTTCGATCTCGGACTCGGTCGGCCGGACTGGGTACGCAAGCCATGGTCTAGAGATCCTGGTTCTTGCATTGTACTCCCATTTGACAACAGAAAAAACTACCTCGAGGTAGTGATACAGATGACAATTGCCGATATGGACAGATTGCTTCAGGATCAGGTTTTCATGAACTACGTTGTTAGGGTGATAGACTAAAACAGGGGATATTTATTGGGTTTGAATTCCGGACAGGGAAAGCTAGAGAGCGATTGGGATATAGCGACAGTCATGGCTTTGGACACGAAAAGTGCGCTTTTTTTGGGCATGATTAGCTGGCCGACATATGATCAGCAACGGAGTTTTCTTACGGGGGTTTGAGGGATCTCAAATGGGCTGGGCTTGAGCAAAGCTAGGAATTGTACAACAGTGGCACGACAGACGTACATGAAATCCTGAGGGAGAAGCGAAGAAATTACGTGAAGGTCACCAATAATGCAGGAGGTCAAGAGTACGTCAGCTCAAGAATACTACTCCATACTGCGACCCTGAAGACAATTAAAGTCGAAATACTTAAGATATGTACTGGCACTTGGTAGATTCAAATTTCTTTTCGGCAAATTGAAGGATGTTGACATAGAAAGGGCCATCACGTGCACGCGCGTGACGTGTCAAGACGAGTCGCGTTGGGGGGGGAGGGGGGGCGCGCGTCGTTGATTTGAGAGCTGAGGGTTGCTTTGCCATTCGACCACACCCGCACACCTGCGCTGCTCGTTATCACACCCAAAAGACTTCGCTTGACTTCTCTCTTTGTATACTTGAATTTTCTACTTCCTCCTCTTCGTCTACCGTTTGTTGTCGCGCAGCCCTCCCAACTCATAGGCACCATGACCCAAGTAGACACAATGGAGACAGCCCCACAAGACGAGTACGAGGACATGGCAGGTGGTCCTGGTGCACCACTTCCAATCACACAGCTTGTGGTAAGTCGCTTCGTTCTAGTCTGTAAGGGTGGAGACTCACGAGCAACCAGGGCGTAGCAGGCTTAACCGAGAGAGATATCAAACTGGTGGTCGAAGGCGGATATCATACGGTTGAGGCAATTGCATACACGTGAGAAGACCCAAACATCGCATGTAATGTCGGGTGACTAACTGCAGAATATAGCCCACGACGTCAGCTGGAGCAGATCAAGGGTATATCAGAAGCCAAAGCTACCAAAATACTGAATGAAGGTGAGAAGCACATCGGAAGTCGAGGGTGCTGGTGCTAATGACTTGCAGCTATGAAACTAGTGCCTATGGGGTTCACCACAGCGACCGAAATGCACGCGCGACGAAGCGATCTCATCTCCATCACTACAGGATCGAAAAACCTCGATCGATTGCTTGGAGGTGGCATTGAGACAGGTTCCATCACTGAGATCTTTGGAGAGTTTAGAACGGGTAAGAGTCAGATTTGTCACACAATGGCGGTTACCTGTCAACTCCCCTTCGACATGGGAGGCGGTGAAGGGAAGTGTCTGTACATTGATACCGAGGGAACTTTTCGACCGGTCCGACTTCTATCTGTGGCCAATCGATATGGATTGGAAGGCGAAGAGGTGTTGGACAATGTTGCGTATGCCAGGGCGTACAACTCGGAACATCAGCTTCAGCTTTTGCAGCAGGCGGCCCAAATGATGTGCGAGACAAGATTCTCACTTCTTATTGTCGACTCGGCGACGTCCCTATACCGAACGGATTACAATGGACGAGGTGAATTATCATCACGGCAGTCACACATGGCCAAGTTCCTACGAATGCTTCAGCGCCTCGCAGATGAGTTTGGAATTGCAGTGGTCATCACCAATCAAGTCGTGGCACAGGTGGATGGCGGACCGAGTGCCATGTTCAACCCGGACCCGAAGAAACCGATTGGCGGTAACATCATTGCTCACGCAAGTACTACACGACTGAGCTTGAAGAAGGGCCGAGGAGAGACGCGAATCTGCAAGATTTACGACAGCCCATGCCTGCCAGAGAGTGATACGCTGTTTGCGATTTATGAACATGGCATTGGTGATCCCCAGCCCAAGGACGACAAAGAAAAAGAATGACGCAAACCAGGCAGTCAACGAGCAGGTCAACTGGATGTAAGACGATAATGCATAGCATCGGCGTGGAGTACAGGCGTTTCCAGGATTGTGAGAGTGTGAAAGCGATACGAGGTAGACATGCGTTCCGTACCATGCCTAGGTAGGTATACATGTCAATTGTGCTTGCAACTCTGTGCGGTGATTCTGGTGATTGATGGGCAAGTTGCGATGACGACGAGACCTGGAAGACAGCCGGCGTCCTCGGCACGGACGTGTTTGAAGTTACAACATTGTGGCGTGTGGCGTGTGTCCACTAGTTGTGGCTGGGACAAAGAAGATCTGGTCTTTTTGTGCTATCAATCATGAAACCTGGAAACCTGGAAGTGCATGACTTTGGCCGATCACCCTCTCGTCCCTGGTATTGGTGAGTTCTCAGTACGGAGCGATTACCTCTTCCACTCAGTAGGATTCAAGGCCAGTGGCATCCTGCAGAAAGCTACCTGTCTAGTCACATCGTCCTATAGTAGTAAGAACTGCGTGTTTCCATCATTTCATCTGAAATCCTTCCCGAGATCCATACTTCCTCAAGCCCAGTGGGGGAGCCAATGGATAATACCGAGTAGGGCTGCTTCAATTGAACGCGTGTATCCACTCTTGGCCTAAGTCATTAATTACTTGCCAATGCACGATGCATCTGGTGATCTCATCCTGGTTGATCCTCTGGGCCAATTAAGGAGTCTGGATATCCGTAAAGCGTCTCATAGACTTTCTAGTTAAACTATCGCGCTCGAGCCCTGGTCCTGTCCCTTCCCGGCCCCCCAGCCTCTGGCACGGCGTCATTCACTGTTTATCTCCAACAACCCTCTGCTCACCTTGATTTTCTTCTGTTTGCCTTGCCATTCAGGTTGACGACATCACTTTCCTTTATTCTTCGATCAGTACTTTCTTGAACTCCTGTCTTCGCGTCTTCGCCTGCACACCAGGCGCGTCGTCGCTGGCCATCACTCGGCTGACAAGGCCTACTTCGGACTACTTGCCCCAGCTCTACAAGTCCAATAGCAATCTTTGGTCCTCAGGTTGAAAAAGTCGCTCAGAGAAGCAGGAAATGGCAGGTACGCAATCTGGGGCGTAATGAACCTTGGTATAACAGTCAATCCTCGGCCCCAAGCTAACGTCACCGCGCCCTGCAGCAACAGAACAGCCCACGGGCCAAGAGTTGCCCGAGGGATACCAGCACGTCAAGAATGATCAGGACCATCATGGAAGTGGACCTCAAATCATTAGGACCAGTGCCGAACTCGAAGTCCTCTGCGGTCCCCTCCTAAACTACCAGCGCCTGGCCGAAGAAGACTCCGGAGTTGTCTGGTACGGCTCCGTCCTCCTTGTCACGAAGCCTGGCCAGAAGCTTCCTCACCTCACATTGAAGCCACTGGGCGCGCTCGATGGCGTCACAAAAGTCAAAAGCCATTCTACACAAGAGACCGAGGGATTGAAGCTCTATTCGGATCCAGACAAGGCGTTCTGGCGTTTCTCTCTCAGAGTTCCTCTGGTCGAGGCCGAGGCAAAATGGCAATACACATTTGACAACATACTGTTTCTGGCGGACGTGAAAAATAAAGACCCCTCGAGGGAATTTGTCGTTCCAGCGGCCTCTGAGTCATTCCGAATCATGTTCCACTCTTGCAATGGCTTTTCTGTGGGCACAGATGAGGAATACTGGAATGGTACGTCTGCATTGCTCAATTTCGGATCCTCTGGCCAGCTAACTGATGTCGAACAGGTCCTGCACTGTGGAATGACGTTCTGCGAACCCACCAAGCCCGGCCTTTCCATGTCATGATTGGTGGTGGAGATCAAATCTATAATGATAATATTCGCGTCCGGGGTCCCTTGAAGGATTGGACTGCGATCAAGAATCCAAGAAAGCGTCAACATTTCCCTTTTGACAACGATATGCGCAGCCGTTGTGACAAGTTCTACTTTGAGAATTACATCCGATGGTACAGCACCGAGCCCTTTGCGAGTGCCAACGCAAGCATCGCGCAGATTAACATTTGGGATGATCACGATATCATTGACGGTTTCGGCTCATACACCGATCATTTCATGAAATGCGCCGTCTTCCGAGGCATTGGTGGTGTCAGTTTCAAATATTATTGCCTCTTCCAGCATCACACCGCTCCTCCTTTGTCCACCTTCACCACTGATGCACCCGCAACCATGGGAGCTGATGCGAATGGCACTGCTGGAGCCGATCCTCGGCAGTTGAAGGATACATTCGTTTATAAGAGAACAGCAGACGATCCCAGCTGGATTGTAGGCAGACGTCCCGGTCCATATGTCGAAGAACGATCTAGAAACCTTTACATGCGTTTAGGAAAGCGTATAGCTTTCTGTGGAATCGATGCTAGAACCGAGCGGACCCGAAAACAAGTCAATTATCCCGATACATATGATCAAATTTTCCATCGGTTGCGCACCGAATTCAAGGCGGCGCATGGAGAGATCAAACATCTCATCCTACTCTTGGGCGTTCCCATCGCATATCCTCGTTTAGCATGGCTTGAAAATATTCTATCCTCGCCATTCATCGCACCAATCCGGCTCCTGAATAAACGGTTCGGTTTCGCCGGAGGCTTCTTCAATCAATTCGACGGCTCTGTTGATCTTTTGGACGACTTGGACGACCATTACACAGCTAAGCACCACAAGGATGAACGAAGAGACTTGATTGTTCGACTTCAACGCCTGGCTGCCGAATTTTCCATCCGTGTCACTATCTTGGGTGGTGACGTTCATTTGGCGGCCTTGGGGCGATTCTATTCGGCCCCTGCTGACAATATGGATCCCCTTGAAGATCCACGCTACATGGCCAATATCGTATCATCGGCCATTACTAACAAACCACCTCCAAAAGCAGTCGCGAACCTTCTCGCTCGACGAAACAAAATCCACCATCTTAGAGACGGCAATACAGATGAGACTCTTTTGAGCATGTTTAACGAGCAACCTGGAGGACAAATGAAGAGCGCCGATTTCAATCTTGTCACTATGCCGAGCCGAAATTACGCATGTATAACAGAAATTCCAGACGGTAGACCTGACGACATTGATCACCCACCGAACGGAGTTAACGGTGATGCAGTGATAAACACAACAGGAGAAACGGATAAAGATCGACCCAAGGCAAGAGGTCCTGATGGACACAGCGCTCTCCATATTGGTGAAGAAGGCGCTGGCACAAAGCACCCAGCTGCCGATGGAATTAGCAGCAATGGTCCTCTGAAAGGTGGATTGAACGTTTCCATCAAGGTCGAAATCAACAATAGTGATCCTACGGGCCAGACACAAGGCTACGGCATGAGCAGTAAGTTCCGACTATCACACTCTTGTCATCGAGGCAGAAGCTGACAAATTCATTTTAGTACCAAAGCTCACTGTCCACCCAAAAACCGGGAATGCCACGCACCAAGCTGCCGGCCCCCAAATACCATCGATGGAACCTTCGGCATAAAGATGTGCAGAACAATGGTCGCACCTCGACTTTTTCAACCATTGCTCGACAAAATGTACCAAAAACACCTAATTCATAGTCCAAAGTTCAGACAGATTGCGTTATTCATCCGGCAAAGGTCTAATTGCAATCAAAGGATCCATAATTAGACGGGAGTAAATGCCACCGGAAATCTTGGAAGGGAATGGGAATGGGAATGGGAACCGGAACAAGGTTTTCCGATGGACCAAGCTCGGCTCCCACGAGTGACTCGTGCGAGGTATTCCTCGGCTCAAGCCGGTGACTGGACTCTTTTTAAGAGGAGAGGGAGGAAAAGGAGCTGTCCAATACCTCATATCTCGTTCCCTTCATGTTTCTATCAAATTATACTATTGACTGTATCTACTCATGTACCTGGTTACTGCCTAGCCGCCGTTCGGATACCCCTTGCGCAGAAATCGAAAAATAATTCTTTGACTAGTTCTCCCAAGTGAAGCTTCGTCCTTCCCTTGGTTTTGATAATATATGTCGCTGTTCTTAGTTTGTACCCCGTGTTGGGAAAACGACATCTAAGGGGGCCATGAAGCGTCCAGTCCATTCTCCATTCTCACTGAAGATCAGCGAAGGGTATTCCTGTCGTCCGATTATCTTGCCGTTACTGACCGTCGGTGATGGACTCAAAGCTAGGCAGCTAAAATACTGGACAAGTCTAGTCGGTGTCCCTTTGTGGACAAATAGAGATCAGTTGGACTTGAGTTCGAACCGGATGCTCACCAGCACCGAGGAAGCTAACGCCCTTTGGCCAGGGATATGTCCTGCACTAGGAGGAATGATGGCATGTATCTATATCTATTCCTAGTTCCATAAATCATACGACTGTCTATTCATGGCTCCAACAGGGCCTTCCGCAACGTAGACTCGGGTCTCGGCGCCTCCGCCGTCACCACACTCCGCCTCGTCTGCGCGAAATGCACAGACCCGTATCTCAACAACTCGGCGTACGTCCCCTTGGCGCGGTCTTTCCCAGCATGCTCAGGTAAATCCCACAGCGCGCCGAGGTGCAGATCGTGCGTCAGGTGTTTCCCGTGCGTGATCTTCTGCAAGCTGGATTTTGTGAGGAGACGCCACACCAGGTCGTGGGCGGCGCGTTGCTCGGGATCCGTCTCCAGCAAAGAGAAGTCGCGGCGCAGGGCCAGCAGGTCGAGGGTCTTTTGCCCGGCGCCGGGGAAGCCCAGGAGCGCTTCGGCGCCCCAGCTTTCCGGGAGGCAGTCGATGAGTTTGATGTGGCGTGTCCAGTAGTCGACGCCGCTGAAGCCGTCGCCATTGGCGCTGACGTCTTCCAGCATGGCGACGCGAGTCCACACGAGGACTTGCGTGATGTACTCCATGACCGTCTGGAATGGGACTTTGAAGTCCCAATGGAAGTTGCTCGCGCGCGCGTCGTCGAGTTTCATTTCCTTGCTGAATGCAACTAGCGGGTCTTCTATCAGTCCCTTATGGTTCTGTCGGTTTCGCCACAGGTGGACGAAAAGATCGTGCCTAATCAGATTACGTATTTTCTCCTGGTAAGCTAAAAGAAATTTCGAGGACAGGCATCTGACAGCGGAAGATTGGGAGGGCGCAGGGTTGCTTCATCTTTCACTTACCATCGTTGTATGAAGGGATCACCCTTCCGAGCGGCAATGAGGTGCTGCGCGATCGTTGTGCCGTACATCCAGGGTACAGCTACGTTGAATGGGGAGTTTGGATCCTCCAGCTCTTTCCAGCAGATCATGTCGATGGGCCGCAGAAGCAGGTTTCCCACATCCATGAACACCCCTCCGTAGAGCGTCACGGTCGCTCCACGGAGGAAATCTGCCGAGTGTTGCCCGACATACGGACCGTCCATGGTGCGCTCAATGAAGCTTCTAGGGAGTGTTTCTGCCGGAAGGTGTTTCAGGATGTAGTTAGGCGAGTCTGGCACGTTGTCTAGGACTCGAATTGTCCAAGAGGGACCGTTGATGCGGACCCAGTCGATGACGTTCCGTTGACACCAAGCCGGCATTGCTACAATGCCGGAATGCCAGAAGGCCCAGATGTTCTTCTCCGAACTCACTGGAACATACTGTGTCAAAGTGGATAGTATTTCTTCATCTGAGCGAGTGTCTGGCCCCTCGACATAGCTAAGCTGGTCCTTGAACTCGTCAGGGATCTTCAGGTCGGCGTCTGTCATTTTGCAAGAGAAGAAAAGACCGCACAGAATAGAGTTAGTATAAGATCGGATAATGCACAAAACTAGGCGCCACAGAGAAAGGCTGCGTAAGGGGAAGCTCATCTCAAGACATATTCGTTCAATTTATACCTTCTTCAGGCCATCTGCGGCGGGAAGGAATGACATGGTGGATGCCTGAGTTTGGATGTGAGCAGAGCGCCATTGACTAGCATGATGCCTGAAACAACAGGAATGTGGACTCTTCGTACGACAAATTGGTCAGCGTTGTTGTCACTTCCTGTCATATTTGCAATGATAGGAGGTGCTCAAAGTGGCCGGGTGGTCCTGCAGAATGGGCCTTCGATCTTTCGTCTGTAGCACTTAACGGGTGTATCGTCCTTTGGTGTATAACCCGCCACAACGGGCCCTGAACAACAGGCATAGCTAGGCTTGAAAGGGAAAGTGCTTTAGCTTCATTTGCTTTCTGTATAGGTGGCCTTACATGATTCATGGATGAAAAATCATCGGAGAAACACTTAGATTCACTCCGCGATGGGAGGCATCTTCTCGCGGTGCGGAGCGTAAGTACTCTCTTCAGAGAGGAAACTGAGTCCTCCTAACGCTCTATACTTTATATAGAGAGTTAAATATCTCTCATGTAAGGAGAGAAAACATTAATTCATTATATAGAACATAAAATCTAGCACCTACGATAGAATTCTTATAGTTATAATAATATTAGTATATATATACCTTAGTACGCTTAGCGGTGTTAGAACTAGTAAGTAGTAAATAGCCTTATCCTATTATAAAAGTCTAAAGTACGTACGATATAGTATTAGAAGTAGTAAGGCGCTACTATATACTATAAGGAGACTCCTAGGGCCCTATATAAACCTCGGATAATAGAAAGTAGCCTAGGAGTTACTAATAAAAGTATTGAGGTTTGGAACTTCAGCGGCGCAATTGGATATCGTGAGAAGACTTAGAAATTCTCAGCAGAACACTCGTCATCCTCTCCTCTACAAAAGAACGGCGAGCCGGCACAATTCCCCAATTGCAGAAGAAATGTTGACCCTTGATGGCTCTACTCTCGAGGGCGGTGGGCAACTCGTCCGCGTTGCGTTGTCGCTCTCGTCAATCTGCAAAATCCCAGTCCGCATTACAAGAATACGTGCCAATCGGACCTCTTTTTCATCAAGGCGAAGCACACCAGGATCCTCAGGTGGCAAGCATGGGAACCAAAAAGGAAAGGGTAACGGTGGTGCTGTCATGCGCAATGTAAAGGCAGGAGGTGGACTGAAGGAAAGTCACCTCGCTGGTTTGAATTGGCTGGCGGAGAATTGTCTCGCAGACGTCGAAGGAGCTAGCGTGGGAGAGACGGATGTTACCTTCAAGCCAAAGAGGGGTGGAAGAAGTCGTCCTCTGCGCTCATCGAACGAAAGGACAGAGGAGATCGTATTGAAGAACCCGGGAAGTGTGTGGTTGATCTGGCAAGCTATCTTTCCTTATATCGTGTTCAATCTGGAGGGAAGTGATCACCACGGAAACGCCGTTTCGACGGAAAAGGTTACACACGACGTTAGGGCCGCTGCTCCAGGGGTTCGCATTCTCCTGAAAGGAGGAACCAATGTCCCGAAATCACCATCAACTGAGTATGTACAACAAGTCTTTTTGCCTCTGTGCGAGAAAATCAGTCTCCCCAAAGTCGATATCAATGTCATCAAGAGGGGATGGGCCGGAAGCGCATCAACCGTAGGAGAGGTTGAAATTACAGTCTATCCCTGGTTAGGAGGCGAAACTCCGGACAAAGGGAGAGAGTCTAGCCTCTTCTCACTGAGTCCATTTGCACTCACCGATCGTGGCACTATCACAAGAATCGAGATGACGATTATTGCTGGAAGCCAGGAAACGTATTCAATGCTGGAGGCTCAGCTGCCTCTCGCTTTGCAGAGACGGGCCTTGGATGGAGTATTGCCCGCCGAGCTCCCGATAACCACCCACCCATCCTCTACACCCTCATCTGGTGATGAACGGCGGCTCTACGTACTCCTGGTGGCACACACAAGCAACGGATACAGAATAGGTCGAGACTGCCTCGGAAGTGGCAGAAAGATCACGAGCGAGAGTGACAGAAGACAGATTGTCGCGGAGGTAGTGGGGAATGTAGCCCGAGAAATCATTGCAGAATTCCAGAAGGGAGGCTGTGTGGACGAGTACGCCGAAGACCAGATTGTCGTGTTCCAGGCTCTGGCGGAAGGGAGAAGCATCATTGATACTGGGCGAAAACACGGAATGGGAAAGCGAAAGGGGGGAGGCGTTGATGGTGGTGGAGAGGGGAGTCTGCATACCCGGACAGTTCGATGGGTCTGCGAACAGGTGCTTGGGACTGTGTTTGATAGTGAAGGGGGTTGCCTCGGCCGAACAGTTGATTTTCGCGAGTCGCAAGTGCATTGAATCACAGCTACGATGGCATCTTTAGAGATATGATCTGGGCATCTACTAGAAGATAAAAGACGAGCGGTATTTATCAATCGTAAGAGAAGAGGTGTGGAAACTTTTCTGGCATTGAACAGCTCTGAGTAATCGAGCACTAATCTAATCCTCCTGATGAGATCCGTTCAACTTGAGAGCAGAAGTTTGTGCCACGAGAGGTGATGGTTGACATTCTCCCCTGTAGTCTTCATGTCAGGCTTGTGATCTCAGGTATTTGAGTCGGGTCCAGTCCTTGTTGTGATGTGTTTAGCCTTCTGCAGGACCTATCCCATCATAGAATAGCCCATTGTGTCGATCATCTTAATCATCGAAGGTCTTGCGTTTGCCCTGGAAAGCAGGAGTGTTGTAACGTGGACGTGTCTCCTAGCCACTGCCAGATTTGTCACTCTTTTTGCCACTAGCCTGGGCCTGCTTGGCTTCTTTACGCTTCGACTTGTTGTATTTGTCCTTTCCCAGGGACGCAACGCTGGGAGCTTCTGACTTATCCGACGATACTGGAGGTTATTTTGCAGAAGTGATAGCAGACTTTGGACCGCGGGCCTTAGTAATGTTCTTGCGATCTTTCTTCTTCTTCTCGCCGGCTTTGACCTTGCCCTTGGTAGCCACAGGCTCTTCAACAGAATCACTGTGCTCCTCATCGGCAGCAAGAGCTATGAACTCCTCAGTCGTGGAAATAACAGGGTCTGTGGTCTCATTTCCAGAAACTACCTTTCCTGCAGTTCCTTGGATGGCTTTCTTGACTTCTTGAGCGTCCTCGATGAGAGCCACGGATGTAGCCTCAGCATTCGCGCCTAGAATAGTCTTGTTCTTCTTGCTGTTTTTAGAGCGCTTGGACTTTTTGCCTGCTTCTGCATCTTCTAAGTTCTCCGACTTTGTCGTTTCCAGGATCGCAAGCTCGTCCTTTGGTAGGCCATTCAGTGCCTTAATAGCTCCAGTTGGAGCCACTTGAGAATCATCGTTTTTTAGGAGACTACCCTCCTTGGCATGTTCCAGTTGTCGCTGCTTCAGAGCCTCTGAGGACTTCTTCAAGGTTGAGGCTGGTAATTCGAGTCCCAGCGCCTCGAGCTGACGAGCCTTCCTATTACGTTTCTTCTTCTCTCTCGCGTTTTTCTTGTCCCACTGCACTTCAGTCTTTGGTGCTGCGAGTCTCTCTCGTTCAAGTTTCTCATGAGGGATTTTCCTGAACTTTTTGTTCGCACCTTTCCAAGTGTCTGGATGCAAGGAGTCGGGTTGAGCATATTTGCACTTGAGTAGGTGGCCGAAGAGAAGATAGTTGTCCATGGTCTCTGAGACAATTTTCGCAACTTCGTTCGATGAGAACTCAATGAAAGCAAAATGCTTCGAGGCACCAGTGTGCTTGTTTCGTGACAGTCTCAACTTGCTGATCTCGCCAAATTGAGAGAAGTACTCGTGCATTTCCTTCTCGTAAAAGCCGTGTGGAATGCGACCAACATAGACGGTGCCAGGCCCTTCATTGCTGCCAGAATGCTGCACCTGAGACAATTTTTCGCGAACTTCCTTATCCTTTTTCTTGCTCAGTTTCAGTTTAGAGGAAGTATCAAGGTTCTCATCTTCATACTGATCTTCTCCGTCGCTGTCGAAACCCGCAAGGAGAACTGCAGCATTGTCTTCGGTCTCAATCTCGCCAGGGGCGGCTTCTTCTGCTTGGCCTTCTGAAAAACCCCCAAAGTCATCTTTCAGCTCTTGATCGACTGTTCGCTCGGCCTCAGCCTGCATGGAAGATGCCACTGGTTTATGAGAGGTTGCGGTCTCAAGATCCTCACGTCCCTCATGTTCAACTACGCCGTTAACGCCATCAGCACTCAAGAGCTCATCATGTTGTTCTTTCTTATTTTTCTTATTCTTCCGCTTCTTTCTCAGGTCTGGAACTGTTGACACATTGACCTCAACAGGTGTACTGTGTTTGATCTTCTTAGGCTCTGAAGATAGTTTTGATTGATCAGCGGTGGCTTCGTCATCGCTCATGAAGTCTACAGCATGTTTGCGTGATTTCTTTGAGACAGCAACATCGGCTTTCTGAACGTGCGACGCCTTGTCTGGCTTTTCGGCAGGTTTAGTCACTTGTGTCTTTGAGATGTCTTCATCAGTGGCAGTTCTAGACTTCTTGCTCTTCTTCGCTGGAAGGTCCGTTGAGACCGGTGTGGCTGGGATGAGTCAGTCAAGATTGGTCGCACACGGAATAATATAAGACAACATACCCTTCCGCTTCTTGTCTCCCATTTTATTGAATGCGCCCAGCGGAGAGAGATTGTGTGAAACCTTGTCGAGAACAAGTTTAATTGTTGTTCAGCATGCGGAGCCCAGTACTAGAGTTAATGTGCCAGAACTTTTTTGAATTTTCTCCAATAATTGCCAAGTGCTCCGGATTATTGGTTTTTCCGGCCCGCGATGAGGATTTCCTCTAAGGAGTACTAATGTTGCTCGCTGAACAGTCCCTTTGGGAATCTTCATCTACCTTGTCCATCTAGGTAAGTAAGTATCTACCAAGATAGGGAGTCAGATGTCCTAAGGTATGTATTGATGTTCTCAATTGGTGGTATAAGGTGGCGTCATGCCATGTGCTGAACATCACCAACGAGAGCGGAGCGCAGTACACTACCAGCTGGCCTACCTACAAACCCGGGATTCAACTTTGAGGACTTCGAATTCTTCGCTTCTAGACAGGGGGCTCTTTTGAATGCACGTGATCATTCGTTGATCGACTTAGTTCCAGACGATGGACTTCATTCCGTCATGAATGGCATTTACCGTTTCCCCATTCCCCAAGGTGCCAGCATCTTCTACTCTATCCGAAGCTCTCACGCGCGATCAACTGGTCTGGAGGGAGAAGGAGCAGGTGTCGAATCGTCCCCCCAGATACACGTGCCCCTAAGATCCATTTTTCTCTACGCTTGTGTATAAAGGAGAGCTGGAGAAATCATGGAGAAGATTCTTTTCCCATGCAAGTTCTGTGGGTGAACCTTGAGGCCAACAAAGACAGCCGAAGGATCTACAAAATTTAACTTTGCTCTGGCATCAAAACAGTGTTGCCTCTTCTGCAGATGTTCATTCCGACTGACTTCCTCTGATCCGCTTTAATTGAGGACCATTGCCTAAGCCGGTTCGACTTGCTTTGGTTTCTGGAAAACCCATTAAGGTTCCGCCTTAGAGGATATCCATATCGAAGTTACCAGTCTGCTGGGAGTCATGGTGACATACTATAGGTTACCAAGATGCTGGCTTTCAGGTTCTCGCAATGGCCTCGCACTTTCTTGAACTGGACTGCTTTGAAAACGGAACTTCAGGCATGAATGTTCACTAATGTTGGCTTAAGACTGATCAACAGCATTTCAAAGTTCGGTTTGCATGCGGCAACTGGTGAACCAAAGATTTCCAAGTGGAGAGGTGAACAAGCGATCATTTCCACCGCCAAACGACTGCCCAATTTGTCTGTCTTGTGTGAAAATCTCTGAGGCTGGCTTGGTCGTACAAAATCAGATTGCGCCCCAATCGTTTTCTTTCTGGATTTCATACCTCTAATTTACAAATATTTAACAGCGTTTAGCATTTCCGTCTCACACTACAGAATGCTTTCTTTACCTTTTTCTTTTAGCTCTCTCATGGAGCGCATCAAGCTTTTGGACGTCCAGTATGGGCGCCCTAAACGTGATCTTCGCAAGCGGGAGACTGTCATCCCAATTGCCATTACATCGATCTCGCTGTTCTGCATGTGGGGGTTGGCTTATGGCCTCCTGGATATAATGAACTATCATGTCAAGGTAGCAATGGGCATCGGTCGCGAGAAGGCCGCGATTCTGGCAGCCGGGTATTACACCGCATACATACCTGGGGCCCTCCTCATCGGCGGCCCCTTGGTTAAGAAGTGTGGCTACCGTATCACGATGGCTCTCGGGCTCTTCGGTCTCGGTCTTGGTGATCTCTTCATGTCACTCGGTGCACAAAGCTGTAGCCTAGCTGGCATGGTGGCTGCCATGTTTGTCATTGGTCTGGGAGTATCGGTGCTGGAACGCTCAGCCAATCCTTACGCTGTCAACTGTGGCCATCGCACTCAGGCCACCCTTCGTATCTTGATCGCTCAAGCGTGGGCTGGCATCGGTACTGTTGTGGCTCCCTTCCTAGCCAACGCCTTCGTGTTCAACCCGGACACCTCCAGCAAACCACCGTCTCCAGATCCTCTCCACCCGGGGAAGTGTCTCATGCCCACCAGCAACCAGGAAGCGAGCTGTGCCAACCTCGGAAGCGTCATCGTCTTCTACCGTGCCCTTGGCGGTTGCATCTTCGCCCTGATGGCTGTCGTTGGCATCATCTTCTTCCGCACGAACTGGGTTCCCGAGGTCGATGTCCCAGCCTCACCACCCACCACCTGCGGCTGGAAACTCTGGAAGCACCCTCTTGTATCTGCCCGCTACGCTCGTATCTGGTGGGGTGTGGCCGCTAACTTCGTCAATCTCGGCTGCCAGGTCACATTCGCGCAGTTCTTCATCGAGCACATGAAGATCAACGCCTGTGCCAGCGACAAGTGGGCAGCTGTGTGCATGTCATTTGCTCAGATTGCGTTCGTGATGGGTCGTTTCGCCGCCGCCGGTCTGGTCACATGTCCGAAGATCTTCAAGCCACGCTACGTTCTTGCTTGCTTCATTGCTGGCGCTGTGGCAACCACTGCTGCAGGCACCGCCATCACAGGAACCTCAGCTATTGTTATCGCTGTCATGGTTATGTTCTTCGAAGCACCATCTTTCCCCATGGTTTTTGAAAGCGCCACCGCAGCCTTCGACGAGTGGACACCGACTTGCGAGACGCTGATGATCGTCAGCATCTCCGGTGGAGCGCTACAACCCCCATTGATGGCACAACTCGTCGAGTCCGTTCGCATCTCTAAGGCATGGTGGCTCACCGCCATCTGCTTCTTCCTTGTCTTCACCTACCCAGTCGCCACCAACTTGATCCCCTCATTCAGACGTGCTCTTGACAGATCCCAAATCGGAGATGTGGCCAGCGAAGACGAGGCACCCGGTCCCGAGGAAGGCAGTCAGGTCAGTAACCGCGATGGCAAAGAAGAGACGGACGAAAAGAGAAATTGTGTCTCGCAGACCATCAGCGAGGTTTCTTTCAAGCCCGTGAATACATAGGCCAAGGCCTAAAGAAGAACTCGCAGCCTCCTGTGCGATTATGAACACCTCTGCCGTTTAGGCCTTCCGAGGACCATATGCACTCATTATCCTAGGTTGTTGCAAAGAACAAAGGCTTACGGCACTAACCCCCATTCAAACTAGGAATCTTAACAAACATCATCCCACCTATCTAAAGCGAAAACTGATTCTCTGATGATGTTCGTGGACTCGGGAAGATGAGGAGTTTAGGGTTTGCAAAAGCACCCGGGGGCGAAGTTCTGACCACTTGGTCAAGTCTCAAAGGGGCGCTATGTGCTAAAGAAAGCAACGAGTTTTAGGGTGTTTATCGTGCCTGCAACTATCGTGGTCGATAGGCTTTGGACAAAAGCCAGCCGTCATCTTGCCTCACAGTGAACTTTTGTTACAGATAGTCGCTAATCTCATAATTGAACCTGGAACACCATGGCTCACATCCTCATCCTTTGGCCCTTGCAATCAAGTCTTGCTCAGTCGCCCAGATCGTCTCCTGCCTGTATCATTCTCCGCGGTGTTCATGACTTTCTTACTCGCCGGCGTTCCCCCGACAGTTTCATCCTTGACGCTCTTCCCTTTCTTGGACACGTTCCTTCCACCATTGACCTGATTTGAAGCGCTATTGACTTGTGGCTTCGCTTCTTTCACTTGATCATCGTCCTCCTCTTCCTTCACAGCTGCCTTCTTAGTTCGGGCCGTTGTCTGCTTAGGTCTGACTTCTGCCTGTTCGTTCTCTTCCATTTCAGCCTTTCTCTTCTTGCCTTTCGATTTCTTAGGCTTCTCATCATCAATCGCGCCCTCAGCCTCGCTCATCTCCTTCGCCACTGGGCCTGTTTTCCTCTGAACTGAAGGGACCACAGCGCTGGTACGGCCTCCGACTGTAAGGAAGAGAATCTTCTCCCCACTAGGCATAGTGTTCGATGTCCCTTTCTTTCCCTTTCCCCATCTGTGCTTGAAAAGCCAATCTTCAGGAAATTGGTCCGAGTCGCCCAGAAGGTCGACAGCCGTGCTGCAGATGTAGTGGATGGATGTGTGGAGTTGCTTGATCTGTTCGTCGGAGAGGGTGTTGGCATACTGCTCGGGATGCATCTTTGCGTTATACATGACCTCGTCACCAACCCAATTGCCAATGCCGCTGATGTTAGCTTGGTCAAGCAGCATGGCCTTGATAGGCAATTTTTTAGCTCTGCATTTCTCTCTTAGCCACTCGAAAGTGACAACGTCCTTGTCAACAACGGGATCCGGACCATTCTCCTTCAATGGGCTGACTTTGCGGATCTCGGAGGCGGGACAGTCAACCAGCCGTATTCTCGCAAATCGTCTCATATCGACGAATGCTGCCTCAATAGCTTCTTCCCCATTTTCGGCTTTGGTCTCGAGATGGAACTTCATGAACTTTGGTGGCCAATCCTCCTCCTTTCCACCCTTCTTTGGTTGGTAGTAGTAGGTATGCTCGGAATTGAACTTCAGCCACCCGCTCATTCCAAAATGCATGACGGGGTGTGGTGGACTGGACATGATGATCCAGAAGTATTTACCCTGCTGACCCGCATCGACAACTTTCTTGCCAGTCATGTGTTTCTGAAACTCGGCGGCTGAAGTGCCCACCTTGCCATAGACATTGGCGTCGTCTGTAGCAGCAACTTTGGCGATGGTCTTTCCGACGAGTAATTTGCGGACGAAATGGACCGTCCGTGCTACTTCAGCGATCTCAGGCATGGTGAGTGGAGTTACCGGAAGACTCCTAGTAAAGGTTTGGCGCTTGATGAGCAGCTCAATGACAGAAGTCAATATTTATGGCTGTGGCAATTGTCACCGTAAGCAGCCAAATAGCTGGTAATATCAAACTTGGAAATAGACGATAAGGTTGACCTGCCTCGAAGAGTAACAGGAGCTTTCTACAATGGTTGGTCGTTGAGTCAGGAACGCGTATCGACGCGTAGAGTGGTTTCGATTCAGGCAACTCTGGCTATGACGTGATGATTTGCCACGCGACGCTAGACCGATTCCGAACTTGCATCGACCTCTGGCGCACCATTCTATCCCTCCGACAGCTAGGTGCCTGCTAGGGTGAGGAACTAGTCACGTGAGTCACGTGGTACGAAGGACTACAGGAAAGAGTTGGCCGCCGTGGTATTTAACGGCTTCGACGAACGTTTCTCCTCCTCGTCCTTCCCTCTTCTTCAACGCATATCGTAAGGGTGGCAAACTCATTAACCGATACCTGCCAAAGGGATAGACGGCTCATTCTAATGATGATCTCGGGAATTCTCGAAGCCGCTAAGCCCTGCTTCGTTCGGGAAGCCTCCCAACTTGTGAATGGGGTTCCTTTCTAAAGCACATCCCTTTTCTTTGAGGCTATCTTTTCCGAACTGTGATATTTGCGCCGCCCGTTGGACTGTTTCTGCGCTGAAAGATGCACCTGCTCCCCACTTTCACGCAGTTAGTTCTGATCTTAATTCGGTTCTACTGTCAAGTCTCCATTACTGGGGTTGATGTTCATTGATAGGTCGGTGTATGTGCGTTTCTTTGTCTAGGGAACTCACGATTCTGATACTCGGTCTCGTGATCTAGATGAGAGACAAGAATGTTCTGGCTAGGGAAGTCGCACTGACTGCATGTAGGTCGTCCTACGATCACGAGCGTGAAATAGAGAACCTGATGCATTGTCCGTGGGGACCTTCTGCTCATCTAACTGTTTGTTCTACGTTTCTATGCTAGCAACTGCCATCTACGTGTTGTGTGATGAGAAGCCACTGGTGCCGCTGCAGGCCTGTGAGTCGTGGGCTCGATGGTAGGGTCGATGGCATTGTATAAGGACAGCCTCGGCGATGATCAGACAATTCTGGAAACAGGAAGAAACCGTAAATGGTGTGGTGGATACTGAATTGTGTTTCCACACTGAAAGTCTGGAGGGTGGAAGGCTTTAAGAGAAAGGTCGAGCAGAAACTCACGGGAGAAGTTCTCTGCTCCCTCCCGTCCTTGCCAACGATCCTACCTTTCCCAAGGTTCGAAGCGCCGAAAGCAGCAGAGCAGTTATTGCCGATTCAAGTTGGACGGGGAGAGTGTGTCTGTCAACCAAGCCAGTCGCATGGGCCGCAACGATCCTATGCAAGAAACCCGCTGTGAGCAGGGAAAAGCGACATATAAACGGATAATGCCGTGGTAGGAAACCGCCCTCATGATCATATGGCTGGACTCTAGTTATCTGATATATAGCGAAGAAACACAACCGAGCCTCGCCGCCACGGGTTAATCCAGTCCAATCAAAGCCATTCTGCAATAGTTCTTCTCCCTTTCGCCCGTTCGTCTCCTTCGTCTCAGACCGTCTTGTTAGTTACGGGAGTGCCTTGTACCGCGCCCGTGCAGGTATGATTGCTCAGACACGAACGACTCCTTCGAGATACGTCGAGTCCATACGATTTTCTGCTGAGTGTCCTGCAATATGTCCTGCAATCCAGTCGTTGAAACTATTGAGCCATCTTCCATTTCGGAAAGGCGTCTCGAGCAAGGGCGTCCACCGTCGGATAGACTCATACCGAGTTTTTCTACTATACCTAGGTGGAAGTGCGCGGCATTAAGCCTTAGGGAGCAGCATAAATACTCTCTGTACGACTGAACCTCCATGAAGTTCCGCGCACGCCATATCATCATGACACTCCTGCTGCTTCAACAATAATGAATTACGCAAATCTGGCATTGAAGGCTCTTGAACACCGTCTAGGTGAGGGCTGCTCGCCAGCTTCCCACATCAGCATGGTCACGGCATACATCATAGACTTAGGCATCATGTAAAGACTGACTCCCCGTCCCAGCCGGGCTATGTCCGAAAGCACCCAAGAGCACTTCGAGCCTTACCCTCCAACGACGTCGATACTTGGGCGATCGGGCTTTAGTGCTTCCAGCCAATCACCGTGCTAAACCACGGTTCACGCCACGCCCCCGACGCCTCGACATTCGGTCCCCACAGGGGGTGAGCACAGGGCCGCATCGCTGGCTGGGAATTTACCCCAACTTGGCAGAACTTTTACATATCACTCACTGCGCCAACGACATGCAAGTTACAACAACCGCCTAAGGTACTTGTATATCACAATACTTCGACTTGTGTATTACCCTCTGCTTAGCCTGCAGTGCCGCTTTGTACAACAGCATCTTTCCTTTTCGAGCACCGTGCCTCTTGGACCAACTCCGCGACAGGGAGCGACTCGACCCTCACATCCAGGACGTATTCATCTACTTCGGATTGAGCGTCATCAAGCTGGCGTGGTTTTGGGCATCGCCGCCGACCGACTCCCCTCCTCTCAATCCAACTCTCGAAGCTAGGACCACATCTCCCCGGCCATCCTCACCAGTCTCGTCGCGGCCTTATCCTCCACCGACTCAAAACCCGAGCGCACTGATTATGTCCAAGCCGACAGCCGCCCCAGCACAATTAACTCCTCAATTCTGCTTCAACACCCGGGTTGTGCGGGACTTCCTACGCCTGTCGCGGGCCAGCATTGACGACAGCATCTCCACCAACCTCAATGCCCTGCTGACGCCCTCAACGACATCCCCATTCGACCCTGCCTCGACTGCCATTCGAAACCCCTCCCTCCCGTCGTCATTAACTCGCGCCCCCATCCCACACGACACCTCCAAGGCGTTCTTATCTTCTGTCCTCTTCCCTTCATGGCAGTCGCGGAGCTCCGTCATAGCTTATTGCACAGCTGTTGCTACGAGTCCGGACCCTGATGATCCCGATTTGATCGAACGTGAAGCCCAGAACAAGAAGGACGCTGATCGCATCGTGGACGAACGGCTAGACCCATATTCTGGACGATTCTTCCCTCGAGAGGCCAGGACGGAGCAGCTGGCGGCGTTGCTAAGAAACGAAAACACCGTGGAAACCATCGTGAGAGGCCGCACATGGGGTATCGTTACCGATAGGTGTGAGGGCATTGATGGCAAGTGGGAAGATGCGCTGGACAAGTGGCGGGAAGGGAATCAATAACACCGAGCATTGAATCCCGAATCTGGCCCGCCATGGACAAGATATACATGCACAGTTAAGTAATAGACCAGTGAACATCCATCTAAGGAATCCAATCCAGTTGTCGTCGCTGTGCCCAGGCCGAGCATTACGACACTATACTGCGACCGAGCTCGGGATCTCACAGCATTGGTAACCTACAGTAAACGGAGACCTTTGCTCGCCACGCAGGCCCGTGTAACCATAGGACATTTGTATATATAATACTCCGAAAGCAGCTCCATAAAAGCCAAAAAGCAGGAAGATGTCGCTTGGACCAGGGCCACTGAGACACGCCACTCAACGAAAGCGAAATACACATCCAGAATGTACTTATTAAATCAGCAACTATCAGCATTGCGCCACACCAGCGGTGAAAGGATGGAGTGCTTCGACGTAAAGCTTGCTGCGTTTACAGATCGAGCACCCACCCGGGACGGCAGGATAGTGTGGTAGGGTATTGGATACCAGTGTTGTATTTACCTTTGGTAGGTACCTATCTAGACAACTCCAGAATAATGTATCCGCTCTGTTATCAGAAAAGGCCAGGCCTTGTCATCGGATGCCGTAACGCCGAAATTCTAGTTTGCTGATCGCATAACTGGCCTCTGTGCCATGCCATCCCATTCATCCGGATAAAAATGTCGATATATAAGCGCACGCAAGTCGTGGGTAATGGGGCCAGAAAAATGCCAATCATCCTGATATGTAGACCAATTCTAGCGGCCATCGAAGACGCACTCTTTAGGCATCTAGGGTGATTTTTGCACCCTTGACTGTCGTGAATTGTTCCCAATCGCCAAAAACTCCCGAAGCCCACGTGCACACTATTTGCCGAGGGTCCCAAAGAACCAAAGCCAAAACTCTTCGATGTGCATCATTCACAAATTCACCAAGGTGGGAAAAGTTCCTTGTCTCACCAACCACCTCCGCTCAACCCGGCAATCTGAGCAATGCGCTCCGTGTCATTGAGGGTCTTGACTTTAGCTTTGCTGGTCTTGCCGACGTCGCTTTCCACCTGCCTATAGCTAGTGTATGCCAGGGTGTGCAGCGGGACCTCGACAAGAACAGACCAATGCGAGAGCAGATCTTGTACGCTTGTCACGTTGACGCCGTTGATGATGGTGGGTTGGGAAGATGACTGCCCGTCGATGTGTTCAGTCGTGGTAGCAGTATCTCCATTGGTGGCAAGGTGATGGAGGTTGTCTCCGTACCCGTTCGTCATAGACACGTCGTCGTCGTCCTGGGAGGCATTGTCGTCGGATTCGGAATCTATCGAGAAGTACGCCTCATCTACTCTCCGCAGCCACTCCTTTTGACTCTGGGGAGTCGCAGTGCCGTTGACCACTGTCATCTCCTCACCTCTCGTTGCTGGTAGGATATCCACCACGTCCTCGACCTTGATCTGCCCACCGCCGTTCGTGCACCCACCGGGACAGGCCATGACCTCAACGTAAGCGTACTCCTGTCCACCCGCGCCCACGCCGTTTGTCGTTGCACTGCGTCTCACTGCACCTGGTAATTTCGACTGTCGCGCGGGTTTAAGTTTGCGAACCAGATTCTGGATGTTGCGGAACCCGTAGTATCTGGCGCATCTCATAATGGGTTTGCTGGATGACGTGGAGAGGAGTGTGTACTCTATGACGTCGACATTGCGTCCGCGTTGGACGCTGATCGTACTGCCAGGGTGCTTGGCTTGTTCTGTTGCAAGGATGTGGTATAAGTAACCGCCCGAAGTGCCGGCTGCTGCAGCGGCGGCAGCAGTTGGTGAAGATTGCGGTTGACTTGGTCGCCGCGAGTTAGGAAAGAGGAAACTGGAAATTCTGGTGTCGGGAAAAGGTGTGCGCTCAGAGGGTGGGAGGGGTTTCAGTGGGAGACCAGAGAGCTGAATTCCTCGGGCTGAGGCAAGCGTAAGGAGTTCTCGCGAAGTGATTACACAGTCGACATCTCGTACAGGAGAACAGGACAAGTCGGTGGTGTCCTGGCTTGACGAACGCCACCAGCGATCCGTCAGTTCCTCCCTGCTCGCCTCCAGTTTCTTATCGAAGCATGGCATGATGGCGAGATGCCAGATCTGTGATGGATGTAGGTCCAAGGTCTTGCTGAGCACAGATTTGAGTAGAGTCCCCGACATGGATTGCGGAGACTTCAAGACAGACAGGTGTGGGAGGATGTGAGGGTGAGTTTTCTCCGCGTAGCAGATCCATCCCGGACAGGCAGAGGTCAGAACTGGCTGAGGCTTGGACTTGCTCGCCAGCGATTCTGCCACCTCTTCTGCTCCGAGCACAAGACATGCCTCTCGCATTTGGTTTGTGTCAACCACATAGGAGAACCCACCATTGTGCTGTCCACCTATCCGTAGTCCCTGTGACCCGCTCAGGAACTGCTGTATCATAAACCCAGCCTTTTTCTCAGAAATCCCAAACGTCGCCGCCAGACTCGCTCGGACCTGCGGGCTTACACTGGCGATGAAGAGTTTGGCGTCCGCTGGTGATGGCGCCGCTTGGACTCCGTTGACGCGGCTATTCTGTGCTTCGATTAAACGCCGCACATCGAGAGAGGGGTATGCATCAAGGGTGTTGAGGACCTCGGTATGCGATTGCAGCGACACAAGAACCGCTTCGGCTGAAGTGACGCAACCAGAGCAGGCCAGGCAGTCGGTCAGAGAGATGGAGGCTGGGGCAGGATTCGAGACGTGGAGTTTGTCTTCGGTGGTCACTTCGTAGGGATTGGAGTTGTCTGGATTTGGTGCGAGGGTTTCGACGGGCTTGATGCATGCGACACCCGGTGAGATGAAGTCGTTGAGGTCGTCGGCCGAGAGAATGGCACTCATGGTCGTCGGCGCCGGCCTCCGTCAAAAGCTCCCGGTGCAGTTCACCAATGTTGTGGGGGTGGCAATGGCGGGTGGTTGTTCAGACTTGGAAACGACAATCACAGAGTTTAGTCAGGAGCAGTCTGATTGAGGAAGAGAGAAGAGAAATCAAGGCATCGACCAGCGAAAAAAGAGGGATGAGGTGATTGACTGTTTGCGCAGGAGATTGTAAATACCGATTGCCAATCTGAAAATTATTAATGGATGAACCTTTGGGGTTCTGGCTCTGGTTCTCCGAGGACAGGATGCCCGGTTTCGGAAGTTTAAGTTGCCACAATTTGGTGGGGGTGTGTTTGAACCTCTGACCGTATGGTGCATCGGCTCTTACTTTTGACGTATGTCATTGGTAGGAATACGGGATGACTGCCTGAGGACATACAGTACGTATGTACTCCGTAATCGTTATCGATATCGATATCGATAAGCGAAGAACCGAGGCAGGGGAGTGACGAGGCTCAAAGAACCAATTCGAGGATGGGCCGGGTACCCATTGAATCATCATTGTTTATTTGTTACCAAAACGATAATATAGTAGCATTTCAGTCATGATGGCAGCATAGTACTCCGTCCATTACTCCCTCTTCCTGATAGTATTACACAAGACATCGCCGCGCTTATGAGATGTGCACAACGACAGAACCCATCCCAGTCAGCCTCGTCCAATCCCGATGAGCTGTAGCAACATCATCCAACTCAAACACCCTCTTGATCGAAGGTTTGATCTTGTTCTGCAAGGCCAGTTCAAACACTTTCTCGGTCTGGGGCTTGAACGAAGCTCGATCTCGGGAGATATAGTAGAACGTAGTCGATTTGCAAGATGCTAGATTCAGGTTGCGCGCGAACAGTTTCAACGTTGGCCAGATGACCGACCTTGATTCTAGGTTGTTCAATGTCCCAAGATTGCCTCCATAGCCAAAGAGGGTTCCACCGTTGGCCAGAATCGAGTAAGACTCGTCCCAGCTCTCGAATCCGAGGGCGTCGAATACGCCATGAGCGCCACCGAGTTCTTTCACCACGGTCATCCAGTGCTTATCGGTGTAGACAAACGGCGTGGCGCCTAGGTCGCGGATTGCTTGGTGGTTCCGCGCGGACGCTGTGCCGTAGACCTGTGCTCCTTCTAGCAGGCAGAGCATCATCAATGCATATCCAACAGCGCCGCTCATGCCATGAATAAACACCTTTTTGCCTTTCCATTCAGTGCCCTTGCCCTTGACCATACCGTACGCAGTATTCCAATCGAGAACCAGGGTAGTGGCAATCTGCGGGTCTAGTCCGCGAGGGAGTGGCACAAGGTGTTGCTCTGGCTGGTTGGTGAACGTCGCCTGGGCATCGTAGATCGAGAGGCAGGCGACCATATCTCCCACGGCAAATTTGGTGCTCTGCGCTCCCAATGCATGGACGGTGCCAACGAAGCAGTATCCTGGAGTCAGGGGAGCCTTCCTTTGCAGCGGATAAACTCCAATTCTCATGTTGATGTCGGCACCAGAGAAGCCACTGTAAAGAACCTGAACCTGGACCTCATTTAGTGCTGGGTCGGCTAACGTCGAACGGACGACCTGGACTTTTTCTGGACCTCCGAAGGTGGGGATAAGTACTTTCTTAACCTCGACTGGCATGGTTTATGTCCAGTTGACAGAATCCAGGATATGAAAATCGTACGTTTTATTGCTTTACTAAGCGGTGGCGTTGGAACCTAGAAAAGGGAGATTGGTATAAGCACGAAATGGACCTACGGTGAGGCCACTGGCCTTGATATATCCTTCCATCATGACAATCCTTTGACAACTAGGATGCGGTATGATATATCCAGAAGACAGCATCAACATCGCCGTCGGTGGGTGGTGGCTCCAGACCATTGACTCTACAAGCCCGCCATCTTACCATGATGGGGCCGGGAGCATATGAGAATAGATCCCGACTGACCGGCGGGTGAACTCAACGCCGAAGCAACAGGGGTTGGTAGGTCGAATCGCAATTCGAGGTCCCGTTCCAACCGACAACTGTACACAATCCCCAGCCTGTGCCTTGTGGTTGTGAAGGGCATGACCCTGCCTTTGCAGCGAGCCCTCCATTTACTAAATGAGAAGGTATGTACTTTGCGGTGCTCGTTGGTCTTGAGCGGCTGAATCCGCTTACTGTAGCTCGCAGTAAAGACGGATCCTAGACAGGCGGATCTTGGAAGGCGGCACTCGCTACCTTACGGCCTACCTACGAGGCGGTAGATAATGTACAGAGAATTCCACACTAACAAGTCATTTAAAGGTTCAGCGACCCCAGGTCTCCAGAGTGGTGATGTCATGAAGGGACTGGACATCTCATTCCATTAAATATTCATTTCAATCATCTAACCGTGCTGCTCCCTTGTTTTGTATGTACTCTCAACCCTTTGTGATGAGCGCTTGATGAGTTGCGGGATGAAGAAATTGCTCAAAGAAGCACTTAGAGATGCAATGTCCCTCTCTGTCTTGGTGATAGTGCCCATGCTATTTCTCGGCCCAGGCTGGACCCCCAAGCCTGACAAGGCATTACAAGCTAGCTTCACTGAACTCCATTCAGAGAAGTCTCACCATGCCGATCCCGCTCGACCCGAACAGCATTCCAATGAGCCTCTGCTCGGAGATTTCGAGGTTGATCGCGCAACAAAGAATCGTTAAACTGCAGGATTTTCTGTTACACCATCAGACCATCGAGTGTATGCTCAAACCACCAATAGTTCCGATTGCGCTGGTCGCTGAGCACTGCAAAGACGACGTCTTCCCACCAGCCACCAGAGAACTCGGGCTCTCGGAGCACATCTGCCCAGAGCTGCGAGACCTCTCTTGGTGGATTCTGGAACGCACCACAGCCCAATGCCCCCAGTACAATTTGTCGATGTTTGTTTCTGATTGCTGTCCGCAAGACCACTCTCATCTTCTCCGCCATTAGTAATCTATCGTCTGCATCCGCGTACAATTCACTGGATTCCTCGCTGGGGTTGGCAAGCACATGATTGACCAAAGGTCGGAAAAGGGCAGCGGCACTGACAACTGCAAGCAATGGCAGCTGCCGAGGATCGCGGCAATCGAGAATGTCATGGCCTCTTGTCAAGTTGTCCCTAATTACCAGAACTGATGGAGAGTAGATGGCTGCTTTGTCAGGAATTGGATAGTGGCGTAACTTGAGAGTGAAGTACAGAGATGTCCGATAGCAAAGGGCTTCCTCTTGAGCAAGCGCCCCAGTTCGGAAACCCCCACCAGCATGAATAGCATTAGCCATATTGAGGATGCACACAGCCTTGCGAGACGGAGATCCATTGGCGAGCGTAATCGCCGCATCGATGGTATCCATGTTGACCACTTGAATCCTGGTCTTGGGGAGTTTTGGACAGAATTTTTGATCAAGCGCAGGGACTTGATCATACAAGTGGCCATCTGGGGCTGCGTCAGGTCGCGTTAGCAGGAGGCCAGGAAGGACAGATAGAGTCTCTTTTGCTGTCTTCACAAGCTCATCTCGGTCCCATGGGTTTGGTTTTGTTGGAAGCCGAGCATTCAATCGTCCGTCTGCAGAGAAAGAGAGGACGCTCTGACGCGGTCGTTTATCTACACCATTTCCTCTTCTGTGAGGAAAAGAGGTGCTCTGCGTTGTAGTGGACATATCTCCCTTGTTTGTCCAGGACAAGACCTCGATTGAACTGTGATGTGTATCAACCTCGAGAGGTGTGCAACGACTGGATGTTTTGTTATTTACGTAGGGCCTCGAATGGGGCTGGTGTGGGAAGGAACAGGCAGCCAGGGGCTAAGAAAAGCAGGAACCAGGTACGCGGGGTAAGGCTGAATATCCCAGGAGAGTCAACATACCAGGTCTGCACGAAATATGCAATTGCCCCGTTTCAGACAGTTCTCATAATCAGATTTAGATTTCGTGGGAGCATCGTAGCAACAGGCCCTTGAAACGACACTGCTAGTAGTATAAGAACATTGAGCGACGAGGTGATATTGGGGCGCCCGACAGGCAAATGCTGTACGTGTCAGTGTTGGTGTTTTACCTTGACAGGACACTGCAGTGCATGTTAGTCGGGGCCTTTCCTTCCGAGTCAGATGACGTGGGGATTCAACGGCAGTACTTTTCGCCGCGTGGATTCTTGACTCGTGTGCTCCGAACACTCTCACTTCTCGTTTCATCTACAGAGTACAAAGTACCACAAACTGAGGGTAACAACAGTCGTGCAATTTAAGACGCCAACCAGCCAGTAGCCTCTAACTTGCACCTTCTCTTCCACTGGAACTATTCCACCTTTCTTTGCGCCCTAGCAAAATACGCAGTCATGGATTTGGACGAAACAATGACCACATCCACCGCCTCCTCTCCGTCCGCGCCGGATACCTTTGATGACGACAACTTGTTCCCAGATTCTCGTGTCACTGATCGTGCGCGTACCCCTGCAAACGACCATCTCAACGCCGCTGCACCAGGCGAGCTTTCCCCTCCACGGTCTCAACCTCGCTCCGACGAACGCGTTCCACAAGCAATTCCAAACGGCGCCAGTCAGCAAGCAAACATGTCAGTCACTCGAAACGCCGCAAAAGGTACGGCGATGGACCCAGCTCTGTTGCCAGAAAGCCAAAAGGATGATGTCTCGTCGCTGTCAGCTGCTGGTGCCCTAGGCGAGCGTGAAGAAAGACCAGGCTGGGGCTGGAAGAACAAGAAGGCACAGGAGGAAATGCAGCGCGCATGGGACAGTGTTGTGGATCGTGACTTTAGTCTCAAGGAATACGGCGATGTGGTCATGCTGGGCAAACAGGGATTGCAGCAGAGTTAAGACACTCGTGTTGCGGGCGAAACGACTTCTACGACTTGACTATCTACCTTGCATGGCGACGGCGCAGGTTGTTGGTAAAGCAGACCAGAATATTTTTCAAGTTTGCACCAGGGCATACAAGTCTTCGTCTATACAACAGCGCTGGTTCAAGGTGGAGAAGAGCTCTTGATCGTCTCTGACAATCGAAACATATGTCAATCCGAGACGAAACACAAACCTGGACAACACGCACTCAAAGGCAGGTACCCTGTGTCATTGTCAACTCTGTTTGTATGTCCATATGCTCCATCTTACCACCCTCCGAATTATCAATGCGACTCGGCAAGCTTCCTCTTTACAGATAACTTGTTCAATTATGGTGGCAACTCCTGACGTTGGGACTCACCGAATTCTCAAGGCTCTTAATGGATTCTTTGAGCTCAGACTTGAAGCCTAAACTGGCTCTCCTGGAGCACTATCACTGGTGTCTTCACTATCGGCGTGCGTTGCATACTATGGTGCACAATGGACGGCGAGATATTTCAATAAGATCCCTGATTACGCTAGCAAGCACGCTCGCATTTGTGATTGCGCTTGGACTTACCTCGGGCGCCTCATCTTCTCGTTCCCTGTGCTGATCTGATAATATTGCTATTAACAAAGATGGAGCAACTAGCAAACAAATATCGTCACTCAAGAGCCTGGCGAAGCCAAACACCAGAACTTGCAATGCTCTTCTTCACCAGGCACAGTGCACTGGAATTCAGGCACGGACCATCAATCAGCTAGAAATAAGCTCTCTAGTGAGACACTTGTGTATGGTGTAATCATCCAACCTCACCAGATCTCCGTCTCTATGGTCCTAACTGCTGAAGAGGCAGACCTTAGGCCTCCAGGTCTTCGAAATGTCTCGTATGTTTTACGTTGGAGCTCAGTGCGGTGTATGGAGTGCTACTCGCAAGGATCTAGGTAGGTTCCACACTGCAAGAGCGGCAAAGATTAGGCGTGCGATGGCCGGGAAGCACGCTCCGTGGTTCGGACTTGCGAATCCCGACTCGAACCATATACAAATACGCGTATAGTATCTTGCAAAGCCGCATCCACCTTGGCGATACCATGTATAAACCTGGGTGATCAGCCCAATACTTGAGGCCGACAGCAATATCCTTTCGGCCTCCTTGATCCTGTGGCCACCTCAAACAGCCTACTGTAATGTCTACACAAGGTCTCTCAGGAAAGACTTGTCTCGTCACTGGGGGTGGGGGAGGCTTAGGCAAAGAAATCTCCAGGCAATTGTTGGCTAAAGGCGCGAATGTCGTGATCTGTGACATTAATAAGGACCTCTTGGATTCTGCATCAAAGGAATTCTCGGGCCAAGGCACGTTGTTGACTATTCAATGCGACATCACAAGCTCAGAATCTGCTGAAGCCATGTTCGAGGAGATCATTCAGAAGCTGGGAAAGCTCGACGTTCTGGTCAACAATGCCGGTATCATGGACCGGTTCGACCCCGCTGGTGATTTGGAAAAGGATCTTTGGGACAAGGTCATCGCGGTAAACTTGACGGCACCATATTTGTTGACCAGACTTGCTGTTCGGCATTTCCTGGAACGGGGAGCTACCGACGCCTCAATTCTGAATGTGGGATCTTTGAGCTCACAGGGCGGTTTCTTTGCTGGTAAGGCCAGCACACATTCCTCTCTAACACATGGATTGACATATCATACAGGGGCAGCATACACAGCAAGCAAACATGGGCTCCTCGGGCTGAGCAAGAACACGGCGGCGTTTTATCGCGACAAGGGCATCAGATGCAACTTGATCATTCCGAGTGGAATGCAGACCAATATCGTGACTGCCTTTGCACAAGGCACCAACCAGGACGGAATGGCACTCGCGATGACGTGTGGACAGGCAGTGAAGGCTGCTGTCGTCCCGCTGGAAGACGTGGCAAGATTGGCCGTCTTCCTATCCTCAGATGAGTCCAGTGCTATCAGCGGGTCATGTGTCACTCTGGATAAGGGCTTTACAAGTCTATTTTGAGAAAATAAGAAACAACGGCAGGCGCAGCGATACATAGCCAAGCAGCGGATACTCCGATAGCTGGACCAGTGTCATCTTCAGTTCAGGCATTTCTAACATAATCAGATCCCCAATAATTCTCCCTACCTTCAAATAGGAGTCCTTTTCCATGCCGCGACAATCCTCAGTTAATTGAACGGCAGGTCCCCTTTGAAACGTGCTCTGCTGTCTCCAGTAAGTCTCCAAACAGCCTAATTCAGATTCTAGCACCACTGATGCCACTAAAAGTGCCAGACAAATACTCGCATTTATCATTGCCATCTCAGCAGTGATTGTCGTGGTACGCGTTCGTACCGTCTGTCTCACTAGCAACTCCATCAGCGCTGCTCCACGCGGCAACAAGCACGGCGTTGATTTGATCCCAAGAATGGCATTGCGTGCAATTCACCACTCCATCGCTAGTGGAGTTCGTGATTAGCAAGCTTTGTGACCCTGCAGCATCGAATTGTGGATCCGGTGATCTCCCGCTGCCACGTTAGAGCTTTGAAAAGAAGGCAGTTGATGATGAAGCTGATGCCTCTTCACTGATTCTACTGGATTGAATGATTTATGGTGTTATATATATGAGTGGTCTTGGGGTAGTAAGGATTCTCTGGAGTGGGCGGAAACTCCGCCAACATCTTTGCTGATGCCAGATACGCTGAGGAGAGCCAGGCTTGCGGAACAGAAGCACACCAATCTGACAGAGCCGAGCCAGGTTTCTCAGCTTGTGCGGCAACATCTTGGAGCTCAGCGAGATACGCAAGCTTCTCCGTGCCTGATGCCGTCCTGGGCCCTCGTAGGAGCCCGAATGCACGAGATGGCAATTTGCAGACTGCAATCATGCACATGTCGAGACCCGGGTCAGCTCCTTATTTCGGGAAGCTGACACGGTGCTCCAGCCATTCTGGAGATTCGGCTGTGCGAAAGATCATCGGCCTTAGCTACGAGGTAACAGTTAGTCGAAAGCGTCCAGGCAAGTGAGAAGGGGACATCTCCTCCTTACCAATCGTCGACGGATGCACCTATCTAGTTATACTCCTTTCCACTTTGTTATGTCCTTGCCTCTGTCGCAAGTTCAGCAGAGCAATTGCTGAATCATAGTGCCCTGGCGTAGCTGCCTGTAGCCATCTTGCTCCTCCACATGGCTGGGGGCGTCAGTACTCGCAAAGATGTTCTCGTCGCGGAACACGAATTCGCTCTGCCCTCCTCCGAAGCCGAGACAGGCCCGTCCAGACTTCTGACAGTGATTGCAGACCCGGTAATGTTTCATCGTACTGGCCATGAACTGAAAGTCAGTACGTTTTCACAAAAACGGTTAAAGTTCCGATTCTCAAAGGGTTCACCGTTATTCGCCCAATTTTAGAAGGAAGACCTGTGTCAAGTAGAATATCTCATGGAGGAATGATTTTTCTCCGCAGGCCTAAATTTGAGACGAGAAGAAATATCATGAGGCGGCCCATGACAGTCCATCCCTTTGATACTGCCCTGAAGCTGAATTTGCTCCATGTAGCACAGCTCGACACACCCAGACAATGCAGGATGAAGAATGGCCAGCTATGTAAACGGTACATCTTGCCAGTAAGATGCTCGTCGCCTAATTGGTGGTGGTTTTGAGACGTCACAAGGATGAAACAAGGCCTGACCTAAAACGCAATGCTATTGATCTGATGATGGGGCTGAGAACACGGCTTTGGAAGCTTTCTGCCCGAGAACAGAGCTGATGGACCGTTAGACTTATTAGACCCCTTTCCTGCGGGATGTAAGCCGGCGTGTACTCGTAGAGCCTGGTGGACCTTCTTAGAATGATGTGGGGGCAGCAACAATGAAAGAGACGATAGCCAAGCACTTAGCTGTTCAAAGTTTGGACAGGTGGTTAGGACTTTAGGATTTGGGATGTACGGAGTACTATTGGAGAATACAATTCCCGCATCCTCTCCTCACTGCAACTGGGAGCTGGTTGGCAAGGACTCTAAAGTCCAGATCATATCCCGATGGTGGCAATTATAAGTCATCGAGGTCGCATGTTTCCAGAAGATCTTGTGTCAGTTTCCCTTTCCTGCTGTACTCTTCGGGCGACAGATATCTGTCTCCCCACTCACCAACGGTGCTGTCGTAGGTGGTTTGAGGCTTAGTTTTGCAGAGATGAAGCATATTTGCCTTCAACCCTTTCATGAGACCTAACCTTGGATATTCCTATCATGCTCTTGAGTCAGTCGTAGATGAAACACCAAATAACCAAAGACAGACCTTGACAACGGCATTGTACTCGTCCCATGACATTGGGTTTCCCTGAATTCGGTCAGGTCCCTGGAAATCGGCCCATATGCCATAACTCGTTGCCTGAACCTCCGGCTCTTTCTCAAAGACTATGGTGCCAATTGTGTGTAATGCGATGGCATCCCAGACCAGCTGCAGTCGGTGCTTGTCCCAGTGTGCAGCTTCCCTCTTGAGGAAATTGCGGGCAGCGTTAGCACCGTCAACCTCGAATCGCTTGTCTGAGCTGATGAGCTCAGAATGCGGTGGGTGGCCTATGGGAAAACCCAGATCGTGTAGTAGTGCCGCAACTGCATGGGCTTCTCGATCACGATCGCCAATAACTTTATCCGCAATGATGAATCCGAAGAGGAACGAGCGGATGATGTGGTTGAATGTATCATCGGACGAGTACTCTCGGGCAAACTCTATCGCCTTGGTTATGAGAGGGGTATCCGGCACAGTAACGCCCGCAAGGACTCTTGTAGGGAGTGCTTCACCAGTCGACATTTCAAGCGAAGGTGCCGTGCAGGTCGATGTGGGCTGGAAAGAATGAAAGCTACCTAGGGCGTAAGGTATGGTCAAGATACTCAAGTAATTTCTTTTTCCAGTAGGTTTGTGTTCCACAATGTTGCTACCTGCCTCGAATTGATGGTTTGCATCAGTGGCAGTGCGACTGCGGGGCATTCTTCAATGATCAGCAAGGTCTGACTTATGTACATACGGACTACCTCCCACTCCTTCGCCCCTGAGGGGTAAGTACTCCGTACGGTTGAGCTGCCAACTCACTACCTATCCACTTGCGTACCCACCTACCTACCACCAAGTTATTTGACCGTTGGCTAGCTGTTATTTAGCGTTGCCAGCTTCTCCCAAGCGGGGAAGAAGGTAGTGCGCCTAGCTTCAGTGGGTAAGGCCGACCTCGGCGCGACCCTCAAACTCAGGCCTCGCAAAGCCCCTTAACCGTCCAAGGAGTGACCAGCATTGCAGCGGAGCCGCGGGAGATAACTGTACCTACGAGTAGGCCGTCAACCGCAGTCCGGTGAAGGAGCCCGAGCTCAGAGCGTCGCAGGGGCTCGTCTTGGTTTCAAATTCCAATCGGCCATGGGCGATCATCGTTGGTGAGAAGTGTTTGCTGTGTTGCTTCTGGCCTCCTCGTCACATGTTTATCAAGTTGTTCACATACAGCATCCACGAATCACGACGTAATTCAACCGGTGGGACCTCATAGTGTACCTTAAATATCACGTTCCGGTACGCAAAATTCAGTCTCATGGGCAGAAACAGTCAAACTGTATGGAGTCTTCACCACTTTAGTCTCCTGGTCTCTAGTAGCTTCCAAGGCTCTTTGACCATTGCTTCCGTCAGATCTGAGAAAGCAAGTGAATGTTCTCTCGTCAGCTGAACTGTCCTCTCGATGGCATCCGCGAGTAAGTCCACGAGCCCGCCTGCAATTCACGAAACCACTGCGGCGGGAAACACACCCTCGCCATCTGAACAAACTGAAGGTCTGGGTGGTATCGATGTTGTAAGTCGAGCGTAGCCCTACGCTTGCCGTGCATTGCCCTGAACTCATCTTGATCTGTAGGATGATGATAATGACTCTGCATTCGCGGATGGCGATAACTTTTCGTCGGCTTAACCCCTCCACATGGAGTGTCACGTGTTTGGCTTACATCCACCAGGGAAACTACATCAATCGCTTCTTCTTTGATGAGAGGGCACATCATGAATGGTAGAAAGTATGCACGTTTAGCGGTTAATTTCGCAAGAATCCTTGCTAACAAACTGCAGATATTCAAGCCTTCGAAGCGACTACTGGTAAGGCAGCCTGAAGGAGGTAGGTAATCCTTGACTGATAACTTTAGGGGCCCCTCCGACGAATCACAATTCGAATCCATGGATGCAGGGTAGGAATTCTTAGTTCTCCAGAGATGGCATAGATCTTCTAACGCGGCAATAGGCACTATAACCTGTTGACGTTGGATAGCTCCCATCCAGAACCACTCTTTCGTGCTCCTCTCGTGGAACCACACGTAAGTCTTCAGCAATCTTTGTCCATCATCATGGTATGATAGCGCGACTTAATAGTGTTCCAGAATATCTTGGACCTGGGCACAGGACCTGGCACATGGGCAATGTAAGTTATCGTTCATTTGACTGTCGCCGCCTTTATTGACGATGCGACTGTAGTGACGTTGCAGACAAATACCCCCAAGGTGCGAACTAGCGATGTGCGATCTTGTGGGCCATATTAACGCCATTCTAGCAACCGTATATGGTGTGGATCTCTCGCCACCTCCAGTAACATGGGTGCCGCCGAATTGCCATCTTCAAGTCGATGATGTTTTAGAGGAGTGGACATGGCGACAAAAGTTCGACCTTGTACATATGCGCCTTATGTTGGGAGCATTCACCGAAAGTGAATGGGCGTCAGTGTATCGAAAGGCATATGATAATATCGAGCCAGGGGGCTGGATAGAGCAAGTCGAACTTGATGTCAGAGTCATGGCAGACGACGGCAGTCTCCGTCCAGACTCCCTGATTGCGGGATGGGGTGACAACTTCTTAGGTTGTGCGGAGCGCGCGGGTCGACCGCTATCTACACAACTTACCATGAAAGCCAAGATCGAGGAAGCCGGGTTTGTCGATGTCCAAGAACACCTTTACAAGTGTCCAATAGGTGGATGGCCGAGAAACAAGGTACTCAAAGATGCTGGGAGAATCAACTTCGTCCAATGGTCAGCTGGCCTTGAAGGGTGGGCAATGTTTCTTTTAACGAACTGGGGGACGCCCACGCCGTGGTCGGCTGATGAGGTCAGAGTTTATGTCGCCAAGGTGAGAGAGGAATTGAAACAGCCTAGATTGCACATTTGGCATTACACGTAAGTGAATCAGTCTGAGGCCTGATGCAATGACTCTAACTTCCATACGACAGACGGCGAGTATGGGGCCGGAAGCCAGTTAAGTAGAGGTGGCACAGGTTGAAGGTGAAAAGCACTGAACGAGTTTCGAAATGCAAGCACTCTAGCGGGAAACATAATGAGCAAAATCTTGTGTAGCGGTGTTACCGGAGTATCTACAGCAGTATACATATATATATCTATTATATATGCCCCGAGCTGTGTTTTATCCTTTACTATTTTCGTTCAGGAAAGGGAGCGAGGCCGCTTTAATCGGGCACGTGACGGAGCATAGAGGTGGCCCGGCCGACCAGGGGAGGCGTCTTGGGAGCCACGGCAGAGCACTGGGGGAGCGCGCTGGAGCGCTGGGCGAGCTGTAGGGAGCGCTGCCTGATGCCTATTCGCAGAAGCCGGTTCGGGCCCAGGGTTATTCTTTAGGTCTCGGCTGAGTGTGCCCTGAGTAAACATAACTAGGGGCCTAATCTAGCCCCTTGCGATCGGCTATACTTACCTCTCGGCCAGGCATTTATTTTAGACGGGCGTTAGGGGGAACCTAGTAGCTTTACTATCCTTACGCTACTACCTAAATTTCCTTGTAGCTTTGGGTCTGGCGTTGCGATAGGGTGCGCGGTTGAATCGTAGGTCGCGACGGCACTTCACCCGCTATAACTTAATGCTACCCATTCCTGTTTCCCCCATCTCGAGCAACCATGGCGACATGTTCGAACTACTTCCTGGAATCCGAGTTCGAAGCAAAAATCTCGCTGGCTGCGATCAGTGGCCGAGCTCCTTGGCCTGCTGCTTTCAGAGCGACTCAGACAACACAAGCGTGGCTAATTGTCGTTCACTGTACGGAATCATTCTGAGATATTGCTAAAGTTCAGGTACCGGCACCTGTCCTAACCAAACCTCCAACCTCCTTTTGATTAAGCTCAGTCCAGAGATCGTGATATTGCTCGCATAGACTTTGCACCTCCAGCACGTCACCATTCAGAGTATGATATCTCACCACGTCTTCCAACCACTTCACGCGTCGACGCTTATCCTCCCCATTTAAGGCCTCGTTTAGGACAATATTAGTGCTCCATTCCAACGCCGATCTGTAGTATCGGGTGCGTTCGGTCAAATCTCCTCTTCTCTCGAAGAGAACCCCCATGCAGTTGAAGGTCAACATATAGACCTTCGAGATCCTCGCTCCACTGGCGTCTGGGCTCTGCTCAGCGAGTGCTATGGCCTCGGCCAATAATTCCTTAGCTTCATTAAGGTGATTCTGCGAAAGTCTCAGATTCCCAAGTTTGTATACCAAGGAAATATCCCTAGGGGCGGCTTCGCCAAGAAGATTTATTACGAGTACATCCTAGCTTAAGTTGCTTAGTAGAGCCGATTCTTCGCCCGTGTCGCGGTGCATTCTGCCAACGAGCAATCTTAAATGCGGCATGCAATTCAATAAGTCGGTACTCGAGTCTTGAAATTTCAAAAGTATAGTATCCGTAGTAAGGCGGATGACTCGAGAGCTAAGGCCCGTAGATGTGTGCTCACGGAGTATAAGCTTAAGTATCTTAGGTAGATAATGATTCGGTCTAAGGACTCTAATGGCCATTCCTATGAGGTAGCGTATAAGTTCCCCTCGGACCTCGGGGTAGTTAGACCACTTATACTAAGAGAAGTATGCACTGAATTGCATAGTAATCTAGGAAGGCTGATGCCTAAATAGTGTTTTAGCTCCGTCGCAAGCTTCCTGAAACTTAGCGAAGGCGCCCGGTTTCCCGGCGACAAAGAGATTTAGACCCTCATCGATGACATCGAAGACTTTTCCTAGGCTCTGGGTGTGATGATAGATCGCCTAGGGTTTATCGGAGTACTACCGATAGTAGAAGTATAAATGGCGTAGAATTAGCTCGGAAGTACCGCTTTCTAGACTTTCCTGTAATATCTGTCTCTGCAAAGTACCGATGCCCTGGATGAACCGACCTGTAATTATCTAGTAAGGATTATAATTCTGGCCTAGGACTTAGGTTTAAAAAGTCGGAGATATTTCTAGTCCCTAGAGAGCTAAAGAAGAATTATTTTGCACGACATTAGGCACGCCCTGGGCGACAATAGCGAATTTATTTCCTTCTTGTTGAACTGAACGTTGAATCCGGGACCAGCGCAAGGGTTTTCCATTGATGAGAAAGTTGGTATCACCGACGCCACCGTGTAGTTGGATATAAGTATAAAGGTCCAGTTTCTGTGCTTTGGTAAGGTTCTTCCTGAGATTCCAATCGCGGAACTTATCCTTGTACTGCTTCTCTTTTGCATGGAAGCTATGTTGACCTTTCATAAACTCCATGACTTCCTGCAGAGTACAACCACAATCCAAGTACAAGAAAGTGATTTCATCCTTGAAACCCTCCCATCGATCTTTCAGGATGGTAGAACTTCTTGTCACTTCTTGATTCTCCATTGCAAGCGTAGTCTGGAGATGTGGGCAGCAAGTTCACTCAAGTAGTGGTGCATTGCAAGACACCAATTAGATTAGAAGACGATTTTGGCAGACTGGTACGCTGTTGATTAGAGGAGCACGTTGGGATGGGGGTGTCAGGGGAGGGGGAACCTTTCTTGTAGACTTCGATCACTATTTATAATCGCCGATATAGATTTTTGTATACACTCTCTGCTTCCCCACATTGAGAAGACGAATTATCCAGCCGCAGAGGGAGTAGTGACAGCGGAGGTTCGGCTATCCGGCGGTGATCATCGAGAACATATAGGACTAATATAGCCCACATTCGACTCGGGCGCAGCACTTTCTCCGTGAGTTGATTCGACAATCGTATTCTCAAGTCGTGTTTGGCTCCTCTGGATGCAGAACGCCCATTTGGGGTGACACAACCAATGCAGTCAGTCATAAGCGAGCTAATGAAAGCGACTGCCTTTAGCATTGCAGAACCAAGGAGTACTTTTGCTAGCTCGGCCAACAAATTGACGTTAGTAAGCTTGATGCGCATAATATCACGTCTGGGGGGACGAGATAGGGAGGAAGTTGAGCTCTAGACTGCGAGACTTGACTTCTCTAAGTGCGTGCCCATTTTCGCCCACATGGATTGCCTTTAGAAAGGTATAAATGTGTAGAATCCTGCCTCGAACACGGATTCAATTCTTCTTCTACAAAAACTTTCCTTTCGAGCGTGTTTAGATCGGACTCAAATAGGTTCGTTGCTCTCGTATCCTTCAGCATGTCTAATCCAGAAGACGCCAATTTCAACTCCTTACAAGCCCATTCCGATCTGCAAAAGCAGTTTGGCGCTCGTGAATGGAAACTCAATCTCAAAGCTGCTCCTAATTGTATTCTCATCTTGGCTGAAGCACTGTTAGTTGTCTCTAAGCGGGAAACTATGGCCCTTGACTTATCGGGTCCAGGCGTAAAGTACGAATGCTAAGTAAGTCTAAGCTCTCGTGCGTCAAGCGAGCTTACTAAAATATTTGTACAAGATATAGGAAGCTCTACGTAGACGTGAGGGACTGCGCCGTAGTTGGGATCGATACCTTTAAAAGTACTGGAGAAAGGATGGAAGAGGTCTGCCTCTTGGCTAATGAGCTAGGAGGACCTGGCGGCTTAGTGAGTTCGATGCCGTAGGTTAGCGTTTGAAACATGTAGTACCTAACAATATTTATAGATTGAGTCGATGATGAAGTATCTCGATCTAAATCAGTCGGAAGCCCGAGATCGGCAACTTAAACGTTACGTATCTAATAGCATTGAAAAGTCAACAGGATCTGTCAACATCTTAATAGATGTTAGAAAAGATTTCGAGGCGTGGAGGGAACTCACATAGAACATTCTAGGTGCCTTGAACTATGAATATAGTTACTTAACCCTTTCTAGCCCTTAGCACCGAGACTCGGCTGACTATTAATTTAGCGGTAAATGAGCAGAAATAGAAGATAAATAAGGATCGACTCAGGGAATGCGAACTAGAGAGAGGCTAGAATGAAAAAGAAATGGAGGCAAAGAGGCGAGAACTGGAAGAGTTTGAGTCACGGATCGGGAAAAGCTTGAGATTTTTTAAAAGTCTTAGCAACAGTGTACTAAGTAAGTCGCACATTGAGCTGCTTAATATAGACTAATGTCCCTCGGCAACACAGTGACTATGGCTGGAGTAGGTGCAGCATTGGCAAGTGCCGCGACCGTAGGATTAACTCCACCAGTGGTTCTACTTACCTACGTAGGGTTGAGTGTCGAATATCTTATTCTTACATCTGTGGCACAAGAGAAAAAGTTAGCTACTCAACGCTTAGAACGGAAGGCTTCGGCTTTGAGGCAAATACTAGAAGACCTTTCCGGTGAAGCTCTATCCATTGTAGGGCTTTCCATTAATATATCCGTACGATGAAGCGGCTGATCCATCTTTTCAAGGCCTAAGTCGCCGGCATTGTGAAGCAAGCACTTAGGCGACTAGATGAGTTACAACAGCGTGTCCACATGTTCTTGACATTATTAGTCAAGCTTTAGAAGATGGTCATCACTGCAGATCGCGGGAAGAACCTCACGCTCGATCCAGCTACTCATAGGGAAGACCGAGTAGACCCTGATATCAAAAAGGTACGGCATTCAATTTAACTAAAGGAAAGCTCAGGTCGCTCACCCACGCCCCGCAGGAAATTCTAGATGGCGCCTATACAATGAAAATAAGGTTTCTCTTCGTCTCGAAAGTAGCGGACCTTTACAATGACATTCATAATGACTTGATTAGTCCCGGGGTTAACTGGCTTTCAACATTCCGTCCCGACGAGAGTTCGCATGAAGACATAGACAAAAAGCTCAACGAGATCGAGGTCTGGAGGAGGAATATCTACAACTATACCGAGAACTTGGCTGCAACGGTGCGTTCACCATAAATCCTAATATCGGTTTTTCTGTTCCGCTGATATGCAGCTCCAAATAGAGGTACACGGAACTCAGACAAAGCCTGGAGACCTTGCCCAGGACTTGGGAAGACCCAGTCCGCAATGCCAATGCAGGTGCGCCGCTGGATAGGACCGCCTGAACAAAGGGAGAGATTTGGCTGAAGTTGAAAGGAGAGGTCAGCAGGGAATTCAATGCAAGTTGCCAGATTTCAAGGCGCCCTTTTGGCGTCTTGAAGTTGAACGACTTGCCAAGACTACTTACACGTGACTACGCGTCACAAAGAACAAAGATGGAGTATCAAGGTCCTTGTTGTTCTTCTAGATCACAGCAGGGAGATGCGTGGCCATATAATTATGACTGCTCTTCTCTTGCACTCCGTAGAAGTCTTCCAGAGCGGCGAATCTGGGGACACCGAGTTTGTTTTGATAAAGTAGAGAACTTGTTGTGAGCGGGAAATTTGTGATTACTACCAAGGCACTAACTCTAACCAACGAGTTTATTTAAGTCTGCGCATCATCTACTGTAATACCTTCGATGTCAGCGCCAGGATCGAGTGGTTGTTGCTAGGTAGCAGGCTGAGCTGAAAGAAACAAGGGGCTGAGAATTGTAGCCGAGGCCTAAAGTAGGCCCCTAAGCCCGAACTGGCTTCCGCGAATGGGCGTCAGGTAGCGCTCCCTGGGGCTCGCCTAGTGCTGGGACGCGCTCCCCCAGACTCTGCCGGAGCTCCTACAATGCTCTTTCGTGCTCGGCCGGGCCTTTTCGATGCTCTGTCACATGTCAGATTAAAGCGGCCTTGATCCCTACCATCTTCGTTCAGGAAAGGGAGCAAGGCCGCTTTAATCTGACATGTGACAGAGCATCGAAAAGGCCCGGCCGAGCACGAAAGAGCATTGTAGGAGCTCCGGCAGAGTCTGGGGGAGTGCCAGGGGAGCACGCCCGAGTACTGGGCGAGCCACAGGGAGCGCATGCCCTGATACTAATCCACAGGAGCCAGTTCGGGCTTAAAGGATCCACTTTGGACCTCGGCTACAATTGCCCAGCTGCTCCCTTCTTTCGTTCAGCCAAGCCTGCTGTTCGGAACCTTTCGATCCTTTCCGTCTACGCGTCAAGCCACCTTCGTAAAAAATTGGCACTGTAAATAGGCGCTAAGGTTGCCTTACCTCCAGCTCTTCTCTACTTTAAACTAGGGCCACATTTCTCATGGACGACAGAACTAGTATGTATACATCGTTTATTGAGTCTTCTGCAATTTTGCGAACTCCGGACATCGTCCAAAGTCCCGCCTCCATAATTCGTGGTTATGTAAGATTTTAGGGGGCAGTGCCCGTTATCCTGGCTTACCGAGATGCCAACCATTGCTCAGGAATCAACAACATTTATGGTCCGGGGGGGAGAGGACTATACTTATGTAGCTATTTCATTTTTTTAAGCGCAGATAAAGCAAGACAAGACGAATTGAATAAGTCGCTGAAAGGTTTTCTAAAGTTTTCGGCCCTCGATTTTAACTACTCGCGATGAGTTATAAGTAGTCCAACATCCGCCGCCTCGCGTACTTCAGGGAAGGACGTCATATTCTTCCATTAAATAAAGTGCATTAATTCCTGACCTAAATAGGGCTGAACCATGAGCTGGTAAGAATACTATACAGGGATTTCCAGGACGGATGGGGGTAATTCCCAACCGGGATTTCGGGGAGGCCTCTAGAGCAACAGTTGAATGGGTTAAAGGAGATTCCGAGCCATCGGTGCTGTTATCCTCTCTCGAACGTCTCGCATACGATAGTTCGGCTAGAGCGATGCCATACACGGGTCATGAGGTTGAATTCGGCTAAGCCAGATGACTGTATGGGAGGCGGCGCTGTAGACATCGCCCATTATTTGAACTTGACTATTTCTTTCAGTCTGATAAGCCTGGTTGATGTATATAGAACGAACTAGATGAGTGGGATTTTTAAGTCGAATTGATGGCAGACCATTAATTCACCTATAGGCTGGCTCAGGATCACAATCGGGCTCCTAGTTGTAGAAGATCCCGAACGGGCTCCAAGGAGCCTAAAACTTAAGTGCCTGCAGCATTTGGTTCTGTATTAATGAAGATACATGCAACCAAGATGATGTAGGCGAAAGAGCGAGCCAGTATTATTCAAGAAAGCATTGAAAACAATCCATTTCAGGAAAGTCGGAACACTCATGAAATAATAAGTACCGGTCGGCCATCATCTATACCTACAGCAGCCCGAAAACAGCATTGTAGACACTCATTCATACGCAAAACACAGTGCGCCGTTGATTCCAACCGTTGGTTTGTCTCCAGAGACAGCAAGACGCAGCGAAATCGTTCGTCACCTCTTGCGACAGTGACCGCCTTTCCATGGACAGAAACACACTCAACTTTCTCGGCACTGTGCGCGAAGGAGATGACTTCCTTGCACTGTCGGTTCCGACAATATACCAAGCCTTGAGCTAAGCACGCTTCATCCGCTAACTTTCCGGGGTCAATATGAACGGCTGCACCCTTTTTATCCTCAAGCTTATAACTGACCCTCAGAGAGCGAACATGCTCTTGGGCAAGCATTGAGATCTCAGTGAAGTCTGGTACTTCATCCGTCAAGCCGGTGTAATGTCCATTAGGATGATACTCTCGATCTGATACGAAGTCAAATGGCTTTCCATTCCGTTCAATTTTACCAGGCACGACATGCACTCTTCCAACCAAGTTCCGGTCAAGTGATAGCTCCCGAAGCATATCGAGGTAAAGGCAAAGTCCGCCGGTGGAGACTGCAGTGATATCGAGTATATGGCCTAGACCGAAGGTTTCTTGACCTGTGAAGAGTTTCGTCGCATCCAAAAGCCTAGTTTCTGCTATTGAAATATCCGAATTAATATTGCGGGTTGTTGTTTCCAAAACTCGATGTATGTAACCGATGCGTTTCACCTTTTCTAGAAAGTCCTCATCTGCGTCCGTCCTCAGTCGTCGCTGCCTGACGTAAAATAGTTCAAAGCCAGCTCGTGAAGGCAGAATCCCATCCGCGATCGATATACCAGCCATAGCCGTAGACATGACCACAATGGATTCAAAAATTACTGAAAGACAGAGTGCCTCATCTTCTGTAGGGCCTCCGTGGAAGCATTCGGCACATTTACATATCTCCTCTATGAGGACGATTTGCTGTTCATAGCGTATCTGCGCATCGATAAGACTCAACCGTACTCCAAATTCCATGTTTTCTTTCGTAACTTCCAACTCTGGGAACCATGCAAGGGTATTCCCAACGAATCCCAAACCACTTGCGGAGTCGAAATGGGATCGCCATTCACCTAGAATCTCTCGGTCAATGCTCGGATCGCCACAAGCGAACGCCTTGAAGATACGTGCTGCACAACCTATAGCAGTGCCGACAAGTTTAGGATTTTTCATAAGTCTCAGGAAATCGGCCCCAAATGCTTCAGAGAGGCAATTGCCCCAGCGAAGCCTTCCGCTCATAGTTGTCATTTGTAAATCATCAGATTCCCGATGTAGGAATTCAGCACTGTTTCTCAAGTAATAGGTATTCGTGACCAATTGCATGTCCAGTGGATTTGCGTCGATATCAGAGTCAAAAATGAGCTGGATTTGGGCGTCGGATTGTGTTGAAATGTTCGAGTAGAGTAATTGTCCTTCACAAGAGATGGTCACAGATAAATCGAGAAGCCAAAATGCGACAGCCGCAAGCCAGCCACAGGCTGGCCCCCCCCTGATCAATATAGAAGAGATCTCCTTGCAAGAGACTTTGAACATGCCTGTCAATGCTGCTGCAAGGTCTTTCGGAAAGGGAAAACTTCTACCCGTCGTAACTGCTTGAATATCCATAACATACGTTGTAAAACGTGTCTTGGATGGCCCGAGGGTCATGAATTGCTCAGCTAGCACTGGGAAAGGAGTTGCTGCAAACACTCCGGCGCATGCCTTTATTAGTGCTGACCACTGAAGTCCGGATGGAGTAAGATGTCCTGGGAGATCGTAAAGCTGGGTCATTTCGAGCAGCACTTCGGCTCCTAGGTTCGTAGGGAAGCATTCTCCCATAGCGCCGCATAATGCTAATAATGCTGTTCCTTCTTGTGAATTTCCCATTGTCCGCACAAGACTCCTTATGCCGAAGCCAAACCACAAGCTATCCCCAAAACCGCTGTACGATCTCAATTTTGCTAACGCTTCTTGTACATTTGATCTGCCAGTAGGGCCAAGACAGAATCTTTGACAGAGAATTTGGCCGACTGAGATGGTGAGTCCGTCAACGTTGGCAGAGGATAATCGACCTAATATTCCAAATGAAAAAGAAAGAACTTGTGCTTCTAGACTGACCCAGTCAATTGTTCCTTGCTGGCTGAAGTTGCTGCTGGGAACGAGAAGGAAGGTTTGTGATTCAGAAGGCATGTTGGGTTTCTGCCTGAGAATATTGAGCTCTTCAATCCGAACTCGAGAGAAATTGGGTCTCCAGGTCTGAATGTAATATTCATAAAAGTCAACTCTAGTTTGAATATTTGGGGCCGGTCCCCTTTGACCGGGGGAAGCTATATGCGTGTGTTCTAATATCTTACTTTTTGGTGGCTAGAGCCTTGAGAATCGAAAGATACCGATGTACAAGCCGAATCAGGAGTTAATTTAAAAGAACAGACGGCAGTTAAAACTTATATGATACTAATATTGTTTCAGCAGGAGGCGCCACCGTACGGTGTATAGGAATATAAGCAGAACGTAGAAGACTAGGCGCCAGCCCTAGCTGAAACATGTGGTGTTCTATGATTGGTAAATCTTGCCCTATCTCAAGGGCCAAAACAGGATGTTTTTGCAACCACTCAGCCACATCAGGCTGCTTAGGCTCGATTCAAGCAAGCTTGGGCGTATGGGTTGAGTGTGGTTTGCAATGCACAAAATCAGGCAGCGAAGGGGCAGGGATTCACCAGGTTTCCTTACGCTTCCTTGTGATGCCAAGGCTAAGTTAAACCCTCACAAAACAGAGGTGCAAACCTCCAGATTCTGAGGTGTTTAATTACGGTCCGATAGGAAATCGGCTTAATATTAGCGAAAGGGCGAGATAGGTCAAGTTAATGGGTTTAGTGCACTTCATGCCGACTGGATCATCCTTGGTGAGGAGAGCCAGAAAATCAGCAAATCCTTAGCATATTCAGCCTTGCTACCTATAACCGCTTATTGAAACCAAGAGGCCAAAGCCTAGAATTAGCCTAACAGGGCTATACTGAAGTAGCTGGGCGGTCGCGTGTAGCAGAAGCTATATCCTGGCAAGAAAATCGATCACTCGATTTAACTTCTCGTATTAATAGAATAAATGAATGAATTGGCTCTGTCCTTGCCAGAGCGTTGGTCATATAGATATGAAAGTCCTCCAGTTGTCGTGCCTATTGCTGTCCTGGGTATCCCGTTGGCCTGGCACTGCCTCTATTGGAAAAACAGCTATCTCGATGCATTAGGTATTTCTATGCTATATCTAACGTAAGGCTTAAGTATACGACGTGAGCGCGTACGAGACCGAAGCTAAAACAAAAGCCTCACTAGTACGTAAGAAAGTAAAAGCGAGTAGAGAGGGCTATAGGAGCAAGGCGGCGGCGAAGGTGAGTAGAAGAGAGTGGTAAGGGAGCCAGAAAGAGAGGAAGGGAGTAGAAGGGAGCGGACGAGGGAGCGATTCGACCAAATAGCTGTGATGGAAAGGGGACATGATTATTCCTAAGACGGTACGAGGGACTCGTCAGACTATATAGTATCCTAAGTACGTACTAGATTAGCGCCTGGGCGCTCCGGGTTCGCTTCGGATAGCGTTCGAATAGCTCTCGGAGCTAGTTCGGATGCGGCGAAGCGATATTATAAACTACGGTCTTTATAATCGCTTAGTATTAATAATTATATCCTCCCCTACCTAACCGAATAACGGCCTCGTTGTAATATCGAGGATAACGCCGTTAACTTACTAGGGTAGTCTCCCGAATAGATTATATTTCCCGTAATAAGTCTACGGTACTATCTATATCGTAGTAATAATCCTAGTATTACTTCGAAGAGGTTTAGCTAGGTAAAGAGGCTTATATCTAATTCCGAGTTAGCGTAGGGCGTCGGGAAGTATACACCGCGATAGGGTTAGGCTTAAGTTCGCGCGTATCTATAAGGTCTTTTCGAGGCGATATAACTAAATATAAATAGTCTCGGGCGTATTAATAAAGTACGTAATAGCCTTATATATACCCGAGGAGCTAAGGTAAAGTATAAATACCTTATAAGGATTATCCTCTTTACCTTATCGGCGCTAGACCCTTATTTTCAACGTTAATACCTAAGATACTCCTTTCGTTATTATTTTATAACTAGCCTCGTAATAGACTAGCGTTACCGAGACGTTCTCGAGACCTTACTTACGGTAATAGCTTAGTATATACGATTAGAGTTAATTCGGCGCTATCCTAAGCCTATATATTAAGGCCTCGTACCTATTCTTCTCTCTCTATCTCGTACTATATCTCTAAAGTCTCCTCTTTCTTCTTCTTTTACCTCGCTCTCTTCCTTATTTTCTACTTTTACGTATTCGAAATACCTACTCGCGCTAAAAAGAACTATTAGGAAGTTAACGTTAAGCCGAATCGTTCTCGATTCGACGGCTAGCTCGAACCTAGCGATAGTCGTCGTTCTAAGCTAGCTTCGACTATAATTACGAAGCGTTAGGGTAATACTTTAATACTACGTAATATTCCTATTATATTCGTAAGCCGGTTAAGTATTTCGAGATCGCGCTAGAGCTAACTTATTTTATAGTATTATTAATAATTAATTCTAAGTTTAACGTCCGCGACTAATACGCCTTCTTTAATATCGATTTAGAAGTTTATCGATAGCTTAAAGAATCGGTATTATAGTAGTTTCTATATTCGCCTTATAGTTAATTATTTTCTACTTCGATTTATCGAGTACGCTAGTAAATTAAATCTTAGTACGCTTAATTATACTATATTAGCGATTAAGTATTCTATTAGTCTCGTACGTAATTTAAGCGATACGTATAACTCGTACTAGAAAGGCTTCGACTCGATAAGCTATTCTTAATAGGTATTTCTAAAGTACGTTATAGTACTAATAGATCCGTCTATTACTAGCTCTAATATCCCTACTCTAATATTACTAGGAAGTAATTATATATCCTACTTTAAGAGGAGTTAGATTTATTCCCTTCGGTCTCGTAATAGCTTCGAAGCGGTTACTTAAAATTAAGAAAAGGATTATCTTCCTAAGGCTAAGTCTCGCGAAGTCTCCGTAGTTAAGTCTATACCTACGATAATAGGTCGTAAGTTAGCTCGAATTACTCGTCGACCGGCCGCTACTCCTATCCGTAAAGCGAAGGATATATCTCTTATTAACGTAGATAGTTATACCGTAGCCTATATTCCGAGTTTCGATAAGAAGTTAGTTAAAACTAGTAACGAGATCGTCGTCGCTACGAGTTCGGGCGAGATTATATTTAAATATTCTAATCTTTAAGGTCTAGATTAGAATAATCCCTAAACGATTCGGAAGAATTAGAAAGCTATTCGTAGTACCTTAGTACGTTTCCTAGGTAAAATTAACGATAACGAGGACTAAAAGCTTAAGGCTAACGAGAAGGATAAGTTCTATATTACTAAAAGTATTACTTCTTCTTTAGTAATCCGAGAGTTAATCGAAAGCTAATCGCTACTATAAGGTAATACTCTATTCGGCTCTATTCCTTCTTTAATTATAAGTCGTTAACCTTCTCTTTCTTCGGTTCGTTTTTCTAGCGATAGTCCGGCCTTAGGTAGTACTCCTCGAGGTCCCCGGCTACCGCCTCCTTCTTTATTTCCTTCTTAATTCTACTCTTAGTAGCCTTTAAGTTCTATTAATTCTTAAGGCGGTACTAGTTTCGAGGCGCCTAGTTATTTCTTCGATACTCGCTCTAGTATATTTATTTATTCTCCGAGTAATCCTTCCTCTCTCGACTTCTAAGCTCTCCTATAATAGTAGGCTTAAGCTTATCGAATTTAAATAGAAGAGATACGAGCGAAATTACGAAGAAGTTAATAGAATTAACTTATAATACTCGATAAGGTACGATAATTATAATAATTAATAAGTATTATAGACTATTAGTTCGAATAGCCGCGTCGATTCTCGTAATATAGTTCGCCTTCGCCTTCTCTTCGACCGCCGAGATCTAGTTAGGATCGGTATACGTCTAAGGTTTTACCTCGGGACCGTCGAGCTAGTAAGGTATAGACGAGGGCGCGTCGCGGTACGAATATACGAGATATCGAGGGGGATAATAATAAAGCTATAAATCTAGATCGTCCTAGTCTAAATATAAGGTTAGCTATGATCGCGTCTCTTTCGCCCGATTTAGAGTTCCTTAATTATCCTACTTCGTAGTCTTAAATATAACTCTAAGGACGAAGCGTAGGTTCGTCTTCTTAATTTAGTTTATAACCTCCCTCGGCGGGACTACTAGTCGGTTCTCGACCTTTATCTATAGTACTATAGCGATAATTATATTACCTATTAGTAGCGTCTTAGTAATATTCTACGTTTCGATAATCTTCGGTCGCTAGTTCGTATCCGCTATAGTAGGGTAGTTTAATAGCTAGGTTTTTCTAGGGTTTAAGCGTTTTTAGCGTCTTTATATTAGATTCCGTAATTAGTTAGATACGATAGCGATAATCCTAAGGAGGAGTTTCGTAGCCCTAAGGAAGTTAGTTCGCCTTTTTATAGATAGAAAATACTAAAAATATATTCGAGTAATTCCTATTCCTTATTTAAAGATCTTAAATAACCTTCGCCTTTAGGTATAGCCGTAAAGAACGACCTTCGACGTATCTATCCCGTATCGATATAGCGTTTACCGTTACTTACCGTCCCTAGGACTATATCGAATAAGTTTCGTTACGCTAAAGTCTTCGCCTCTATAGCCGTTACTAATTTTCCTTTATATAGCGAGATAATTTAGTCCGATCTATTCTCTATAAGTCTTATATCGCTCTAGTCGATATCGAGCCCGATTATAAGACTTTAATAGTATCGATATCTATATTTATTAAACTATCGAAATCTAACTTAGGAAGAGAAGGAAAAGGTATTAGGTTCTATAGTACCTTCGAAGCTATATTACGGTCTATAGCTTATTCCTCTCTTTTAACGTCTATCGAATTCGGTTCCCTTAGGAGGCTCGTCGTTATCGAGTCGGCCTATAGCGTATCTATATATTTAAGGGCTCGGGGGCTACCCGCGAGTTACTTCTATAAGGGTCTAATAGCGCTTATAGTTAGTTCCGAGTTACGAAGGAGGTCCCTAGACCCTATAATTTAGTCTAATTTAGGTAGATCTATCTTTAGCTCCCTACTTTCTACTAGCGTCTAATTAGTTTTAGGATTCTTTCTAAGTTCTAATACTCTACTCCCTAGTATCCTATAGTCTTTCTACGATTTAGGTCCTAGAGTTATCGGCGTTCGCGTAAAGGTACGCTAACCTTCCTTCGTCGGTACGATATCGAGACTACGTAGTATCGGCGGAGAAGAAGTCTTTTCTCCTCTTATACCCTCCGGTACTACGCCTCGGTCTCGAATATCTAGAAGAACTAATTACGAAGAGGCTACTCTATTATCGAGCGCTCTTTATATTCCTAATCCTACTAAGACTATATCGTAAGTTATTTCTTTCTTCTTCTTCCTTTAACGACGGCGTTTTTCTCTCGTTAAAGTTTTAGTCGTATCGTCGAACTCTTCCCCTACCTAGCCTTAACGATTACCGAATCGTTTTAACTATTTCTACTTTAGTATTAGGGCGAGTTTATAGTATATTAGGAGTATTTCCCTCGTATTAAGGACTTCGAGTATCTTATTCGAAGAGTTAATAATTACTTCCTTCCTTCGAAGTCTACCTTACGTAGTAGGTATAAGTATTTACTCGTCCTCTACGGAACCGCTAGAGTAGTATCTTAATAGTCGGCTCTCGTAGATTAGGTTTCGAAAGACCCGACTATTATTAGTTTTTAGAATATAAGTTCTAAACTAAAGCTTTTTAAGAATCTTAAAAGGTCCGAAGTATATAGCTTCGAGCTTCTATTTTATATTATTTCGTAGTATAACCTATTCGTTTTCCTAGAAACCTATATCGACTTCTCGGAGTCGTATAGAGCGAAGTCGTTAAGTATAAATACCTCGCTTTAATAGTAATCTATTAGTATCGTACCTCGCGGTATAGAGGTTTTCTATCCTCGCCGCGAAGTCTATATCTAGGTTCTTTATATCGAAGTCTTCTTAGTCTCCTATTAACCGAGGTTCGATATCGTATACGAGTTTAAAGGGACTTATTTCCGTTACGGAATAAGCTCTAACTCGGTACGTAAAGAGTACTAAGAATAAGTAGTTCGTCTATTCTACTAGGGGAGTACTAATAAGTATTTTTATAAGTATTTATCTAAGTATTTCGTTAAATCTTTCGACTTTACCGTTTATTTAGGGATAGTATAGAATAGTCGTACGATACTTAACTCGAACTCTATTTAGGTAATATTCTACGATAGTAGAGTTAAGGTTTACGCTATTATCGAAAAGTAATTCTCGAAAGGCTCCGTATTAGTAATATATTTCGAAGAGAAAGTTAGCTACGACTTCGTCCGTAGCTTCCTTAACTACCTTCGCTACGGGCTATTTCGTTACGAAGTTAATAGCTATAAGAATATACGTCTTATAATCGTCTATAGACGTCGGTAAAGGTTCGACGAAGTCGATTATCTATTTCTCGAACGGCCTCGCCGCGAGTCTAACTTATATATAGGGCTATTCGTTTCGGATCTTTAGTCTTTAAGCTAATTAATACTATCGATATTCTCTTACGAACGTAGTAAGGTTTCGTCGTATAGTTAGCTACTATCCGCGATACTTTACGATCTCCTCTAGGACTAGAGTACTAAAATATTCGTAGTAGCGGTAATAGTATTCTACGAAGTTAGTTCGAAAAGGAGGGCTAATATACGAAATAAAGTACCGATCTACTTTTCGATATAGACGACCGTCTTCCGATACGAATTAATTAATATCGGGTATCCTTCGTAGAGCTATAAGATCTTTCGCTATTAATATTCCTTAGCTTCGATTAAATAGGAGCCTAATAACCGTTTATTTCTATTATAGATCCTTATCTAGTATATTCTCTATATAGTTCGTAGCTAGGTAGGCCTCGATAATCCTTTCTTAATCGACCTAGGCTCTCGTCGCGAATCCTTTTCCTATAAAGTTAGGCCTTCGCGAGATAGTATTTAGTACTACCGCTTCTATTCCCTTACGATAGCGAATATCGAGGTCGAACTTAAAGAATTTATCGATCTATCGAGCTAATCGTTTCGAAGAAGTACGAGTAGTCTATAGGTACTTAAGGCTTTTATAATCGGTTACGACGATAGTCTTATAGCTATTTTAAACGTAGGTTACCTAGGTTCGAAGCGCGTACTTAATAGCTAGTAGCTCCTTTTCGTATATCGGATAGTTTAGTTCGGCCTTATTAAGCTTTCGACTATCGTAAGCTATAGGATACTATCTACCGTCTATTTCGGTCTATAGTAAAACGTAGCCGAGAGCCTATTCCGAGTAATCGATCTCGATTCGAAAGGGTTTAGACTCGTTAACTTACTATAGTATAGGTTTCGAGGATAGGGCTTTCTTAAGGATTTAGAAAGTATATTCGTAACTAGTATTCTACCGAATAGGTCGAAATCTCTTTTTATATAATACTACGTCTAATTTAATAAGGAGATTAGATAGAGCTATAGTCGTCTTTACGAATTCCTTAATATATCTTCTATAGTACGAAGCTAGTCCGAAGAATTATCGAACCTTATATATATTCTACGGTTATAGCTAGTTAATAATAGCCTTAACCTTCGAAGCGGTAGGCTTATATCGACCTTAACTTATAATATATTCGTAGAATTCGAGTTTAGGGACTACGATCGTATATTTAGAAGGTTTCGTATATAGTTCGCTCTTCTATAAAGCTTCGAGGACCTATCGTAGATAGGATTTATATTCTTCCTCGTTCTTTATCCGGAGGATAAGGTTTAGGATCTATTATAGAAGTAGCTAAAGACCGTAGAAAGAAGGAGTAGAATATATAGTCGCTTCCTATCTTATTAAATGACTTAAGATATATCTAAGTAAAGGAGTATAGGCCTATTTTATATAGGCGTAGGCTCCGTTATAATATCTCGTAAGTACGAGAGTAATTACCGAGTATTCGTAAAT